>NC_056691.1:52080000-52680000 GCF_018350215.1 Panthera leo | reverse complement strand
TTTGACACCAGAGCTCACCCTTCATTTCTGAAAATCCTTGGTCCACTGTCTTTCATAGCACCATTCGTTCTGATATATTTTTTAATACCTTAGCTGTTTTTTTAATGAAGGATATACATATATATATTCATATTATCACGAAATTCAGTCATGATTTCCAGCTGTTTTTGAAAACACATCACATGTATTGGGAGATTTTATAAAATAGGAGTTGTATATCCCTAACGAAGAAGTCAGAAAATTTAGTCTTAGTTTTTCTTGACGCTAGGAGAGTGGAGGCATAGAAATGAAGCTCTGCCAATCAAGTTGAACTATGTGGGATTTTAACTGGGAAGTGAGGAATGAGACTGTGTGAAGATTAGGATGAAAGCATTCAGCATAAAAGCACAAGATTGAGGGTCTTGTGGTTCATGGGCAGTCTCCATGATTGCACTTGCATCTCCTGGGTCTTTGCTGGCACATTCCTGTGACATCGGTGGAGCCTTTGGCTGCATATTCCCTAAGCCTGAATCTCTAGCGGTTACAAATATCCTCGGAGCTACCTATTCTCTTTAATCTCTTCTCCTGAGTAAACTAGCTACAAGGGTTTCAGTTGTTAGTAACAAAGATCAGTGACTGACACAATGTCCCTCAAATGACTATCCATGACCTTCTATATTCCAGTCCTAACTAAAAGTTTTTCACCATGTCAGCCAAGACTCAGAAGTTAATAACTGCCAAGTATTGATTTCTGTCTTTGACATCAGTCATTTGAGCCTCACACATTATTTCCATTCATTTATTAGACATCCCCACATGAGTATGTATCAAAAGTTCTCAAACTAAATACATTCACAACTTACTCTCACTACATCACACATACAGTAGATGTAATTTATCAGTCAAGCCAAACACGTTTTTTGTTGTGTTTTTGTGCTGTTGTTTTGTTGAGGTGTTTTTTTTTTTTTTTCTGTTTCTAGATGTGATTGAGTTCAGTCTAAATTTCAGTTTATCTTCTTTAACTGTTCCGTCCAGTAGCAATTTATGCGATGATGCAAATGTTCAAAGTCTGTGCTGTCCAAAATGGTAGGCAGTACCCACCTGGAGCTATTGAGTGTTTGAAATATGGCTGGTGCAACTGAGGAGCTAAGTATTTAATTTTGTTTAAATTTTATTAAATTTATATGGAAGTTTCAGTAGCCACATATGGCTAATACCTTCCATATTGAACATTGTGGTTCGGTATTATATCCCTCAGCTTTGGTTTAATTTGCAGATGCAGCAAACTGTATTTTTATTCAGATTGAGTGGATAGAAATTTTTACAGTAAGACTTGAGATTTTTCCTTTAGAAATAATGCTCATTACATTGTCTAGGTCAGCATTTTATACTGATAACTCTTTGGGTATTAACCACTGACTAGTTTTATGGCCACCTAACTGTAGTGTCCAGAATGATCGTTCTGAACTATTGATGTAAGCCAAGTAAAACAATCAATAAGTTCCCTCAAGCTCTATGATATCTGTGCTAGCAAAGTTGATCATCTGAAACTGCCAGGTACATAGACTTTGTATCAAGTGAAAGAATAGATGTTTACCTTGCTTTTGGAGGAATTTGTAAAACTCCTGCCTGAAATAAAGTTGCTAGTACATTTCAAATTTGAAACTGCTCTATTTTTATTTCTTTTTTTAACCATAGCTTAAGTAACAGATTTCCTTAGTGTGGGCTTTGGGGATGAGTTATAGGTTATGCTTAGAACACCTGAATCAACTATTTGTAACTAATTGCACTACTGGAAACAATTGGAAATTTAACTAAACAAGACTTTTGAGGACTTTTTTCTCTAAATTAACAAAAGTCACACATTCTTTATTATTCTAAAGACGAAGCATGGGCACAATTTTTCTCTACAGAGTCAGATGGAAAATATTTTAGAGTTTTTGAGCCAAGAAGCAAAGTCAAGGGTATTATATAGACATGTACATCGTCAGTTATAAATGTAAAAGTCTGATATACTTTTAAAAAAATATATGGTCTATACTGTTATAGTAAGCATTGTAAATCTATGTCTGTGAATTTTTTGTTCATATATATTTGTTTTTGATGTCTTATTCTGTTCTTAAGAGTATTATTCCCTCATAGTCTGCAGAACTTAATTCATTTTAAAGTCACTTAGAGATTGTTCTATAAGTCTAATGTATTATAATTGCTATTAATTGTTGGTGCTTTTCTTAGTTTTCCTCAGGAGGTTTGTAAATTTAATTTTATGACATTTTACTTAGTTTTTTTTAAGTTTCTGATTTTAACTCCAGCCTGATTAACATGCAGTGTTATATTAGTTTTAGGTGTACAATATAATGATTCGACAATTCTATACATTACTCAATGTTCATCATAAGTGTACTCTTTAATTCCCATCACCTGTTTCACCTATCATGAAACCCTTTTCCCCTCTGATAAACATCAGTTTCTTCTCTATAGTTAGAAGTCTGTTTCTTGGTTGTCTATTTCTCTTTTCTCCCCCTTTGTTCATTTGTTTCGTTTCTAAATTCTATATATAAGTGAAATCATATGGTATTTACCTTTCTTTGCCTTATTTCACTTAGCATTGTACTTTCTAGCTCCATCCATATTGTTACAAATGGCAAGATGTCATTATTTTTATATATTTTATATATATTTATATATAAATTTATATATAATATATATTAAATATATAATATATAATATATATTATTATATTTATATAATATAAATATAAAAATATATATAAATATATATAAATTTAATTTAAATTTTAAATTTTAATTTTATATTTATATTTAAATTTTAAATTTATATATATTTATATATATTATATATATATATATATATACATACCACGTCTTCTTTCCATTCATCTATCAATGGACCCTTGGGCTGCTTCCATAATTTGGCTATTGTATATAATGCAGCCATAAACATAAGGGTTTGCATATGCTTTTGGATTTGTGTTTTTGTAGTTTTGGGGTAAATACCCAGTAGTGTGATGAATGGATTGTAGAGTAGTTGTATTTTTAATTTTTTGAGGAATCTCCATACTGTTTTCCACAGTGGCTATACCAGTCCCACCAATAGTACACAAGGGTTCCTTTTTCTCTACACCCCCACCAACCCACTTGCTGTTTCTTGTGTTTTTGATCTGAGCCATTCTGACAGGTATGAGGTTATATCTCTTTGTAGTTTTGATTTGCATTTCCCTGATGATGAGTGATGTTAAGCATCTTGTGTCTGTTATCTTTGGAGAAATGTCTGTTCGTTACTTCTGCCCATTTTTTAAAAGATTTTTTAAAAGTAATATCTACATGCAGTGTGGGGCTCAAACTTACAACCCCAAGATCAAGTGTTACATGCTCTACTGACTGAGCCAGCCAGATGCCCCTCTTCTACCCATGTTTTAATTAGAATATTTGTTTGGGATATTGAATTGTATCAGTTCTTTATATATTTTGTATACTAACCTTTTATCAGATATGTAATTGGCAAATATCTTCTCCCATTCAGTAGGCTATATTTTAGTTTTATTGATTATGTCCTTTGCTGTGCAAAAGCTTATTATTTTGTTGTAATACCAATATTTATTTTTGCCTTTATTTTCCTTGCCTCAGGAGACATATCTAGAAAAATGTTACTAAGGCTGATGTCAGAGAAATTGCTACCTGTGCTCTCTTCTAAGATTTTTATGGTTTCAGGCCTCACATTTAGGACTGTAATCCATTTTGAATTTATTTTGTGTATAGTATAAGAAACTGATCCACTTTCATTCTTCTGCATGTAAATGGTTTCCCAAACCATTTGTTGAAGAGACTGTCTTTTTCCCATGGCATATTCTTGCCTCTTTTGTCTAAGATTAATTGACCATATAATTGTGGGTTTGTTTCTATTCTGTTCTATTGATCTATGTGTCTGTTTGGGTGGCAGTACCATACTATCTGGATTACTACAGCTTTGTAATATAGCTTGAAATCTGACATTGTGATACCTCCAGCTTTGTTTTTCTTTTTCAAGATTGTTTTGGCTGTTTGGGATATTTTGTGGTTCCACACTAAATTTAGGATAATTTGTGCTGGTTCTATGAAAAATGCTATTGCTATTTTGATAGGACTTGCATTAAATATGTAGATTTGGGTCGTATGGACATTTTAACAATATTGTTCCTCCATTCCATGAGCATAGAATGTCTTTCCATTTATTTATGTCATCTTCAATTTCTTTCATAGATGTTTTATAGTTTTCAGAGAACAGATCTTTTATCTCTTTGGTTATGTTTATTCCTAGGTATCTTATTGTTTTCAGTGCAATTATAAATGGGATTAATTCGTTGATTTCTTTTTCAGCTACACATATAGGTGTGTAGAAATGCAACAGATTTCTGTATGCTGATTTTGTAGCATGTGACTTTCTTGAATCTGTGTATCAATTAGAGCAAATTTTTAGTGGAGTCTTTCAGGTTTTCCACGTAGAGTATCATGTCATCTGCAAATAGTTTAAATATGAAAGTTTGACTTCTTCCTTGCTGATTTGGATGACTTTAATTTATTTTTGTCCTCTGATTGCTGAGGCTATGACTTCCAATACTACATTAGGTAACAGTGGTGAGAGTGGACATACTTAACTTGTTCCTGACTGTAGAGGAAAAGCTGTCACATTTTCTCCATTAAGGATGATATTAGCTCTGGATTTTACATACATGGCATTTATGATGTTGAGGTATGCTCCCTTTATCCCTACTTTGCTGAGGGTTTTTATTAAGAATGGATAGTTTTTCAAATATTTTTCTGCATCAATTGAGAGAATCCTATGGTTCTTATCCTTTTTAGTATGGTGAATCATATTGATTGATTTGTGAATATTGAATCACCCTTGCAACCCAAGTATAAATCCCACTTGATTATGATGAAATGATTCTTTTAATGTACTGTTGGATTCAATTTGCTAATATTTTGTTGAGAATTTTTACGTCTATGTTCATCAGGGATATTGACCTGTAGTTCTCTTTTTTAGTGGGGTCTTTGTCTTACTTTGGAATCAAGGTAATGCTGGCCTTGTAGAATGAGTTTGGAAGTTTTCCTTCCATTTTTATTTTTTGGAACAGTTTGAGAAAAGAATAGGTAGTAACTCTTCCTTAAATGCCTGGTAGAATTCCCCTGGGATGCCATTTGGCCTTGGACTTTTGTTTGCTGGGAGAGTTTTGGTTACTGATTCAATTTCTTTGTTGGTTATTGGTCTGTTCAAGTGTTCTATTTCTTTCTGTTACAGTTTTAGTGGTTTATGTTTTTAGGAATTTATCCATTCCTCCCAGATTGCCCAATTTGTTGGCATATAATTTTTCATAATATCCTAAAATGATTTGTATATTTGTGGTGTTGATCTCTCCTCTCTTATTTGTGCTTTTATTTACTTGGGCTCTTCTTTTTTCTTTTTGATAAGTCTGGCTGGGGTTTATCAATTTTATTATTTTTTTTCAAAAATCAAGCTCATGATTTCAGTGATGTATTCTACTGTTTGTTGTTGTAGTTTTATTTGTTTATATCATTTATTTTTGCTCTAATCTTTACTATTTCTCTTCTTCTGGCTTTATGCTTCATTTGTTGTTCTTTCCTAGCTCCTTTGGGTATGAGGTTAGGTTGCATTTTGAAATTTTTCTTGCTTCTTGAGATAGACCTGTATTGTTATATCCTTCCCTTTTATGACTGCTTTTGCTACATCCCAGAGGTTTTGGACCATTGGGTTTTCATTTTCGTTTGTTTCCATGTATTTTTTTATTTGTTCTTTAATTTTCTTGTTGACCCATTCATCTTTAGTAGGATGTACTTTAACCTCCATGTATTGGTGGTCTTTCCAAATGTTTTCTTGTTGTTGACTTCAAGTTTCATAGTTTGTGGTCTGAAAATATGCATGGTATGATCTCCATCTTTTTATACATATTGAGACCTAATTTGTGACCTATGTTTGTGAAGTTTGTGACCTATGTTTGTGACCTATGTTTTCTTGTTGTTGACTTCAAGTTTCATAGTTTGTGGTCTGAAAATATACATGGTATGATCTCCATCTTTTTATACATATTGAGACCTAATTTATGACCTATGTTTGTGACCTAATTTGTGAAGTATGTTCAGGAGAATTTCCCATGCACACTTAATAAGAATGTGTATTTTGCTGCTTTAGAATTAAATGTTCTGAATATATCTCTTAAGTCCATCTGGTCCAGTGTGTCATTCAAAGCCATTGTTTCCTTGTTAATTTTCTGTTTAGATTATCTGTCCATTGATGTCAGTGGGGTGTTAAAGTCCCCTACTATTTATTATTGTATTTTATCAATGAGTTCCTTTATTTTTGTTATTAATTGTTTTATATATTTGGGTATTTCAAGTTTGGGGCATAAATATTTATAATTGTTAGATCTTCTTGTTGGACAGACCCCTTTGATATGACATAGTGCCCTTCTTCATTTCTTGTTACACTCTTTGGTTTAAAATCTATTTTGTCTGTGGCACCTGGGTGGCTCACTCAGTTAAGCGTCCAACTTCTGCTCAGGTCATGATCTTGAAGTTCACAAGTTCAAGCCCCGCGTCAGGCTCTGTGCTGACAGCTCAGAGCCTGGAGCCTGCTTCAGATTCTCTGTCTCCCTCTCTCTCTGCCCCTCCTCTACTCACACTCTGTCTCTCTCTCTCTCTCTCAAAAATAATAAAAACATTTTTAAAAAATTTAAAATCTAATTTGTCTGATATAAATGTTGCTACTCTGGCTTTCTTTTGACATGCATTTACATGGTAACTGTTTCTCCATTCCCTCACTTTCAATCTGCAGGTGTCCTGACATGAGTCTTTTATGGACAACATATAGATGAATCTTGTGTGGGGTTTTTTTTTGTGTGTTTTTGTTTGTTTGTTTGCATTCCATCACTATGTCTTTTGATTGGAAAATATAGTCCATTTGCATTCAAAGTAATTATTGATAGGTGTGTATTTATTGCCATTTTATTATTTGTTTCATAGCTGTTTTGGTAGTTCTTCTCTTTTTTTTTTCTTCCTTTGCTCTCTTTTCTCATGATAAGTTGACTTTCTTTAGTGATGTACTTAGATTCCTTTCTCTTTATTTTTTTCAGGTCTATTGCTGTTCATTTGGTTTGTATATAAATAACATCTTCTGCATATAGCAGTCTATATTAAGTTGATGGTCATTTAAGGTTGAACCCATTCTTTATTCTTCTCCTCCCCATGTTTTAGGTGTATGGCGTTATACCATACAACCTTTTATTTTGTGAGCCCCTTGACTGATTTTTACAGATATACTTATTACTGCTTTTGTACTTCCTACTTTTCCTATTCTTATTTATGGTCTTTCCTTTCTACTCAAGTATCCCTTTTAACATTTCTTTTGGGACAGGTTTAGTGGTCCTTAATTCTTTTAACTCTTGTCTGGAAAACTCTTTATCTCTCCTATTCTGAATAACAGTCTTGCTGGATAGAGTATTCTTGGCTGCAGAATTTTCCCTCTCAACACTCATAACATTCCCTTCTGGCATGCAGTGTTTCTATGAAATATCAGCTGACAGCCTTATTGAGTTTCCCTTGTATGTAACTGTTTTCTTTTTTCTTATTGCTTTTAAAATTCTCCCTTTATCACTACTCTTCACCACCTTATTTTCTGTGTGTCTTGGTGTCCACCTCCTTTGGCTGATTTTGTTGGGGGCTCTCTGTGCCTAGATCTGGATTTCTCTTTCCTTCCCAAGATTTGGGAAGTTTTCAGCTATTAATTTTTCAATAAATCCTGCCCCCTTTTTTTTCTCTTCACTTTCTGGGATGCCTATCATGTGAATGTTATTAAGTTTAATAATGTCACTAAGTTCCCTAAGTCTAATCTCATTTTACATAATTATTTTTTCCTCTCACTGCTCAGATTGATTACTTTCCATTACTCTGTCCTCCAGGTCACTGATTCTTTTTTTTTTTTTTTTTTTTTTTTTTGCTTCATCTAGTCTACTATTTATTTCATCTACTGTATTTTTAATTTCATCTATTGTATTATTCATTTTCTAATTGGTTCTTTTGTTTCTCATTGTTAAGGGTCTCATGGTGTCCCTCACTCTTTTCTCAAGTCTGGTGAGTAACTACAATCATTACTTTAAATTCTGTGTCAGGCATATTACCTATCTCCGTTTGCTTAGGTGTCATACTATAATTTTGTCCTGTTCTTTCATTTGGGACACATTCCTCTGTCTCCTCATTTTGTCTAACTCTCTGTGTCTGTTTCTGTTCAGAGACAGCTATGTCTCCTTCACTTGAATGTAATGGCCTTATAAAGAATGGATCCTTTAGTGCCCCACAATGCACTGTCCCCTGTTCACTAGAACCTGGCACTTCATGGGTATCTCCTATTTGTGATGCATATGCTCTGTTATGGCTGAGCCCCTTTTTCCTTCAGTCCAGTTTTCTATAGTGGCTCTCCTTGGCTGTTGTGGGCAGTGTTTGGTCCCTGAGGTGTTAGTGGGCTGGTCTGGGACTCTTTTTTTTAAATTTTTTTTAACATTTATTTATTTTTGAGAGACAGAGTGAGACAGAGAATGAGCAGGGAGGGGCAGAGAGAGAGGAAGACACAGAATCTGAAGCAGGCTCCAGGCTCCAAGCTATCAGCACAGAGCCTGATGCAGGGCTCAAACTCATAGACTGTGAGATCATGACCTGAGCTGAAGTTGGACACTTAACCGCCTGAGCCACCCAGGCACCTCTGGCCTGGGGACTCTTTTAGCTTGATTTGAGTCAGACCAGGTATTTACTAGAGATACAGTAGCACAGACCTGGATGGCATTTTCCCTGGTTGTACCCTGAGAAGCTTTCACTGGTGGGCAGGACCTATAGTCAGACCAGTTGTCTGTTTCCAGTCCACTGTGTGGTTATCTTTCCCTTTCTCTGGGTCAAGAGTCATATTGAGTGATGCTGGCCACTGTAGGGGCTGCTTGTTCACTACAAGTCTGTGACACCGCTCTATATAGGCTCTGGCCAAGAGTATATTAGAGAGGGTGGATATGTCAAAGCACAGTGCAGGGGCAGTGATTTGGGGTGGGGAACCTAGCAAGCTTTTCATGCCCCTGCCCTCTGTGGGAAGGGTCCTGCTGTGGAGGGACTGAGGCAGCCTATCCAGAGGGGTAGACCCCTGGAAGCACAGCATGGTGGGACAGGGAAGCCATGCCAACAAGTTAGGTAGTGAGTCATGCAAATGGCCATATGTTTATGTTGGGAGGCATGGGAGGAAAATGGCACTTTCCAGTTCGTTTGTTCCTAGAGGAGTTCCCCAGTGATTTCTGTCCCTCCAAGACATGCTCTGAGATTAGTAAGTAACTCTCCCTCCTGTAGGCCGAGGCTTCTTTCAAACTTCTGCTTCTATGCTGTATCTCTGAGCTGTTTGTTGTACTATATTTTTACAGGCATGGACTCAATTTCCTCTCATCTTCCCAATTCTCGTAGAGTGAACCCTGCTGTTTTTTAAAAACATGTTTTAAGTCCTGCTGGTTGAAAGAACTCATGAAATTTGAAATTTTGTCCCTCTGGTTTTCAAAGCCAAATGTTAAGAGGATTCATCTTCCCCATGTGAGCTGCCCAGTGTAATAGTCTGTTTCTTTCACCTCTCTGTGCTTGTGGTATCCCTCCTTCCTGCAGATAGTCCCATGAGTCCCTTTAATTCCCAATTGTATCTCCTCCCTTCCTACCCTCTTCATTATGATATCTTCTTTACAAAAAGTTGTAGAGTTTATTCTGCCAGTCTTTGGGCTGTTTTCTGGGTTATCTGAGTGAGTGTTATCTAGTTGTATCCATGGGACGAGGTGAGCCTGGGGTTCTCCTACTCTGCCATCTTCCCTGGAAGTTTCAAAAAATTTCTTTTGAAATGTTCCCCCTCAATATGAGTGCTTAACTTTTTCCTTTTAGGTTTTGTGGGTACTGCTAGTGAACTCCCAGTCCAGACTCAGGTATTCTATCAGTAGCTAAAAGCCTCTGTCTCATAGTAATGTTGTTGATATTCCAGCCTTCATGTTTCAACCAAGGGATAAATTGCCTGTAGCTCCATCTGCAATGATTTCTCCTGCAACCAAAGGTATACTGATCTCTATCAACTGTAGTCCCAGGCAGCATTTCCAGCTTATTTTCAGCTTCCTTGACTCAAATGGTCAATTTTGGTCCTGGCCTATGCCCCTCATTGGTTTTTCAATATTTGCTATGAATGTGCTATGCTGCTCCACTCCTAGTTTGCTTCTGTGCATTTAGAAACCATGGAAAACTTTTTTTTTTAATTGAGGTTCTGTTGTTCTTAGTATTGGATTTATAGTATTATAATTTAGTTCAGTACTTTTCCTGGAATTATCATGATTTAGTTGTGTGGGAGTAGAGTTTCCCAGTACTAAGCTCACATCCTTACAAAAGCCTTTAATGAATTTTCCAAAATTTGTCAGAAATACTCAGAAGGATAGAAACTTTTTTCTTTGAATTGCATTTCTTTACAGATGAATAGAAGTTCTTCTGACTAGCCTCTGTGCAATTTCTCTGCACCAGTTAGAACCTTCTGGTTTACATGGCAGATGTGGCTTGAAATGTTCTTGTGTAAACATCCATCATAAATACTGTGATATTGACATACAATATCTGTGAGTTCTCTCACCTCAAGTCAGATGGTGCATGAAGCAAATGTGGATCTTCCTTGCCTTTCTTTTTTTTTCAACTTTTTATTTTAAAGTAATAATAGAGCCACAGAGAGGTGTATAGAAATATACAGAATTGTCTGCCCTCTTTGCGAGTGTAATATAGTAGTGGATTTTCTTGCAATTTTTTTGTTGCTATCTTCCACATTTTCTTCTAAATAATTGATATACATTTGTACATAAAGATAGCTGTATTCAGGATGTATTTGCTTTTAAATTCTAACTTAATCTTTTAAAATTTTCTTTGAAGACCAACACTGTTTCTATATCGAGATATGCCAATCATTAGACAGTAAATATTTCAAAGCTTTTGTTAATTTTAGTCAGCATCACTAAAAAACAATGTTGTTTATTTTCATACACACACACACACACACACACACAAGCGCTCACGATTATACACAGGCTGTCTTTGGAATGTATACAAGTAAAACTGTATGATAGCATAGTGTTTTTCAAAATGCAAATTACTATTTTAGAGAAGACCTGGACAGTGAGAACACCATGCACCTTCCTGTGGACGTTTGAACAGAAATAGCAGGGTCCTCTGCCTTCTTTTCATCCTGGTTATGGCTCATCTCTTTAATATTGTTTGTCTTCTATTTTACCATATTTTTTTTTCTCTTTTTTTCTTTACCATTGCTTTCTCTAACTTCTTTTTCAGTATTTGTCATTAAGTTAATTAGTCTTCTGTCTTCATAGTGCAATTCTCTTCTCCATCTCTATACAATACAGCAGTCCATATACCTAAAACACCATTCATTTATTCATTCATTAGAGAACACTTCATCAGTCCTGTCCATTAATAGCTATTGTGAATGTCATTAAGTCCCATGGAGCTAGGAACCCATAATTGGGAATATGTCCTGAATGGCAGCAATAGCTCTCATGTGGGAATGTTAGTACGGGATCAAAAAAGAAAGAAAAGAAAGAAAAAATGAAAAGTTTCCTATTAAAGAATTTCAGCATCCAAAATTACAGAATCTGTGTCCTTTCAGAATGCATATGACTTCAAAATTCCATTTGTGTTTTGGAGAAGTTTTGCTTAGTTATCAACTTTACCCAGTTGTAAAAATGTGTTGGTTTTAATAGTTATTATTGCTGATTTTGTTTCGGAAGGGTCTCCATCTCTTCTTTCACTGAATTTTCTGCCAATGAGAATCAGAAAAGAAATGGAAAAGAGGCTAAAAGGAAAAGGTTTACCAGAGAGAAAGGCAGAGTGACATTTATTTTTAAAATTAAGTTGTAATAATTTATCTTGTTCACAGTGCAGATAGATACTGTCATACATTGTTCTTAGACTTACAAATATTTAGAAACTGTTTTAGAGGTATGGCAAATAAAACTTTAAAGTAATATACAATTACTCAAAAGGGCTTTTGGTAATGTGCTCAAAAGTTGCTTTTATAGGGGTGCCTGGGTGGCTCAGTCAGTTAAGTGTCTGACTCCAGCTCAGGTCATGATCTTACAGTTTATGAGTTTGAGCCCTGTGTCAGACTCTGTGCTGACTGCTTAGAGCCCAGAGCCCAGAGCCTGGAGTTCACTTTGGATTCTGTGTCTCCCTCTCTCTCTCTGCCCCTCCCCTACTCGTGCTCTGTGTCTGTCTGTCTCTCTCTCTCTCAAAAATAAATAAACATTTTTTAAAAAATTTAAGAAGTTGCTTTTATACAAATTAATCTTAAATATACAGCATCTCCTAAATTTCTAATACACATGAAATATTTCCTTTATTTCTTTTTCTTTTTTTTTTATTTTTTTGGTTCTGCCTGCAGTTTTTATTTTCTATTGTATTAACAAAGAAAGACTTTGGGAAATATAATTGCCCTAAAGAAAGAAATTGGAAATGTTTATCACAAATGTCAAGATGCTGCTTTCCTTATATGTAATATGTAAATTGTTAAATGGTCTGTTAATGCATAGATGGAACTCTAGTGTATAGTTGTATTTATTTGTTGTTTACTCATTTATTTCTCATCTGATTAACATCTGTGTTTTCTCCAAACTCATCTGAAATATTTGGTCTCAGAACTTGTGCAAACGCAGTGTTTCTGCCATTTATTTATAAGAAGAGGCTTTAAAAGTTGTTTTTTTTTTTTTTTTTGAAAATAATACTGCCTTGAAAAAAATATACAGGTACACTTACAGATTTTTGCCATGGCCTTAGATAACACATACACACGTGAGATTAAATACCTCATAAGATCGACCCCATTCCCTGGGAATATAAAAAGTCGTGTAAGACAGGCTAGGTGCATTTATGTAGGACATAGTTGCTACAGCTATGCACATCTCAGCAATGTCCTCTTTGCTGAGGTAGAAAATGCCAGAGGCCAGCATACTTCATATCAATACCCACTGATAATATTTTGTGCTTTAAAGAAACAAAAAATAAAAAAAAAAGAACACAAGGGGGAAGAAAACAGGCCCTCAAGTGAATGTTCTTATAATTCTACTTTCATGTTCGCCCCAAACTAACCGTGTTGTACAGCACATGTCGTTCTACTTCATTTTTCTCAGCTATTCATTTTGATTGATACGCTAAGCCAAAATAGTTAACTGAGTAATAAAGTAGCCCATTTTTCTGAGTGTAGAGACTGTTGGAATCTTTGCTATCCCAAAGCACAACCCTCTGAAGCTGCCTCTGCAAATCAATCCCTGTGGGTGGCCTCTTGCAAAAAGAGTATGTTATCTAACAACCTCACATAAGAAATGGAAAAGGGCAGGGGAGAAAAGATAAGAGAAATATCTTCCCTATCCAGGGACCACACTTCATCTTGCTACGAGCTAATTAGTTTTTTCTTGAAATTTCTTGACCACAATACTCCTTATACCTTCTACAACTGTGGTAACTCAGAACTTCAAGGGTTTTTAATGTTTTTTGTTGTTGTTGTTTTCTCTCTCTCTTTATAAATCACTAGTCATTGATGTAGGAAATCATTGTATTCTGAGCCTGATAAACTTGAATGGACTTTTTTTTTTAAGATTTTATTTATAAGTAATCTGTACACCCAATGTCAGCCTCAAACTCACAACCCCAAGAGCAAGAGTCACATGCTCTATTGACTGAGCCAGCCTGGTGCCCCATCTGTAATGAACTTTGAATTATGTTATACAATACCATTATATGAAGAAAAAAAGCCCCCTAGATATGAGTGTTCCAAATATGTTCTCACAGATATGAGTCTTTATATAGGAATATTAGAAGAATATGTCTTTCACTTCATAAAGTGGAATCCCTGATGTGCTCCCAAAATGGAATGAATAGAAGACTAGGCAAAAGGAAAGTATCAAAACACAGAAGGGAGTTCAGTTCATATAATCTCAGGGAGTTTCAGCAAAGTATGCTTTTTTATTTATGCTAAGTTATGTCCAGCAACAGAGAAAGCTTGAGACGTGTTATTATTCCAGGAATGCGTTTGGGCCTGAACAACCAGAGATTCAACTGTACAGGGATGACCATCCTCTCCCATCCTGGGTTACATGAATGGAGGTCTCCAAAGACCTAAGGAGCAATGGCTGAACTATACAGTAACTCATGGAGAGCTGTAGGCCAGATATAACAGAGGTTCTGGAGCCATGTTCTGAATCTGGAAGGGCAAAAAGGGGTCAGGAAAGAGGAAGGAAATTGTGGCAGTAGAGAGGCCACTCAAATAGTCACTTACAAGGGGATCAGCAAAGAAGGTTAGTCCTAACTACAAATTGGGACATAGTGTGGAACTTGGAGCCCAGGATTCAATAGTACATTAACCCCCAAGCTTTTTAGAGAATCTATATTATTAAAGGCTACTTAGTGAAAGAGAAATGAGATTGGGGACTATAGTTGGTATCTAACGCTAAGTAGTGGATGTAAGAAAGTGGCCAAGGGTAAGGAACAAAAATAGGAAATTTGGAGCTGGGGAACAGTGTGGGAATTAGCAGCTACCTTGCACAAATATGCCACGACTGCCCCATGCCAGAATAATATCACTCTCTACTTTTAGAGAGGCACAAATTGCCTTTGATTTTGCTTTTCTGAGTCTATTTAGCCTTGGAAACTGAGTGATATTGAGCCTGAAGGAAAGGCGTTCAGTAGCATTGAGTGTAAAGAACTAGGGGTGGCAAAGTCAGGAGCTAAGAATCTGGAAGGCCTTATTCAAAGCAAGGACACTTTTAGGAATGCACCGGCCTCTCTGGTACTCTTCCTATTTACCGCCCTTGTAAATCTAGCTCATGCATTTGTAACAATTAATTCATGTGATGAAATATTTTATGAATATGTTAGTTGTATATATTTTTTTGACTTTCCCCTTCTATTTTCTTTATTTTGTATGTTATGGTAAATATTCTCTTTTGTTTTCAATTAGTTTTCTAGAATCTTCTGAATTCACAGTACATTATCCATGTGAATATTGTATTTCCTCCTCCTCCTTTCTTTTCTTTTTTAAAATGTTTTTAATGTTAATTTTTTTGTGATAGAGCATGAGCAAGAGAGGGGCAGAGAGAGAGGGAGACATACAATCTGAAGCGGGCTCCAGGCTCTGAGCTGTCAGCACAGAGCCCGATGTGGGGCTCGAACTCACAAACTGTGAGAGCCGAAGCCAGATGCTTAACCAACTGAGCCACCCAGGCACCCAACTCCTCCTCCTTTAATACCAGTCCTGTAATACGAAGTCCATTAGTGTTCATCTCCATTTCCTATAGCTGATAAAATATCTGACACACCATGACAATAAGTGGCCTACACAGCTCATTTTCTAAACATTTTTCTGTGTTTTCACGCTTTTTTGTGCTTGCATATTTTATTTACTTTTTTAATAAGATCTTTTTTAGCTTTATTTTTTAATTTTGAGAGAGAGAGAAAGGGCAGGGGGGCAAACAGGAGAAAGACAGAGAGAGAGGGAGAGAGAGAGAATCCCAAGCCGACTCTGCAGGGTCAGCATGAGGATCAGACTCACAGACTGTAAGATCATGACCTGAACCAAAATCTAGAGTTGGATGCTTAACCAACTGAGCCACCCAGGTGCCCCTGTGCCTGCACAGACATTTTAATGGGAAGTTGGCAGGGACTTATCATGAGTTGTTAGCCCAGTGCTTTCTTAAAAAACAGTATTTTTTTTTTTACTCATTTATCATGGCTGCAAAGACTGTCAATAGTCCAAACTAATAGTGCTTGAGAGCTCCCAGTTTATAGGTTTTTGTTTTTGTTTTTTTTTAAATCCTTCTTACCTTGGCTGCAGAATCCTTAGGCAAGAATCTGAGAGAGCTAGAGAAGTGGGTAGATTGTAGCACTTACAAAACCTGACGTTGGAAGCAAGTTGTCTGGATCCAATTCCCACCTTGTTATCTTACTAGATGCACAACTTTGGGGACCTTGGGTAGGTTTATGTTCTCTGGGCCTTAGTTTCTTTATTTGTAAAATAACATTACTGAGAGGATGTGATAAGGTGATAGAGAGAAGCATTTAGCACAGCACCTGGCAAAGAGTAACACTATAGGGCTTTCATTATTGCTGTCTTAGAAGACCAGGGGTATATAATCTTATACAATTGCTTCGAAATCTGTATCAAGCATTTTTTTTAAATTATAGCTCGATCATACTTGCAGCAACAGAAACCAAAGATATATGCCTCTCTTAGTTTCAAATGATACTGATGATTCTAAAAGTGAATAGATGCTAAATACTGTGGTTTATTAGCATGGCTTTAAATTTTCTGTCTTTGGGTGATAAGCATACATCTCATGATCAATAGGGTTGTTTAAATCAAAACCATATTTATGATCAATCAAGACACCACGTATTTTAGTTTAAAAATATCAAAAGATGGAAGCCAAATAAAGCATTGTTTGAGCCTTTGTCGTCAGCTTACCAAAGCTCATCTCCCAATGTGATCGAGCATAGATTTACAATTCTCAGAACAAATGGGGCTGAGTAGTGTGAAAGCAAACCAAGAGGCTTTGTTTAAATTGTGTGTGTGTGTGTGTGTGTGTGTGTGTGTGTGATTTTTCTAGGTTTAATTTATTTGGCATAATGTATCATTTTAATGTTTTGGGTTTTTTTTAAATCATAGTTAATATTTTTCTTACCGTGCTTGGACTTTGCTGCTCTTGATGGCTCTGGGCCAGAAAGATGAAAAAAAAATACACAATGAGATCTCTAAAACACCGAAACTACAAGCTTTCATGTACAGTTTTGAGGTCTAGCAGGTGCTAGCAGAAAAGAAAATAGAATCCTTGCTGTCTCACTATTATAGAAACGTAAAATCAGTGGCATGGAGAACGAAATCCCAAAGTCCACAGACTTCTACACATCTCTTATTTATAACAATACATCTACATTAGGTAAAGCCTATCCAATTTTTTATGACTTAATTGGCTCTCTCTCTTTGCATTTATAACACCAATCTACTTTCTGTCTTTCAACATATATCCCAGAGAAAGGAAATAGAAAATAAAACACATTATTCAGTAGGATTTCATTGTGCACTGAGGGTAAAAAGCAGGCATGTATAAATGGAAACACATTTGAAAGCCTTCCCAACTGAAATCTGGCAGGAGGTAAAGCACTTCATTAGGATTTGTAACATCGATGGTGAACTGCTTCATACAAAGTGCTACATTTGCGAATAAGGCACAAAATTGACTGTCAAGGAGATATAAGACCATAGCAGATTCCAATCCATTTTATACAAAGTAGTCTATGGGAACACTGTACCTCAGCAACTCCAAGATTTAGATTTCATAAACTGTTGGTAGAGATTCACCATTGAATCTTCATTTGGTTCTGAAATAAGTCCTCTTTGTAATGACACTGTGTAAAGGGCACAGCTACACCCCGTTAGTCAATGAGCTTTTTACTGATATACTCAGAGAATTACTGGCAAAAAAGGTAATGCACATTTCCTAAATTTTAAACAGAGACATTGACATATCCTAATTTCATAATGGTCATAATTATATGTCACTTGGCAAAATGTATGGTTCAAGATAATGTCAAAGTTGCATTTTACAAATCAGGGTCAGATGTAAACAGTAAAGCCTCTGGTCTTCTGCTCATATTGACTTCCATTATTGACAAGCTTATTAGCATGTAATAAGTATGTTTGCTTGCTGAGTTACAGACACGTGACTTGGAAGCACCTTTTAAAACACATCCCCCTAGTCAGTATTTAACTGTCTCTTTACCAACCTCTTCCTCCAAACCACGATTCTTCTGCACCACTGACATTTTTTGTCTGGCTAAGAGTCAAAACCGTAAGGATGACCCTGTCTTTATTACCAATACCACTTATGTCATTTCATATGCCTCATGTCAAAACCCTAGGAATTTAATTATTTGCAGTGTATGAGGTAACATAAAGATTGGCTCTGTAAGACCTGTTTCCCACCTCATCCCATAAAAAGAAGTATATAACTTCATATGTTTCCTTTTAGACTTGGATTTTAAGAATAAAATTCCTCAATATGATTTCTGTGCTTACATGTGGTTTGGATCTCCTACGCCTCCATAGATTCTTGGTATGTCTGATTCTCCCTTTCTGAAGGATTTTCTGCTCAATTTTTACTTCAATTTCAACTGTGTTGTCAGAGTACCAGCTCCTCAAGGGACAGGAAAGATGTCTGGTTCTTCTGTATTGCAAAGTGATGTAGTGCTGGTAGCATAGATGTGTTGGATTTCATTTATGTGATTATTAAAATATAGTCTTGTTTTAAGGAAAAGGTATAGCTTACTTGTAAATGGTGGGGAATTAAAGGGGTTCAAAATTTAAGTGGCTTGGAATAAGTTATGTGAGAGAACTACAGAGTACCATTGTTATTTCTAGGTAGTATTTCAGCACAGGCCTGGTTTTAGGTTGTCTTCCTGTGATTTTGAAACTTCCTTGTGGACAAAAACCACCTGAAATACTTGTCAAACATACAGATTCTACAGAATCAGACTGTGTAACAGAGAAAGTTTGGTAATCTTAGATTTGACACATAGGAGCAACTGTTCAATAGTGCTTAAAGAGAAATATTGAGATGTGTAATGAAAGAAGAGACTGATGTGAAAGCATCCAGGACCTGAAGGGAAGAAATAAGTCATCACGAAAAGCAGCTGGGAGTTTCTGCCTCAAACAGCACCAACGGTCAGTCATATTCCTGGGAGTTTTCATCAGAAAGAGAAGTTTTACATCCTCTAGTGACCAACGTTCTAGGTTGACTAGAAGCAGATGGTGTGGTAACCTGGGGAAACCAGATCAATTGAAGGTCCCTTTTCCTTTCTATATCATGTGAATCACTCCTAAAATCTAATGCGGAGTTGACTGAAAGCACAAAAATGGAGAGAGAAGGTGATTGGAGAGCTAGAAACTCCAGGTCTTTCAACATCTAGTTCCCTGAGGAGAGAAAGAGCATATGGTCACCAGGACATGTGGGACTTCGGAAACTGGGTACTCCACAAGTCTGTAACTCAAGTGTCAGAGTGCTGACCAAGGCACCAGTCTTCTAAAGCACATCAGAGGACTAACTATTGGTAAAACTCATCTGATTCAACATGATTCAAATCCCTTTCAGATTTAAGGAACAAACTATACACTCCCATTTTTTATCTTTTCACATCTCTTTACTCCATTTTTTTTCAGTCTGTCACATGTGAAAGGAGTTACATAACCATGAAAGGGACAAGAAACTCAGTTATGGAAAGTAATTTATTGGTTATCTATTGCTGCATAGCAAAATATCCTGAAACATATCAAGTTAAGCCAATGGAGCTTCTGTTGTTCAGAAACCTACACGCTATGTAGCTGGGTCCTCTGACTCAGAATTTCTCCAAGGCTGCAATTAAGGTGTAACCTACAGATGTAATCATCTCAAGCCTCAACTGTGGTATGATTTACATCCAAGTCCAATGACATGGTTGGTGGCAGGAGTCAGTTCCATGATGGCTGTTGGCCTGTGACCAAATGCTCTCGCTGGCTCCTGGCTAGAGGCCTGCATCAGTCTCCTCCCATGTGGTTTCTCCATAGGGCAACTCACAATATGTCAGAGGAGCAAGAGAGGGCAAGCAAGACAGAAGCCAGAGTCTTTTTGTAACCTGGTCTTGAAAGTGGTTTTGCCCTATTTTATTTTTAGAAGTGATTCACCAGTACAACCCACAAGTAAGAGAAGGGATTAACAATGTCGTGATTACCAAGAGATAGGGAGCCATTTTAGAGGTTACAGATGTTAATGATAAATAGCTGAGGACAAGAGAACACTAGGTTTTGATGTAGAATCAAGCATAATGACGAACTGCTACCTATTAGTAGTAATGATAACCACTAACAGGTGGTGGTGGCAATTGTGATAATAGTTGTAAGAACAGCAGTGATAGTAACACCAGGTCCAATGATAATAGTGATCTAAGAGAAAGAACAAATAATATTTAGAGCTTACATATTCTAGGTATGGCAACTGGATTTATTTCAGAGGCAGTTGGCTTTGATGTTTTGGAAAAAAAAAGCTTGATTGGTATTTTTTTGTGGTGATATGTGAAGGCTTCGGGGCATGATTTGAACAAGTTTTTATACACTGGAAGCCAACACCCATAGTGTTTTATAAAGTCACTTAAGTGGCTTGAGAGTAGGACGCAAACAGAAGACAGAGACTGAAAAAGTAAATTGTTCAGGTTAAAAATGAGAAATAGATCAGGGACATAAAGTCTTACCTAGAAAAGGAAATCATAATGGAGAATTGTTGAAAGGAAAATTGACCTGAGGGAAGGAGGAAGCTTGTAATTTGGTTCTAGTATTTCTTTAGTATTTAAAATTTCCTCTGAGTTCCCATAATCATTTTTTTCTATAGACAGCAGCTTGTGTTAGCAGTCCATGGAGAAAATGATGAAAAGTGTGCCTGGGGTGACACATCAGCATCATGGAAGCCAAGAGTAAGGACTGGGATCTGGCAAGGACACAGGCTGCTGAGGGAACAGTTCAGAAACAGACTTTGAGGGGGCACCTGGGTGGCTCAGTTGGGTAAGCATTTGACTTCAGCTCAGGTCATGATCTCACAGTTTGTGGTTTTAAGCCCTGTTTTGGGCTCTGTGCTAACAGTCCAGAGCCTGGAGCCTATTTCAGATTCTGTATCTCCCTCTCTCTCTTTGCCTGTCCCCTGCTCATGCTCTCTTTCTCAAAAATAAAAATTATTTTACAAAAATAATACATACAATTTTACAAAAATTATACATACATACATACATACATACATACATAAACTTTGAGACCCAGTCAGGTTGCCTTTGATAGCCTACAGATGAGACCAGAATCCACACCCAACGATATCTTAGATCAGACTAACATTTCACATAGTGCCACACTGCTGGGGATGAGAGTAGGAGAGTAGATTCAAACTGTTATGATCAAAAATGGGACTTAAAATCCAGGATCAAAGTAAAAGCAAAAGCAATTGAGGGATCCTAGCATACTGAGGGATGAGAAAGCTCTCATTTGACTGGTTTAGGAAAACAAGGCTGCCGTTATTATTTTTTATTTTTTTAAGGTTTTTTAAAATTTATTTTTGAGCACGAGAGAGAGAGACAGAATGTGAGCAGGGGAGGGGCAGAGAGTGAAGGAGACACAGAATCTGAAGCAGGCTCCAGGCTCTGTGCTGTCATCATGGATTCCAATACCGGGCCCGAACTCAAGAACCATGAGATCATGACCTGAGCTAAAGTCAGACGCTCAACCGATTAAGCCACCCAGGTGCCGCGCAAGTCTACCATTATTGATGGGATTCACCATGAAACTTGTTGGGTATTAGAAGAATTCTGTGCCTTAATTAATAATATCTCCTTATATGGTTTCACCACACCAATCAGAAAATGTTCTGAACTTTTTGCATTCTCTTCACCATCCATGCCACCTTGAGAAATTCAGGTTTTACTAACATTGATGACCACTGGAACTGTGCTCCTTCTACTTTTAGGAAGATGCTATCAAGCTTAAATTTTTTCAGTCTTTCTCTCTCTACCATAACTACTTTAATGCATATGATTGATTTTTAAGAAAATTCAAATTATATATTCCCTTAAAAATCATGTATAATTCTGTTTAAAGTGCTCTTTATATATTTACATTATCAACAGATATTTTAGGAATAGCTTTATTTAAAATTTAAGAAAGGATGGTTCATAACTACAGTTAGTTTATTCTACTTCATGTATTATTTTGTGATTAATTTCTTAATGTATTATTTTATACATTTAAATTTTGAGACTTGAAAAAAAACATTTATTTCTTTATTTTCAGAGAGCAAGAGAGAGCAGGCAAACGCACTCATGATAGTGGAGAGAGAGAAAGACAGAGAGAGAGAGAGAGGGAGAAAATCCCAAGCAGGCTCCTTGTTGTCAATGCTGCAGAGCCTGAGGGGGGGCTCAATCTTGCAAACAGTGAGATCTTGACCTGAGCCAAAATCATGACTTGGTCACCTAACAGCCTGAGCCACCCTGGTACCCTGAGACTTTTTTGATATTAAAAATAATAATTCCTAAAAAAAAATAGATCTTGGGAATATTAGTTCCTGTCTCTTGGCTGAAGCAATAATTGGTGAAATAAACTCATGAACAGTTCATGTGATTTCAAGCTACTGAAGGAAACTAATTGAGGACAAGTGTTTAATGAAATCAGAATTGGCTGTGTTTCTGGATCTTTTTCCTGCTGAGGGAATGTAGTTAGTTGCTTTATACAACAGGGACATAAAATAGCCTCATATACAAACGAAAGTTCTAATAATGTTTGTTTTTTTTTTTTTGGATTAGCAGTTAAGCAAGCATAAACATTTATCAAATTGTAAAGAAAAAAAGACTTAAAAACAAATGAAAAATAATACTAATTTCAGTACAAGGATAGAAACAATGAACAGACAATGAATATAGAAACACTTGAGCTTTCCTATAAAGGAAGGGTAAGAGAAACAATGTAGTTAATTTACTCATGAGAGAATTATGCAAATGTGTACTAAATTTTCTTTGGAAGACTTATAATTGGATACGGAGTATAAAATACAGTCACAGTCACACCAGGCTAGCTAGCATCTGGGAACTGAGACTAATAATCATAATGCAATTGTACTAGCTTTCTATTGCTGTGTAACAAATCATCACAAACTTAAGTGTTTAACACAACATCCATTTATATCTCACAGTTTCTGTAGGTCAGAAGTTCAGGTACTGGTTAGCTAAATATTCTGCTCAGATCTCTCTAGGCTTAACCCCAGATGATAGCTGGATTTCTATTCCTTTGTGGTCGTTAGGGTTCTCTTCCAAGCTCATGTGGTTCTTGGCAGAATTCAGTCCCTGCTGCTATGGGTTTGATGTTCCCTTTTTCTTTCTAGCTGTCAGCTAGAAGCACCTTCAACTCCTAGAGTCAACTGTCAGATTCTAGCCAGGTGACTCTTCCCATAGGCAGTTCACCACATGCTTATTTCCTTTCTTTCAGGTCAGCAAGAGGGTTCCTCTTTTAAAAACTCACCTGATTAGGTCAGCCCCAACAAAGATAATCTCTTTCAAAGTCAATGAATTAGAGATCCGAATTATGTGAAAATGCCTTTACTTCGCCATGATGAAGTAAACTAATCATAAGAACAATATTTCATCAGACACACAGGTTCTGTTCACACTCAATGGAAGGGGATGATACCAAATATACGCAATCGATGGCAGAAGTCTTGGGAGCTATATTAGAATTTCGGCCATTACAATCTGCCCTCTAGCCCCCAAAGATTCACATATTTCCCAAATGCAAAATCCATCCACCCATAAAGGATGAATCTCATCCCATCACAGTATTGGCTTAAAGTTCAAAACCTCATAATCTAAATCTAAATTTCATCATAGCTTCCACTCAGAATCCAAAATCAAATCTAGATATCAGCACTTCAAAGTCCAAAATCTCATCATCATCAAAATCATGCTAAGTCAGATGCAGTTGAAGCTCCTGTTTGTGATTCTTTAGTATAGCTCTTTGGGACACAATTTGTCTCCATCTGTTTGCTTCCACCTGGTCCCATCCATAGGTCCTTTTACAAAACAGAAATTTGTCTCATCTTCCATCATTTTCCCCCTTCCCAGATTTATTGAAAATTGTATATATTTAAAGTGTTCACTATAATTTAATATACATGGTGAAATGATTACCACAACCAAGTTAATTAATGCACCTTTTATTTCACATAGTTATCTTTGTGTATGTGTGTGATGAAAACACTTAATACCTGCTCTCTTAACACATTTTAAAGTATGTAATACAATATTAACTGTAGTCACCATGCTGTACATTAGAATTTACTCATCTAGAATTTACTCATCGCATAACTGATAGGTTGTACCCTTGACCAATGTCTTCTTATTTGTCCCCCCAACACCCCCAGCCGCTGGTAACTGCCATTCTACTTTGTGTCTATGAGTTTGATATTCTTTTTCTTTTTCTTAAAGTTCCACATATAAGTGAGATCATACAATATTGGTCCTTCTCTGTCTGACTTATTTCATTTAACATAATGTCCTCTAGTTTCATTCATATGGTTGCAAATGGCAGTATTTCCCTCTTACTTATGGCTGAACAATATTCCATTGTGTGAAATATTTATTTATTTATTTATTTATTTATTTATTTTTTATTTATTTATTATGTTTACTTATCCATTCATTGCTTCAAGGCCAGCCCAAGAGCATTTCTCTGAAATCTCTCCCTTTTTTAAAGGGCTCACCTGATTAGGTCATGCCCACCAGGATAATATCACTTTTTATTAAATCAGAGCCACCTAATTAGGATTAACTACATCTGCAAAATTTCTTGTTTCATGTCATGAACATAAATGTTCAAAAACATTTCTTGTTTTATGAGAGTTATAGCCCACCATATTCATAGGTCAAGCTCACACTTGAAGAAGGGTTGGGATAAAGCAGGTATGTTTACATCAGTAGGTGGGAATCTTGAAGGCCATTGTAGAATTATGCCTATTCTAATAGGCTATAAAAAATAAGGTCATTTCCCCAAAGCTATTTTAAACATAATGCATGCAGGTAGGAGAAAAACCTCCCATTTCTTATTTTTAAGTAGTTCAAATATAACTCTAGTATTGTCAATAAAGATTTATGGGATATGTAACTTTGGGTTAAGAGAGAGGGCAGAGGGTATGCAGATGGCACAGTGTGGGAAAAGTTAGAGCATCTTACACTTAATCAAAATGTATACGATGGGAGAGACCAAAGGGGAAACAAATAATAAAAGCCTAAACTATTAGTTGTACTTCAATATTTGAAAGAAATTAGGCAAATGTGATATATCTACACTAAGGAAAAGCCGTGTTTTAAAAGCACGATTAACTCTGTGTGGGTTAATGAATGCCAAACAGGAGTTCTCAAGGAAAGGAAAAAAGCAGAAAGTATGTTTTAGATAGAACGTCCTGCAAGACAAAACGCTGTGTACAATGTGTTTTGAGACCAGTAGAGGAGGGACAGGGGGCGTATGGGGAGGTGGCAGATTATTAGTGTCTGTTGAGGTCAGATTAATCATTCCTGTTGAGATGAGATTATGAAGGATCTCTACATCATTCTTCACAAAGTACGTATTTTCATGAGGGTAGTAGCTTTAAACATCTTTAAGCAGCTGAAGTGTTTTAAGCTTCTGAAACTTTTTCAAGTAAGATCTCATGGAATGTGGGATAGATCAAAGCAAGGTTGCACTGATGTTTAGTGGCTCTTAGTGTCCCGCCTGGAGAATTTATTTCGTATCTCAAAGACAAGAAAAGATAGAGACAAAACAAAGTTTAAGTGTGGATGCACTGATTAACCAAGTTCCTATCTATTAAGGACTTACATTTGTTAATACTCTGGAGACAAAGAAAAAGAAATAATGTTATTGTGGTAGGTTTTTTTTTGTTTGTTTGTTTTTTGCAGAGGGGGCTGCCTAGTTCTTAACAATCCCCTGCCCAGTCTTTTGTGATAATTGCCTTTGATAACCAGGATAGGTCAGCTTCCTCTCTGGGCCTCTGCCTGCCTTGTGTGGCCTTTCCCGTCTGGCAGAGGACATTCGATCTAAGAGTAGAAAACCAGCTTCAAATAAGACAATAGGATTTTCTTTTCCAGAATTTTAAACTTTGAACAAAGAGAGATCGAACGTCCTTGAGGGTTCTTGGCTGCCTCCTCGAGGAAAAGTGGACAAAGTCTACCAGGCCAGTCCAGGCTGCCTATTTTTGTGTTTTGCATTTTTTTAATGGTTGGAGAAAAAAAGTCAGAAGAAGAATAATATTTCATGGCACAAGACAATTCCATGATATTTACACTTCCGTGTACATCTGTAAAGATTTATTAGAGTACAGCCCTGCTCACTCATTTGCGCATTGTGTGTAGCTCCTTTCACGCCACAGTGGTAGCATCTAGTAATGCAAAGGGACTGTCTGGCCCACAAAGCCTAAAATGTTTGCTATCTGACTCTTGATTGAAAAAAACAAAATGAAAAAAAAAAAAAAAGTTTGCTTGCCTCTGCTCTGGTCTAGAGGAAAGGACCAGAGTATTTCAAGCTGGCTTGGTTCAATCCCTTTGTAAGACTTGTTTACACGACTGTTCTCTGTTCTTTTCATGACATAAGCGATTTCACTGTCTTGCCATTAAGGTTTCTGTTTTGTTGGAGCCAACAGAGTCCACTTTCATTGCTTGCAACCAAAAGAACATTAACTAATATAATTATCTAATGACTTAGTCCAAGAAATCCATTAGCTTTGCATAATTATAGAGCTGGATTGACCATTTCAAGTAAATTTACCAGTAAATTAGTGAAAACAAACAAGCAAAATATTCATTTAAAAAAATACCCAACGCAGTGAAAAATTGCTTCAATTTGTCTCAAATGGACAGCTAAAATTGTTAATGGAATTTATATTGTATGAATGGGTTACTGTGAATTCTGAAATTATTATTGCTGTTTTCTTAAAATTGGTGATTTCTGGGGATCAAGACTTAAACGGAAAGCCTGTGGTTCCTATATGAATTCTGTCAGGACCACATGGCACAACAGGTGGATACACTATGCAATGCTACCTTTTCAGTGCTAGAGGGAAAAGTTGCTTTCTCAGCTTTGCATGACTTTGAGCATGAAGCTTAGTGACTCTTCAGATCACCCTACTTGACGTTCTTTGTTTCTTATCTTTTTTTCCTTCTTCCTTCCTTTTCCCACACCTCCCTTGTGGCCAGCAGGCTATTCTTGGCCTGTGCATACCCACCCCTTTTCCTG
This sequence comes from Panthera leo, assembly GCF_018350215.1. NCBI lineage: Eukaryota > Metazoa > Chordata > Mammalia > Carnivora > Felidae > Panthera > Panthera leo. The sequence continues at coordinate 52,653,066 of NC_056691.1, read as the reverse complement.
CCTGCTCTTTGCTCTCATCACGAGACCAGATTCTTCTTGCTTATTTTGTGCAAGTGCAATTTGAGGACACAAATTATTAAAATTTTCACTCATTGTCCTTTCTTACTAAACCTATTACAAGAGTTGTATTTCTGTAATGGTTTCCTTTCCCCCTATAAATCAACCACATTATGATTTTATTTCTCAGTGCAAATAGCATCAATAATATAATAAGCCCTATCTGTGGTACATTTGCTACCACCAGAGATTCCCTCCCTTGTACTAACACAACTGCCTTTCTACCTCCCAATCATGGGTCAAACATGCCTTCCACTTTTTCACTTCTGCCTCTTCTGGAGGCAGAATAAGGGACACACAAAACGTGGTTTCCAAAGGTGTCGGTTAATAAAGACTACAAGAGCACCACTGGACACTTTAAGAATCTTGAATGTTTTCGGATTAAAAAAAAAGAATTACAATAAGCCTTAGAGAGGGACACCTGGGTGGCTCATTTGGTTAAGTGTCCAACTTCAGCTTAGGTCATGACCTCACGGTTCATGGGTTGGAGCCCCGCATCATGCACTTTCGTGACAGCTCGGAACCTGGAGGCTGCTTTGGATTCGGTGTCTCCCTCTCTCGGTGCCCCTCCCCCACTCTCTCTCTCTCTCCCAAAAATAAACATTAAAAATGTTTAAAAAAATAAGTCTCAGAGAAAGTCATATAGGTATTGGGATGGATTTCTTTCATAATCTGATTATTATGGGTTCAAGACCCCAAAACATAAACGAAACTGTTTCTGTGGAGAGTGCAATTGCTCAATGTAAGGTGTTAATTCTACTTCTCCCCAGAAGTGGGGCCAACCCTCCTGGGCTCTGGCAGAAACAGGGAGAATGATTAAAAACAGCAAGACGGTTTCTATCCTAGAATCCCCCAAGACCAAGAATGCAGTGTTGCACTTTTTCAGCCTATGATGCTGGGTTTTCTAATAAGTAGTGCTGCTACCCAACGTAATAAAGCAAATGTTTCCATGTGAACACAAAACTACATAATTTATTACCTGGCCAACCTGACCAAAAGCCAGGATTATAATGTACAAGAATTCTGACACATAACAATTTGGATTTACATATATAAAGAGAATTTTAAACTCTACCTTTATTTTTATTTATTTTTGTCTTATCCAATCTAAGTTCAGACTTAGAATTGCCCTTGGGATGGCCTAAGGTATTTAACTTGGAATTATAATAGGTCCATTCTTCCTTTTTTACTTAACTCTTTTTAATATAAAAACTAGATTTTTCCTTCCCATTCTTTCTTCCTAATGGTAGTTGCTATTAAGGTTTTTGGTTTGACCAGATTAATTTGATCAGATAAATTTAAGGCATGTTCATTCATTTAAAACATGCCATGAGACTGGTTTTTAAATATTTCAATAGTGCTTTCAATCTCAGGGATTTTGTTTTATTGAATGGGGTATAAACACTGGACCAGAGGAAATTGTCTGTGTTATAAATAAAGAACCTATGGAGGAGGCCTCTTTTCAACTCCTTTTGCTATAGGACTGTACCTCTCCTCTAGGTGATTGAGATAAGAACCTCATAAAACATTACTTTAGGATTCTCATTTTTTATGTATAAGAAGAACCAAATTATTATTATCATTATTATTATTATTATTATTAAATTTATTTATTTATTTTGAGTGAGAGGGTGAGGGCGAGCTCAGGTACCCGTGCAAGAGGGGGAGGGACAGAGAGAGGGTGAGACAGAATTCTAAGCAGGCAGCACAGAGCCTGACACGGGGCTCAATCTCATGAACTGTGAGATCATGACCTGAGCCAAAATCAAGAATCAGACACTTAACCAGCTGAGCCACCCAAGCACTCCAAGAAGAACCAAATTATTCACTAGCCTTTCGCAGCTCTGTATCTAGAGCTGGCAGCATCCTCAGTTGAAAGATCTTGTCTTTCACTTTACTAAAATATCCAAGAGTTATGTGTTCTCTTCCTTAATCATCCCTGCTCCTCCCCTGCATTTGATGTCACCTCATTTCTCCAAATCTCCACTCTACATGTGAGGCAGATGTGCCTGTCCTTTTAACCATTAACAAAATTTCCATTTTCTTTTTGTCTCTACCAAGTCAAAGTAGCACATCCCCTCTGCTAAAAATATCCACTATTACGCTCAAATCCATTCTCTTCACAAACACTATTGCTTCAGTCCATATATTGTCATATATCTCTAAGCTGGATCCTAGAACTATCTTTCCACCATAATATGCTGCTTTTCAAGTTCAATAAACTTTTAGTCATTACCTACTACCACATGTTCAATTGAGTCAAAAGTATCATTGATTTTAAGATGCACTAATATGTATGTTCCACTGAGGAGAAAAAAAAAAAGATAAAGAAACTATGACATGTCATTGATTGTAAGATACATTCCAGTTTCAGAGATATTAAATTATCAAGAATGTGCATTTTTTTAAAATTTATTTTTATTTTTGACAGAGAGTGTGAGCAGAGGAGGGGCAGAGAGAGAGAATTCTAAGCAGGCTCCGTGCTGTCAGCAAAGAGCCTGACACGGGGTACAAAATGAACCGTGAGATCATGACCTGAGCCAAAAGCAAGAGTCACATGCTTAACTGACTGAGCCACCCAGGCACCCCATGAATGTGCATTTTAAATTGATGAATTATGCGTATGTTCTGCACTGAGGCATACTGAAGATACAGAAATGACTAAGATCATGTCACAGTTTTTGGAGAGCTTATGGACCTTTACACTTATTGCACTGTATGCTGTCTCAACAAATAAGGAAAATATTAAAAATTGAAAAATTTTATTCAATTGCATAGAGATTGTTAATTTCTGATTGTGCGTTTGCATCGTCTATGAGTTTTACTGAGCAGTTTTTGATCAGTTGTTCCAAACTCTTCAGAACAATTTTGATCAGTGCTTGTTGATTACAATAATCCTAAGTCACATTTGTATGGCACTATTATTTACAGTGGATGATCTGACTTAGTGTGCAAGTAAATCATGATATTCACTCAAGCAAATACAATTAGGAAAGTAAATATGCTCATAAACAACTCTTGAAAGCATTCTAGTTCTATGCATAAATGTCAGTGAGGACTTTGACTCATCTTTATTACTCAAGAATAATAGAGGGAGAAACGTGTGTTGCAGTTAGCTGATGGTAAGTTTTGTGGCCATAGAACTGGGGACTTAGAGTTTGGTTTGGAAAAGATGGAGATTATTCCACATGCTGGAAGAAATCTTTAGCATACATTGCACTCTGTGCTGACACTGAAGATAGTGTCAGTTGGAAAGAAAATGTTAATGAAGATATAATGAGTGAAAAAAGAACCAGAAATTCCTATTTCTACAACCTTTCTCCCCAGCATCATAGGCACATATGCAGAAAATAAACTTGTCTTTATATTGTCACAATTCAGTTGAACTTGGATTGGTCACAGACTGGTTGTGCTTATATTAATCCTTTTCCTGATACTTATAAGTACATGAATGCTTTTTGATTACTGCTATTGTGACAATCCAGGGCTAAAGTAGAAAATTTACTGAGAAGCAATGGATACCCATGGATAAAGTTGTGGAATCAAAGGAGATTAGCAGTGGCAGAGATCCTCTATCAGATCTCTTTCATTTCCTTGGACCTGACGTGAAACTAAGAAGAATTTTGAAACTAGTTTAGAGCAAAAAATGTTTATGAAACAAGAATAAGTTAAACAGTATGCATTTCTGTTATATTTGAGCAAGTCACAACTAAGAAGGGTATGGCTCAACCTAAAGCTTAAATTTGAATATAGAATATTTCAAACTAAATCTAACATTTCTTGTATACCTACTCTTTGTAATGTGTGTGTATTTCTCAGTGATATCCATGGCAGATAAGTGTATTCAAGAGGAGGATCTGTTTGTTTTTCTATATTCCTGTATAAGTATATAGTTGAGCAGGCTTAACTTAGTTCTTAGCTCCATTGGTAATAATTCATCAGATATTAGCAAAAGTGAATGTCTGTGATGAAACTCTCATAAATTGTTAGCTTGAAAACTTGTTACTAATAAAATTCATAAAGTCAGAATAATTTATCAAATTATGACTTTTAAAATGAAGGGCCTCTTAAATAGCATTGGATTTTTTATTCTAATATCTAATGTTATATTACTTTGACTCAACTTTTAAACTATGGAATGCTTTTTATTTATTGTTACTATTAAAATACAAATCTACTTTAACTTTGTGGCATTAGACAAAGTAATAAAAATTGTTTCTGATATTTTATAGTAAATTCTACTTAATGCTTTTACTTTTTCTTGCTGCCAGTATATTTAAGGCAATATCTCTCTGAGCCTCTTCCTGAGTCTACATTAAATCAGAGAAAACATACATACTTAGATACAAGGTAGAAACCTATTCTCGGGGCAGACGTAAGGAGAATTAACCAACAGTCCTTAAAAAAAAGTGTGTGTGTGTGTGTGTGTGTGTGTGTGTGTGTGTGAGTGTATCAGCTCTTCTTTCTTTTATCACTCAGCTTAGTTTTCCTTGTAAGGGGATACGAGGTATATCTAAGCGGTCCTATTTGCATTTCATTTTTTATATAAAGGGAATCACATTTGATTCCTCCAAAAGGAGTTGCATAAACAGAAAAATCATGTTTGTGCAAAAAAACTATTTAACTTACTTTTGTGTAGAGGTGCTTGATGGGCATCTTTAAGACTGAAATCAAATGCATACCCTTGAAAAGACCCAAAACCTTCCCTGTTGCAGATGATCCAGTCTCAAAGGAAATATGTTATTCTTCCCCTGAGTCTTTTGGTGGTTCTACTGAAATTGTTTTTTAAAAACTTCTAATTCTATGTTTATAGCCATATTATGCAGTATTCTTATGATAAGTCACATCAATAATTTTTTTTTCAAAAAAATATTTAAAGATTAAATAACAAAATAAAATATACTTCCTTAATCCAGTACTTTTTAAATGGTGCTGTTAAAGTACCTCTATCAGCAAAGTAAATGCCTGCTCCAATTTAGTGTCAAGCTTCTCCTGGGAGTAAAGGATGGCTTTGAATGCTAGGTTTCATTTTGGAAAATGCAGAGGAAGTTTGCATTTTATCCCATGCCATCTTAGGGATAATTTACTATAAAATTAACTTTGCAGTTGTTTTATCTTCTCAAGGAGGATGGACCAGTGTATACAGTCATTCTAGGCATTAAGTCCTTCTGGCATGCCACCAAGAAAGCTTGATAGGTCCACAGTAGGAGACATTCTGTCTTAGACACTCAGTAATGTGGACAAAGAAAAAAGATAATTGGTGTTGAAAATGACTACAGTCAAAATATACCTATAGCCTGATGATTTTGTTAACTGTTTGCAAGTGACCCTATGATAGGTAGAAATAAATTGAATCCTATACAGTGTATATTTTAATAATACCATTGTGTTCAAAAATAGGGGGAGACATTTGATGTCACACTGCATTCTAGTCTACATTTCATTGATGAAGACAGAAAGGTCATCTAAAACAGCGTTTGCCATCTTTATAACAATATGTATATCATTTCATTTCTTTTGCTTCTTACTGGAAAAGCAATTCAGTGAGTCCTAAGTATCATTATTGTACATGAAAAACACATGGTGAGTGACACTACATAGTTGATGTCTTTATTATACGATTGACAAAAATACTGAGATGAGAGTACCATGTAGTTTTTACTCAGAGATTGATTCATCTAACATTTACTTTATCTCCTGTTGGTATATTAGGAAAGTTCACTAATTCTTTTGTATCCCTATACTGTCATTTGTGAAGGGTAGAAGTGGACAGGTTTGGAAAATACTGAAAATAATAATTATCAGCTCAAAAATTAATGCATTGAACTTCCATTTGTGGCAGTAAGGCAGACTAGACATTCTGAATATTCTTTTCAATGTGAAACACCTAGATGTTAGATAACCTAAAACAAATTTTTAAATGCATTGCTGAAATATTTCCTAAGTAATTTTTCTTAATCTCTGTTGTTTTTTTCCATCTTGGAATCAAATTACACATATATTTAACTTGATACTGTACTACAAGCCACTAAGACACTTCATATTTTTCAATCTCCTTGCTCTCTATTGTTCAGAATGGGAACTTTGTATCAATAAATCTTCAAGTTTAGTAAATATTTTGTAGTCTTCCTTGCTGTGAAGTTCAATGAAGTTTTCAACTCAGAAAATTGAACTTTCCAAGTGTAGACTTTTGTTTTGTTTTAATTTACATTTTTACGTTTAAATTCCACAGTTTATTCATTATGATCCTCTTTTCCCGTACTTTCTTGAACACATTATAATAATTGATTCGAATTCACTGTCTTCTAATTTAAACATCTCGGAAACTCTTGGTCTTTTCTGTTGACTGCTTTTATTCTTGATTATAGGTCATGTTTTTCTGCTTCATCATATATCCAGTAAATTGTTATTTTATGATGGTGATTTGAATGATATATTGTAAGGTGTCTGGATTATGTCTTCTTGTTCCGAGAAGTATCGAGATCTGTTTCTGCTGGTGGTTAAATTACTGGAAGATCCTTTTGCTCCTCCCAGAGGGATTTAATTATTTGCTAGAGCAAGGCTACAATGATTTGAGGTTCTGTCTTAGGGAGTGGCCATTATTCCTGGTTGTGCTCAGTCCTATTAGTCATGCATTTATTTTGGGATTTAATCTCACTGTACTAAGTGGTCAGTGAGGACTCTCCCCTTCTATTGGGTCAGAACTCCAATATCCCCTATGATGTATAAGCTCTGGTATCACCGTTGTTTTCAGCCAGAAGTAAATGTTATCTATAAGGTCTCATAGAGTCTTTGCATTCACTTAAGAAGCACAGCCTTTAATGAAATAATTATGGTGAATTTCCATGCAAATTCTGTACACCATAATGTACTGCTCTGTCTTTCCCTGGAATCCTATTATTTTTTAGTGGGAAGGGAGTCTAATTTTTTTTTTTTTTTTTGGGGGGGGAGTCTAATTTCTATCTCCTTAGTGCAGCCCACGTGTTCCTTAACTCATTGCAAAAAATTGGCCCCATGCAGGAGGTTAAGATGATTCACATGGGGCTTACCCCTTGTGTTTTCCTTTGTATGAAAATCATAGTCTTATGCTGCCTGTTGTTCATTTCCTAACAGCAGTTGTCTCAAATATTTTGTCCAGTATTAACATTTATTTTTTTTCCCAGAAAAGTAAGTCTAATACAAATTGCTGTGTCATGGCTGGAAGCAGAAGACTTCTGCTGGCTATTTTTCTAAAATCATATATCGGTTATATACGAAGACATTTTGTATACCTTTGCTCAGTAAAACTCTCTTGGCATCATCAGAATCCTCAAATAACCTCAGTCCAGAATAGCTTCTAAGTATGTTTTTTGGATAAACTAGCTAAGCATAATTTCTCATTAGTGCTGTTTTTCAAATTTTGTCAACGTATATTCCTAATATCATTGCTTATAAAAAAGAGCCTTGAAGAACAGAATTATAGCATAATTGCCTGTATTTGGAGGCCTAATGGCCCTCTTCTCAATTTGGTTCATTACAAATAAAATTTCTTCTTTAAGAAAAATAAGGAAATCTTTTTTGCTGCTTTGTTTTAGTCTTGGCCCATCAAGAAGCCTTCACTGCCTCAGGCAGGGAAGAATGCTAATACTTGGAAAAGGTCATTTAGTTTTCTTCATTAAGACCATGAAATCAAATTGGATCTAAATGGTTCTTTACTTGAAGATAATCAATCTAAGATGATCTTTATATGATCATTTTAAAGGGCCTCTAGATCACTTATGAAAAAATAGCATGATTTTGTGTGTGTGACTAATTTTATCAGTTTAAACAAGTTAGATCCTTTTAAGACACAAATACAGACACTTTGCTGATATTCAGAGACTTTTATAGGTTTTTCATGATTGTTTTTCATGATAAAGCAAAACCATTCAGAGCCTGGTTATACCACTTTAAAATTAATATTAACTCTGAATTGGCCAGTGTTATATAAGTAGATATTTCATGTCCTCAAAACTGAAGTATTCTAAATCAAATTCAGGTAAGAGGCTGGTTATTGGAAACAGGTGTCATTTAAGCTGATTTATGCTACGTTGTAAGAACAAATATATTCTAAATCCCGGGGAATCAGTCGGGGTTCAATCAGAGAAACAAGGCCAACAGCAGTTACATATTTAAAAAGTTGTTGCATGGAATTGACAGGCAATTGGGAGAGCTGGTGGGTAAGCCTAAAATCCATAGGGTAGGCTGCCAGGACACCAGGCTAGATCTTTCAGATGTGAACTAAAACTGCCTTCTATGGGCCGAATTTCTTCTTTTTCAGGGAAGCCTCAGCTCTGTTCTTAAAGTCTTTCAGCTGATTTGAATGGCCATCTTGATTATCCAGGATCAACTTTCTTATTTAAGTCAGCTGATGACTTTAGTAATCTCTATATGATGCCTTTATGAAAATACCTAAGAAAGTGTTTGAGTAACTGAGGACGGTAGCTGCTATCATTTGTATATGTTCCCTCCAAATTCAAGTGGAAAGCTAACTTCCAAGATGATGGGATTAGAAGGAAGGAACTTTGGGAGGTAATTAAGTCATGAGGGCGGGGCCTTCCTTATAAAAGGGTACTCAGAAGGCTCACCTGCTCGTTGCTGCTGTGGAGGATACGACAGGAGCTCTGTGACTCAGAAGACATTTGACTATAATGACACCCTCATCTCAGACTCCCACCCTCCAAAATGGTGAGAAATTTCTCTTGTTTTTAAGCTACCTGTTCTGTGGTGTATTGTTGTAGGAGTCCAAACAGACTAAGCCAATAGTCTAGGTCATGACTGAGAGTTGCATCCTGCCCCTCATGGCAGTCTGCTGTAGGAATTTCTGGCTTGCCTTGGCAGTCCCACAGTTATGGCTGCCAGTTCTTAAAAGTAAATATTTTAACATGTATCAACAGTGGTTCTGTTTCTCTCCTTGAACCCTGACTGATACAGTTTTTAGCACCAGGAAATGGGGTGCTGCTATTTCAAATGCTTGGAAATGTTTAAGTGGTTTTGGAATTGGGCAATTGGCAGAGGCTGGAAGATTTTTGAAGAGCATGACAGAAAAAGCCTACATAATTGTGAAAAAAACGTTAGGACTATGGATGTTAAAGATTTTGCTGGTAAGGACTCAGAAGGGAATGAGGAAGTAATTGAAACTGGAGGAAAGGGGATCCAATAGAAGGCTAGAAGGCTACATTCAATTATGTCCTGCCGTTACATGAATATCAAAACTTATAAGCAGTAAATGGATATTTAAGGAGATTTCCAAGTCAGGTATTGAAAGTGTGGCCTGAGGAGGTCTTGCTGCTTACAATAAAATGTAAGAGGAAAGGGAAAAATTGAGGGAAGAAATGTTCCGTAAAAAGGAACCAGTATTTGATGAGGGGAATTTTGAGCCTACCCAAGTTGCAAAAGTTAGGAGATATCAGGCAGATAAGTGTGTTTTTAAGAGAAACTCAAGGGTCGGGGTGCCTGGGTCGCTCAGTCGGTTAAGAGTCTGAATTTTGGTTTCCGTTCAGGTCTTGATCTTGTGGCTTTGTGGGTTCGAGCCCTGCATCAGGCTGTGTGTTCATGGTGCAGAGCCTGCTTGGAATACTCTCTGCCCCTCCCCCACTCGCGCTGTCTTAAAGTCAAGTGTGTAGCTGGGTAATCTTTAATTAGTGTTTTGGAAGAATCAAATACACTATCCAATCACAAAGAGCCTTGTTTAAAGAGAATCAGAGTGTAAGGCTTCTATCTGCTCAATCATCTCAGCAGAATCCAGGGATAGGAATGGGAGTATCCATAAAATGTCTCTATAGAAGCCTCTTGGTTTTCTTGTCTGGAGGAATTCCCGTTACATATATAGAGACAGTGTTCTGGAGAAAATAATACCAGCAAAATCGGTCGTCATGGACTGAGAGAGGTAGAGTGTTCGCAATGTGGGATTGGAAGCAGAGGGAAAGAAAATGCTGTGATGAAAGTAGCAGAGGTCAGAGCCATGGGAGTTCACAAAACAGAACTTGGGCAGTCTGTAGAACCAGAAAAGGGCAAGGAAACTCTCCTTTTCTGGGAGAGTTCTGGGAGGAACCAAGTGACAGCTTGATTTTAGACCGTTAGTCACTTTGGATTCACGACCTCCAGCACTGTAAGACAATGTGTTTGTAAGTCATTAAGTTTCTGATCAGGAGTCTTTTATTTGTCCTTTTCCTTTAGGTTTTTCCCCTTTGTGTCTATGGCGATGATGATCTATTTTTGTTTTTATTGCGTTGATATCTTGTGGGGGTTCAGCTGGGAGGGAGAGATGGTATTTCACCTCCCATGTCACCAGAGTGTGAACCTCGGGGCACTGGGAGAGGCAGACTTGCCTGGTGCAAGACAACCACTCCATCTGTAGGAGAGGAGCTTCTCCCTGCACAAAGGAACCTGATGAGGCCCAGGAGCCAGCTCAGGGAGCATTGCACATGAGCCTGGTAAGAACCCGGTTCATTTTGGTAGACCCGCCCCTAACAGGCAGAAGGGGAGCCTGATCACCTCCCAGAGTTGCCTGAGTAGTTCCATAAGGAATAAGGAACAAAACTGCAACTCTAAGGGGCTGAGTGGCCGGTTGGAGTCCGTGTGTGACTGTGTGGGGACTTCTCACTCATTGATTTCCTGCGTCAATGACTAGGATGATTACAGCCAACTGTCTCTGATTAGTCTCAGAATGGGGACGTTAAGGAATATTCCCAAGCAGCTGCTCAACTCCCTTTGTTTAGGGGAAATTCCCTATCTTGTCTGGATTGACATGGACTGCCTAATTCCATTAGTGGAAAACAAAACCAAACAAAAACCTGGAGTCGGCTCCACTGCTGAGCATACAAGATTTAAAACTGGGAATTCTCTTCCTCTGCCTTCTGCTGGCACCTCACCTCTTCTGCCTTCCCTTCCCCCCTCCTGTTTCTGCACCACCTGGGGTGTGGCCTGGGTAACTAGCTCCTCCCCCCCACCCTAGAGGTTTTGGAGAGAAGATCACAGATTTCCCCACCTGTATTCTAGGTCAAGCTTAACCATGGGGAACAAAGTATCTTAAGTGGACCCAAGTAAAATGTATTCAGTATTTCAGCTAATTTAAGTTTGTTGGTTTAAGATAGACCTGTTTATCAACATTAAGTAAAAAAAAAAAAAGACTTGTATTCTACCTAGGTTTGCTGAAGGTCGCATAAGCTCATGTTACCTCTGTTCCAATTTGTTAACAAAAGGATGACTTAAAGTAATGGTTAACTTTGTCTCATAGTTTTCATGGGTAATTGTTGAGATAGCTTTTAAAGTCTTTGGTAACCTAAAATGTTCAAGTTATGCCTGCGTGGTAAATTTGGATTGAATTCATTGTATATATCTACGGAGCTAAAAGGCTAAAGCACTAAATACTAGATGTAGGTTTGTGCTTTTGCTTATTGCAAAAAAGGACTCTGGCTCTTACAAATAAGCTTTGTGCTTTATTAAGATTTACTATGGAAAACCTGCTTTGTGCCTAATAAATGTACCATCTTAAAAAAAAAATTCTGATGTAACAGATCAGTCCCTCACTACTTAGTTTTCACTGGAGACTAAGGTTTCTAAGAGTTAAAATTCTGCTAAATGTAATTAAGACTGATTAAAAATAAGGAAAGTAACTCTGTGTGTAGAAAAGTAGCATATACATAAGAAAGATGTAAGGAGTGGAAATACATTTTTTTTATTGAAGGTGAAAGAAAGCAATTTTGTCCTAAATGAGACTGGTTGTTTGGAGAAAAGGGACTTAGGTCAGAATCTGAAAGCAAAATAAAGTTGTAGAAGGTTTGTGAAGGGAAATTTTTGGAAAGAAATGTTGTATGTGGTCAGGATGGACTAAGGTTAAAATAAATGGATTTTAAAAGTACAGTGGCATAAGATTAAAACTCTGCTTGACTCTTCTGTTTAAAAGGTAAAGTTTGGGGCGCCTGGGTGGCTCAGTCGGTTAAGCGGCCGACTTCAACTCAGGTCATGATATCGCTGTCCGTGAGTTCGAGCCCCGCGTCGGGCTCTGTGCTGACAGCTCAGAGCCTGGAGCCTGTTTCGGATTCTGTATCTCCCTCTCTCTGACCCTCCCCCGTTCATGCTTTGTCTCTCTCTGTCTCAAAAATAAATAAACGTTAAAAAAAAAAAAAAAAAGGTAAAGTTTTCTTGAATTGTTGGTATGCTTCTGATCAAAGAAAAAATAAAGGTTTTTCTTTTTTCTGCCCAAAAAAGATGGAGAAAAAAATACGATTTTAACCAAAAGGGCAGGACAGCAGGACAGCATGCCCTTTTGAGTTGTTTTACTCAAGCCTTGGTTGAAATTACCCCTCCTTTGATCCAAAGGCTGGGGAGACAGTGATGACATCCTTGCTGCAAGCCTCCAAATGCTCCACATTTTTGTTGTTTCTGTTTAGCAAAGGAATGCATGGCTGTGCCATATAAGGGATAGATGACTACCATATATAAAGGGCTTTTACTGGAATACATAGGGGCCATTTTGCTACAGTTAGCCCAGTGTATGACAATTTGTAACAATCGGATAGTCTAAAATGGATATCCACATGCCTGCAACATACTTATGTGGGCTCTGCTGAAAAAGGCAAGGTAATAGACCTTGACTTTAGCCCTTTTAGCCCCCTTGACAGCTAGTTTTATCCTTACAAAAAATGGCTTTTGCCAGCCTTTTACAATATATTTGTAAAAGGGATTACTTTTTTTTTTTAATTTTTTTTTTTAACGTTTTATTTATTTTTGAGACAGGGAGAGACAGAGAATGAACAGGGGAGGGTCAGAGAGAGGGAGACACAGAATCCAAAACAGGCTCCAGGCTCTGAGCTGTCAGCACAGAGCCCGACGCGGGGCTCGAACCTACGGACCGTGAGATCATGACCTGAGCCGAAGTCGGCCGCTCAACCGACTGAGCCACCCAGGCGCCCCGGGATTACTTTTGAGCCAAAATAAAATTAGTGCATCCTTCTACAACCAGGGAAGTCTTGCTTGGTCACAAGTTGATAACCGCACAGTCCCACAGGTGGAAAACGTAGGGTTAGGAGAAATCAGGGAAGACAAGGTTAGCTCTCAGAGGAAAGGTCAAGCCCCTGGGTAAGAGTGAGTACTCCCAACACCTCTTGAGACTGACAAAGCTTTTGGCTGCCAGTTGCGTAGCCAGCCAAAATATGTGGCCAGGAGATGAGGTTTCTCCTAGCCAGCTATGGAAATTTAAGATAAGGGATGCCTCTTCCTCGTTTTTCCCTATAGATGGGCAATTCTCCAACTAAGGCCAATACTCATTTGGGACGCATTCTAAAAACATGAATTAATTTTTAAAAATGAGATGATTTTGATCTATAAACTGAAGAAAAAGCAACTTGTTGATTATTGTGGGGCTGGAGGTCCTATAGGGAACTTCCAACTGCCTACTGGCGGCCCAGGTAATTCCCTCCCAATACAGACATATTATGCTAACTTACTTTCCAGATGTGAAACCAATCTTACTATATTAATAGAATATATACCACTTATATTATCAATCATCTTTTATATGTGGTTAGATTTACTTGTTTGTATTTTAATAAGGATTTGTATCCATATTCATCAACAGTATTGGTCTGTAGTTTTTGTTGTAATGTCTTCGGTTTGAGTATTGAGTTTGGAAGTATTACTTCTGTTTTTTGTTTTTAAGAGTTTGTGAATAATTGTTCACAAATTATTTTTTAAGGGTTTAGTAGATGATAGTGCTGAAGCCTTCTGTGTCCCTTCTGTGTCCCTTCTGTGTCTGGGTTTCTCTTTGTGGGTTTCTTGATAATAATGATTGCTAATTTAATCTCTTCAGTTGTTTTAAGCCTATTTACTTTTTTTATTACTTTTTGGGTCAGTTTTGGTAGTTGATGTCTTTTTTAAATGTTTGTTTTTTTAAAGAGATAGAGATCATGAGTGGGGGAGGTGCAGAGAGAGAGAGAGAGGGAGGGAGGGAGGGAAGGAAGGAGGGAGCAGGAGGATCTGAAGCAGGCTCTGTGCTGACAGCAGACAGCCCCATGTGGGTCTTGAACTCACAAACCATGAGATCATGATGTGAACCGAAATCAAGAGTTGGGACGCTTAACAGACTAAGCCACCCAGCTGCCCCAGTTGGTATCTTTTTTAAAAACAGAATCCAGGGGCGCCTGGGTAGCTCAGTTGGTTGGGCGTCCAACTTCAGCTCAGGTCACGATCTCACGGTTCATGAGTTTGAGCCCCGTGTCGGGCTCTGGGCTGATGGCTCAGAGCCTGGAGCCTACTTCCGATTCTGTGTCTCCCTCTTTCTCTGCCCCTCCCCTGTTCATGCTCTGTCTCTCTCTGTCCCCAAAATAAATAAACATTAAAAAAAAAAAAATTAAAAAAAACAAAACAAAACAGAATCCATTCCATGTAAGTTACCTGATTTACTGGCATACAATTATTTAGTGTCCCCTCCTAATCTTCTATTTCTGTATTCCCAGCACAGAGTCTGATTCAGGGCTTGGTCTCACCACAGTGAGATCATGATCTGACCTGAAATCAAGAATGGACATTGAACCAACTGAGCCACCCATGTGCCTTGATACTACACTTTTTCTTGTTCAGTCTAGCTAAAAGTTTGTCAATTTTGTGGTTTTTTATTTCTTTAAAAAAGCTTTTGGTCTCTTTAATTTTTCTCCATTGTTCTTCTATTTTCTCTTTAATCTTTGTGCCTCTCTTCATTATTTCCTTCCTTAGGCTTGATTTAGGTTGAGTCTACTCTTTTTCCCAAATGTCCTCAGATGGAAGGTTAAGTTTTAGATTAAAAATTTTTGAACTCAAGAGAAAAAAAAGAAAAAAAAAAAAAAAGATGGGCAGAGGATCTGAATAGACATTTCTCCAAAGAAGACATAACAGATGGCCAACAGGCACATGAAAAGATGGTTAAAAATGACTAATCATCAGGGAAGTGAAAATCAAAACCACAATGGAATATCACCTCACACCTGTCATTATGGCTATTATCAAAAAGACAAGAAATAATGAAAGCTGGCAAGATGTGGAGAAAGGGAATCCTTGTGCACTGTTGGTGGGAATGTAATTGATACAGCCACTATGGAAAACAGTATGGAGTTTCCTCAAATTAAAATAAAATTACCATATGTTCCAGCATTTCTTCTTCTGGGTATTTATCCAAAAGAAAAGCAATGAGTAACTCAAAAAGTTATCTATACTCCCATATTCATTGCATTATTGTTTAAAATAGAAGAGATGTGGAAGTAACCTGTATCCATTGACAGATGGATAAGAAAATAGAATGTGTATGCACAGTGGAATATTAATCAGATGAAAGAAATCTTGCCATTTTCAACAGCATGCATAGACCTTGAAGGCATTGTGCTAGAAAAAAACTTTAAAAATACATACATATATATATAATGTAATATTAATATATATATAAAAATATAATAATACACAAACACCGGTATAGCTATTAATTACCCTGTAAAGATTTGTTGCATTACATTCTATTAAATTTTGGTATGTTCTGCTTTCATTTCATTTATTTTCTGATTTCCCTTTTGTTTTTCATTAGTTATTTATATAACATTCCTAAGAGTGTGTTGTTTAGTATCCACATATTTGTGGGTTTCCCAAATTTTTTTCTTAATGATTTCTAATTTCAATTCCATTGTGAACAAATGAAATACTCTGTGCCTCTCTACTTTTAAATGAATTGAATCTTGTCTTATGGATGAAGATACGGTCAATCCTGGAGAAGTTTCTACATGTAATTGAGAAGAATGTACATTTTGTTCTTCACTGGGGTAGTTTATAGTCTATCAAGTCTATAAAACACTGAAAACAGAGCTTTGAAGTGTGCAACCGTTATTTCTGAATTGATACCTCCATTTCTGTTTTCTTCATGTAAATTGTCACTCTATTATAAGGTGTGTATATTAATAACTGTTCTTTCCTTTGATGGCTTTACCCTTCTTGAGTTGGAACCACTGCCTTATAAACCAGTGTAGGATGCTTAGGGACCCAATATTCTCATGGTACCATAACCCTCCTAATCTCTAGTAACAAATGGTTTTAACATATGTCTGATATTTGTATAGCCACTTAGCATTCCTTGTGTTTGCTATTTGCATAATAGATTGTTATCCATCTTTTAAAAAAAAACTTTTTTAACGTTTATTCATTTTTGAGAGAGACAGTGAGTTGGGGAGGGGCAGAGGGAGAGGGAGACACCCATAAACCATGAGATCATTACCTGAGTTGAAATCCAAGAGTCAGATACTTAATGGACTAAGCCACCCAGGCACTTTGTATTTGTATTTTTCTTTTCTTGTCCTTTTTTTTTTTTTTTTTATTTGTATTTTTCAATCTAAATTTTGTTGACAGTATATAGGTGGATGTTTTAAATTTAGTGTTAAAATCTTTGCCTTTTGATTGAATTTTAATCCACTTACATTTTGTGATATATTTGATTTATGTTTCTTGATGTTTTTAAATTTTTTTTTTCAACGTTTTTTATTTATTTTTGGGACAGAGAGAGACAGAGCATGAACGGGGGAGGGGCAGAGAGAGAGGGAGACACAGAATCGGAAACAGGCTCCGAGCCATCAGCCCAGAGCCTGACGCGGGGCTCGAACTCACGGACCGCGAGATCGTGACCTGGCTGAAGTCCGACGCTTAACCGAGTGCGCCACCCAGGCGCCCCTGTTTCTTGATGTTTTTCTATGTGTCACATTTCCTTTCTGTTTGCCTATCCCTCCTTTACTGCTTTCATTAGCATTAAGTATTTTCTCATGACACATTTTACCTTATTTTATTTATTTTTTTTTTTTACATCATTTTAAGGAGTCATTATTTCATGGTTGCTCTAGGGCTTACCATAGATATCTCAATGTACTGGAATTATCAGATTTATATTAACTTAATTTTCAGTGAGCTAGAGAAATCTTTTCACATATCTGAATCTTCCTTTTGTAATATTTTTGTTGCATATGTATTATACCTATTAATATGGAATATTATGGAATTAATATGGAATAACTATTCCCATTTGCTTTATACCACAGCCTTCATTGTTTGGTGTCCTTAGACCTTAATTTCTCCAGGTCCTGTTGAAAATTAAATCGGATCTTTTGGGAAGAGATTAGGAGTTATCTTGTTTCTGTCCTGTTTTTTATTTCATGAAAAATATGAGCCAAGGCCAATACTCTTGAATTGGGCACAATGGCACACTTTTCTTGGAGTGACACCCCCTCCTTATGTATTAAACACTCAGGTGGGAGATGGACAGTAGTCGAAGGCCTCTTTGAGTTGGAACCACTGTGGAACCACTTCCTTATAAACCCGTGTAGGATGCTTACGGACCCAATATTCTCATGGTACCATGAGTAGAGTATTCTATACAGAAAGGCTGGGCAAGAGAAAGAACCCCATCCCTCAACTATGCTCACCTAGTATTTGGCCACAGCAATAAGAAACAGGGTAGATTGAGAAATGCTAATGTCTTGATCTTCCCAGGAATAAAGCCCTCTGACTGGGAACTGGCAGGATGGGGAGCCCTGTGTTCCTGGACACATTAATCTGGAGTCTCCATCTTGCTGAGCTGGGAAGTGGAGGGAGAGAACTCTCCTTGGCTTAAATACTACACATTCTTGGGGCACCTGGGTGTCTCAGTTAAATGTCTGACTTCAGCTCAGATCACGAGCTCATGGTTCATGAGTTTGAACCCCATATTGGGCTCTGTGCTGTTAATATAGAGCCCGCTTTGGATTCTCTGTCTCTCTTCTCTGTCCCTTACTCACTTCTGTGTGCGCTCTCAAAAACAGACATTTAAAAATAAATACTACAGATTCTTAATTATTACTGAATTTTCAATTTTTGAACAGAAGTTTCTTCATTTGCTGTATTCTTTTAGAAGTACTCGTAAAGACCTTAAATCATTTTCTTTTTTTAAAAGTAGAACTTTTACCACTTAACTGAGGAGGTGGTCTAAAGATATTTCCATGCTAGAATTTGATGTAGGTATAAAGTTCCGAACCTCCATTTCTGAAACAGTTTGCAAAGCCATTACATATGGATCTCCAGCCTGGAGACCTAGTTCTCCATTATCTATTTGGGTATGGTTTCATTTCCTTATTGACATTTATATTTCTATTAAGCACTTGAGTAAGACAAATACTTGTATTAAAAGAAAATGAGAAAGTATAGAGTGACTCTAAATTTAGTAAGGTTTTTCTATTTCCAATCATATAAACCACTTGAGCTTTTTACCATTTCTTGAATGAAGTGGGAAATAAGTCATTCCATTTGCCCTCATTTATTCTTCACAAAATTATTCCATAATGAGAAAGAAACATGTATCTGATTCATTAAGTTAGGAAGTCTGGATTTTTTTTTTTTTTTTTTTTTTAAACAAAGGTAAAAGACGTCTGTATTACAGATAGGCTAAAAATGCCGGACTTCTCATAATCTACTTTTTTTTTTCTCTTCCTCAGAGCCCCAGTTCCAATGTACCCACTGATAGAATCATAATCTTCTGAACAAAGTTTTATGATGACAGCTTGTTTTCAGTTTGAATTCTGAATGTAAGACAACACAAAGAATTTCTGACCTCCCAAGACTTGATAATGCTAAATATTTAAAAATGAAAAATAAGCATCCTAAGAGGCCAGGTTAACTGGTTTTGTTTTGCTTTTGAAAACAAGGGATGTAAATCCAAATAGCTTTTTCCCAAAACAACAAATAGTCATGCCTTTTCAAAACTGTAATCTGAGTTTTGAGTTAAACAAGGTTACACAGTCTGCCTCAGAAAAGCCATGTGACTTAGGCACCAAAATACAGAAATTGCAAAGACCTTAATTTTTAGTAACAATAATTGAGTAATATCAAGCTTTCCTTTTCCTTAATTGCTTTTATTCTTAAAAGTGTTAGGTTTAAAATGATCAAAACATGTAAGATACAGAAAAAGAGTCATGAAAGGAGTGATTTACTGTATCTAGTTGTGGATACTGCTATATCATAATTATGCTTTCATTTTTCAAATAATTCTAAATTTGGAGAAATTCTATCAGCATAAAAGAGAACTCTTAGATAAATTTTACAAAAATCTATTAATTTCTAACATTTTTCTACCCTCCTCCCCACCTTCCTTTGTGTTTATGCATTGTATGCATTACTTTTTTTACACAAAAGTGAATACATGACCCATTTGCAATGATCAAATTAAGAAGTTCATATTAATACCTCTTTTAATAAAACTATCTTCTATATTCCAGTTTGGTAACCTGTCCCAATGATGTCTCTATTCTTCTATTCCAGGAGGAAAGCATCCACTGATGCTTCACCACAGTTTTAAAGCTTTGGTTATGAAAAGGTGAATCTAAATATCTGGAGATTGATTAGTTTCTAAATTTGAACAACAGGTCCTAACTGACATCACTTAGTAGAAAGTTTGTCAAACATACGGTGACCAAACTAGACTTGGTTATTGTCTTGCCTTAAGTGATAAGTTTGTTGTCTATCAAGGCCTCCTGAGATAAGAAGGGAAATGGAGAGAACAAAAATAAAAGTCTCGACCAAACTAAGTGTATTCCTGCTAAGTGAATTTTGGAATGGATATAAATCAGACTATTAAAGTTACTGAAGCTACAGTTAGAGTATATGCCCAATGATAGTCATAGCAAATAACTTTCCTACAAACAAAATTACCATTGCTTAAACATGGTAATTTTACCTCTAAACATTCTTCTATCATCAAATAGAGGAATCAGAATTTCTACACAGGAAACTTCTAATTTTGTGTACAAAACTGCCTTTGATAATGCATTGCAAAGCAAGTAGATGATTTTTACTTGTATTTTATTTAATATGTGAAAGATAGAAAGCTGCTTTTATAAACAAATTATGTGATATTTAAAAAACATTGTGTATAAAATTCTTTGGTTAGTACTGAATACTGAATAACATTTCATCTCTTTCTGATGTCATTTATTTTTTTAAATATTCTTTCTTATTCCTAAGGAGTCTAATTTTATTAATGATCTTAAATGGATATTTATTTTCATTCCTTTCTCCATTGTTTCCCTGGAAGACTGTTCCTATTTTGTTAACCATGCTCTGCTTAGTCCAACATCTACAATTTACCACAGGTCATTCTTTTTTATCTATCCTATCCTTCCACTCAGCTTTAGAAAGTAGAAAATTATTTATAAGGTTAAAATAAGCTAGCCCTTTTAGAAGCATATCATAGTATATCCAGTTGGAATTAAGCTTTCCCCCAATCCTTTTACCCCAACAGCACTTGTAAGATAGTTTTCATCTGTCTGGCAGTAAATCTATTGGCATCAATGTTCTAAAATTGCAGATATTGAGGAATAAATGAATAATTTGTATGTTTATCTTCTTCATTCCAGTTGGTTTCTTTAGAGAAAGAACTTTCTATCCTCCATGGTGTTATTCAGTTTTATATGGTGTGTGTGTGTGTGTGTGTGTGTGTGTGTGTATACACATATATATATGTTTATATTGTATACATACATAAACATGTATATAGTGCATTTTATTTCATAATATTTGACATACCCAAGAATAGAACACTGCAATGTCTGCCTCCTGGAAAGAATTTGGTATACTTCCAGATCTACTGGGCGGTGAACTTTGTGATGATTTTTTTTTTTTTTTTTTTTTTAGGAATACTGAAATAATCACTTTGGTATGTTTCTAGGGTTGACATAACAATGCATCACAGACTATGCAGCCTAAACAACAGAACTGGAGGCTGGAAGCAAGATCTAAGTGTGAGGTCTCTTAGAGCTATGAGGGAAAGCTCACTTTTAAGCTTCTGTCCTTATAGCTTATGGATGGCTCTCATCCCCCCCCTTATCTTCCAGTGTTTTCCTTTTCTTGCAGGACTCGAGTTAGATTGGATTAGGATCCGTCCTAATGACCTTACATCAAGACTGTATTTGTAAATACAACTACATTCTTAGTTACTGGTGATTTTAGGACTTGCACATCTATATTTAAGGAATCAGGGAACATAGTTTGGGCCACAATAGCCCCAGTCAAAAAATTTTGTTACATGAACATTTATGACTGTAAATTTTTGAATGAAGATAGATGTTTTCTATTACAATTAGACAATGATAAAAACCACTGGAAAACTTAAAACACTATATTAAGATTTATATGTCGAGTAAGAGACGATACTGATAAAGACAGAATTCGACAAATGTACAGGGAGAAGGGGGAAAGTAGAATTAAAACACAGCAATTATAAATTCCTAGAAGAAGAGAAAAGGGTTTCATGCACCATGTAAACCGGTGGAGAGAACTTGGAAATGAGAAGGAAGAACACTACATAGAACTTGATGCTGATTTCCCTAGATAT
Source organism: Panthera leo (assembly GCF_018350215.1). Classification (NCBI taxonomy): domain Eukaryota; kingdom Metazoa; phylum Chordata; class Mammalia; order Carnivora; family Felidae; genus Panthera; species Panthera leo. The sequence goes on along the minus strand of NC_056691.1, from coordinate 52,631,624 downwards.
GACCCAGGCTCAATTTTTAAACAATTCCATGTTGATGATACATTCCAACTGTAATATGGCAAAAAGAGAATAGCCCAAACCTGTATGTATGAGATTTTTCCCCATACATTACTAGCCAATATAGCCCTCTCCTTAAAAACTCTCTGGGTGAAATAGTTACCTCTGTTTTTGCCACAGAACTCATTTTGAATTGAGAGATAATATCAATGATGGCCACCCTCTAATACTACTCTGAAAAATGTGTATCTGGCCACCTAATCCTGTGTCCATATAATTCCATGTGGAACAAAAAAAATTCTTGAGCTGATGTTGAAATAAACAGCATCTCTTTTTAGGGACAGATTTAGGGACAGTTTGATTTTTGCTTCCTCCCTCCTGAGGCTTGTCTTTAGTCTCAATTTGTTGCTCATTAACACCTTTGTCAAAGGGTAAACACAGGAAATAAAGAAATGAAACAGTCCAATTCAGTCCTCATATTGGACTCATAAAAGCATTTAATGGAAGAGGATGTTGAATTTTATGGGATGGATAAAATGGTTGTTTTAAAAAATCAGCTCCTTTAAAATTGTAATGAGTGGCTTATTTTTGTAATATTGTATGAAAATAATGTATGTTAAATCTCACTAGTCACAAAAGCACTAGTCTTGCAGCTTCTGAAGATAGGTGAAGTCCTATGCTATTTTTGAGATTACTACTTATAAAATGCAAAAGAGATTAGAATATATTAATATGACTTTTTTCTAAAGTGATGCAAATAGTACAAAGCTGTTTGTTACCTGTTACATCTCTAGTTCACTTAAAGTGACAATTTTCAACATTTTAAGAATTATTGACCATGTTAATACCTGCAGAATATCCCCTATAATTTATTTCCACCAAAGCTAATGTTACCCATGGACTTTTCTTTGGGCAATCTCATGCCTCTGTAAGCAATTACTCTGTACTGACTTTCTATGATAGCAAGTAGTATTTTCCCAAGCTTGACTTCTCTGAAAAGATTATTGGCACTGTTATTTTTTCCCCTTGAGAAGTCAAACTGACTTACAAAACAGACTCATGGATACTCCTATCCAGAGTGAATTAAATAGAAATCAAATTGCGTTGTAAAGTTTTTTAGAAATAGTGAACTTTTGAAACCTGAATTTGGAGGTTGAAATGATGTATTGTTAAGCATATTTTGGCAAGTATTTTGAAAGCTAAGGCAGATGAATGTTGGGGGGATGGGTTTAAAAAAGCTCATGATAAATTCATAGAAACTAGTTTGAGATACAACTTTGCCGTACTACCGGGACGATGATTGGACTTTTAATGGTTTTAGACTTTCTTGCAGCAATAGGCAGTTTTTCCCTCCAGCTATCCTGCTGAAAGTCATTCCATCTGAATAGTAACTGTGAACAGTTTTATGGTGCTATCATATTCCAGAAATTGTCCTACAGGTGTTCCATGTGTAAATGATGAATTTTCTCAACAAGGTACTATTTTATTTTTCCAACTTTTTTTTTTTTTTTTTTTTTTTTTTTTGGGACAGAGAGACAGAGCATGAACGGGGGAGGGGCAGAGAGAGAGAGGGAGACACAGAATCGGAAACAGGCTCCAGGCTCCGAGCCATCAGCCCAGCGCCTGACGCGGGGCTCAGAGCCTGACGCGGGGCTCGAACTCACGGACCGTGAGATCGTGACCTGGCTGAAGTCGGACGCTTAACCGACTGCGCCACCCAGGCGCCCCAACAAGGTACTATTTTAAATACGAGAAAACCAAGGCAGGCAGAGTTAAATAACTTGTGTATTATCACTGTGAGAAGCAAGGGAGGTCAGAGAACTTACACTCTAGTCCTGGCAAGTTCCTGTCCTCAGAGTTCAAAGTGTGGTAAAGTAACACATAAACTTTACCATCTTAACTATTTTGAGTGTGCAAGGCAGTAATTACATTCACAAGGTTGAGCAACAAGTCACAATTAAGCTCTGGATGCATCAAACAACCACTCCTCTTTTCCTTTATCTCCTCAGACTCTGGCAGCAACCATTCTACTTCTTATTTCTATGAATCTTAACTACACTAGGTATGTTATATGAAGGGTCAAACAGTCTTTGTCTCGTTGTGGCTGGTGTATTTTGGTTAGCCTAATACCCTCAAGGTTCTTGTGCGGTGTAGCCTGTGTGAAAATTTCTTTTTTTAATGCTGAGTGATACTCCATTTTATGTATAAACCACATTGGATTCATCCTTTTCTCCCTAAATGGATTCTTGGGTTTCTCCCACTACTAGTGACCATTAATCAGGTTGCTGTGAACATGGGTATACAAATGTCTTCTGAGCCACAGCTTTAAAATTTTTAAAGTATGTAGTTAGAAATGGAGTTGCAGGATCATATAGTAATTGTATTATTATTATTTTTTTTAAAGAACCATTGTAGTGTTTTCCACAGAAGCTGTACTATTGTATATGCCCACCAACAGTGCAAAAGAGTTGAATTTCTCCACATCCTTATCAACATTTGTGGTTTTCTGGTTTTATTTTAATGCCAGCCATCCTGAATGTGTGAGATGATATCTTATTGTAATTAGGATTTGTGTTTTTCTGAAGAGTGGTGTTGAGAATCTTTACATGTGTTGAGCCATTTCTATATGTCTTTTGGAGAGATCTCTATTCAAGTCATTTGCCTATTTCTTGGTCATGTTTTGTTGAATTCTAGAAGTTCTTTATATATTTATAAGATATTAATCCCTTATCAGATACGATTTGCAAATTTTCATACATAGGTTTCCTTCTCACTCTGTTGCTTGTGGCTTTGATGCATAGAAGTTCTTAATCTTGACCTAGTGTAATTTACCTATTTTTGCCTATTTGCCTTTATTTTTAACTATTAATTGTGGTCTAGGTCTCCCTAGAAACTTGCCATGTACCCATGCATATGTCTTGAGCCACTAACTCTTCATTCCTTCCCTGTTGAGAAAATGTTTAATGTCCCTAAATGGCTGATAATTCATGAGAGAAGTTATTCGCTTTCCTGAGAACTTTGACCAACCTATCGTGAAAGAAACTGAACTCTGCTGACTGCTTCCTGCTAAAGACCTTAACTTTACTTGGAGACTTGACTTCTCCAAGTTGTTAGGCTTATACAGACTTATGAACTGTTTGATCACAGATTTGAAACCCACTAGGCTGATGATAGAGTCAGTTCTTGTAACCACTGAACCCACTGTAAGTCCATCTGTAATCAGCATTGAAAAAAATTACTGAATGTGTTACTTGCAAACCTATGTAAAGATATTTTATACAAAAATGGTACTGAATTCTTTAATTTCAATTTATAGCACATACTGAATTAAAATATAACTGTTTCATTCATATATACTTTATTAAATAAAATAAAACAATTTAGTGTTTATAACTGTTAGGGAATTTCATAGAAAAATATACTATAAATGTGTAAGATCATTTGTAGCTGGCTCATGTTTCAATAATTTTGTGTGTTAAATTTCCCATTGGGAATAAACTTTCCAACTCATCATACTGTTAGGGTGGCCAACAAAAATCATAATGTACAGTTTACAGTGATTGACAATGAACCCCTTGTCTACTTACTATAAAAAACATGCAATAGAATTTTGAGCAATTTTTAATTTTGTCTACACAATAACCAGTAGTGTGTGAGGTAATACTAGCACAGTAATCATTGTTTTACATTTATCCATACATGCTATCTTAAAATGCAATTTTTTAAGAAACAAAAATGGAAACCAATCGTAAATCAGTTTACCCTGAGAAGTGTCCTAAATAAAATATGCCCAAGCTGAATGTATTAGAATGAATTACCACATTTGTATTTGACTTAGAACTTATGAAACATACAAGGGTATATAATTTTACATGGTAAGGGACAGGTTACTGAAAAGCTTTCCAGAAGAAATACTATTCCTTATTGGAGATTTGCAGTACACAAGAGGTGGAACTAGTATGGTACATAATTTCATCAATCCAGTTCCTACCATCAACAACTTGAGCCCAAACTTGTAAAAAATAAAAGCAGATCTTCATAAAGTTGAACTCCATAACTTGCACAAAAGCAAGATCAAAAAATAAAATTACCTTAAAATTCATAAACCCTTCAACTTTTGGCTAATAAAACACTTTAATCAGGGAATAATTGAAATAATTTCAAATAGACTTTATCTTGGAGAACCTAAATATTTCACTCATTAAAGCAGTGTAGGTGCCCTACCATCACAGGGGGAAGAAAAGAAGAGAGATCAGAATAAACGTTGTCCTTTCTGTAGCTATTCTCTTTGTGGATTCCAACTTGAATAGACATCTAGCGTGTGGTTTCTTCATCTTCCCTCTTCCCCTTAACAAGAAGAGCCTTTTAGAGATAAGAATTTTAATTGTTAATTGTTTCAGACTTTATTTGGAATAAGAAATTTATATAGTATGTTTATTAGTGGTTTAGGGTTTTCTTTAAACAAGCAATTGCTTCTTTTTAAGTTTATTATTTTGAAAGAGAGAGAGACAGAGAAAGAGAGCGAAGGAGTGAGGGGGTAGGGGCAGAGAAAGAGAATCCCAAGCAGGCTCCGTGCTATCAGTGCAGAGCCCTTGTGGGGCCCAAACTCACAAACTGCGAAATCAGGTCCTGAGCCAAAATCAAGATTTGAATGCTCAACCAACTGAGACAGCCAGGCACCCCTATAAGTGTTTCAGTTTTATCTGTGAGGAGCATTCATGTTCTTAGTAATTTTCTTAAGTTTCAAGTTGAGCTCATAAATTGGTAGCAGATGACTTTATGATATTCTCTTCAGGAGAAGAGAATCCAGCCCCAGCTCTCCTATCAGTTATCCATGTAACTATTAGTCTCTGAGTTCCAGGTTTCCCAATCATTAAATGGTCCTCTCACTAACAAATTTCCCATCTCCTTTATTGCTGGAGATGATTGAAAGTCTAGCCCGTGCGGAATATCTTACACATAGTTAATTCTGAGAATAACCTGATGTTGTAGATGTGACCCTAATTTTACAAATATTTAGAAGCCAACCAAGGAAGCGATGTTATTCCACAGTAAAGTCTGCACTTGCAGACATATTTGTTTCAAATTCGCTTTCCGTAGTGTTCTGCCACTTTGCTGTGATGGTGAGGGCCCACTGAACCAGTAGTTTTGCCAAAAACATTTGTAAGCAGATGGCCGATACTTCTTTCTACTTGTCTGATAGAAGTAGCCTGTTGAAATACAGTAAAAGGGCACTAGAGTAGGGATTTGAAAATCAACGTTCTACTCTTCTGTGCTAGTTTCCTTTGGCGGCCATAACAAGTTAGTACAAAATCGATGGCTTAAAACAACATACAATTATTTTTACAGTTTTGGAGATTAAAATCAAAGTGTCAGCAGGGTCTGCTCCCCTTTGAAGGCATTAGGAGAGAATCTATTTACTTGGTTTTTTAGCTTTTAGAGCAGCATTGTTTAAGTTCCTTGGCTCATGGCCCCTTCCCTCAATATTAAAAGCCAGCAAAATAGCATCTTACTATATTCTTGGTATGGTCAAAATTGCTAAAGACAAGCAAAATAGTAATGAAAATACACTTTAAAAATAAGTACTGGGGTCCCTGGGTGGCTCTGGTTAAGCATCCAACTCTTGATTTCAGCTCATGGCATGATCTCATGGTTCATGAGTTCGAGCCCCATGTAGGATTCTCTCCCTTTCTCTCTGCTCCTTTCCTGCACTCTCTATCTCTCTCTCTCAAAATAAACTTAAAAGAAAAAAACAAAACAAAAAAAAAACTGCTTTAAGTACTCAAACCTAGAATGACTTCTATAAACGTTTGCTTCATTTGCTTATTTTTTAAAACTTATTTATATTCAAAGTAAATTGAATGTGTTGGACTCAAATCAATATTAAAAAAAAAAAAAGAGGTAGTTGTATCTTGCATTGCCACAGCTAGTTTCTCAGTTGATCATTTTCCAACATTTTAACTGCCCGATCACAAAAAAATTGAAAGTTGTAAATTAGCCTTAAAAGTTGAAGAAATTGAGAGAGAAGTTTGGTTGCTGGACTTACGTAATAGGTTAATAGAGTTAAGTTTTTATCTATGTTGCTGGCCAGAGAGAAGCACTCTGTAAATGTGTCGTAGTTCGTGTAAAATAAGATACATTCCCGCTGGAATTAACTGTGATGCCGGATTCCATACTTTATATCATAATGACTAAAACCCCCATTGGTCATGGTTATTTTTCTTCCATAATTTCATTCTATGATTTTGAGTCTACAAATAATCATATATATATATATATATATATATATATATATATATATATATATGTATATTCGTTGATTACAGAGATGGATGTATTACAATAGTAGGATATTGTAAAAATAATGGCAACAAGTAACTTAGGGGTGAGTTTTCACTGTTAAAAACATCTATATTCACCTTCACAGAAGTGTGATGTGATAGGTGCTATTATAATTTCCATTTGAGAAGAACATGAAGTGTTAATTACTCTCAAACGTCTTGTTAGAGATGAAGATTGATTTTTTTAAAAATTTTTTTTAACGATTATTTATTTTTGAGATGGAGAGAGACAGAGCATGGGTGAGGGAGGGTCAGAGAGGGAGACACAGAATCTGAAACAGGCTCTGCACTGTCAGCACAGAGCCCGACGTGGGGCTCAAACTCACAGACCTTGAGATCATGATCTGAGCCGAAGTCGGATGCTCAACGGACTGAGCCACCCAGGCACCCGAAGACTGAGTTTTGAACACAGGCAATATACAAAACTGAGGTCTTAAATCTACATAATAATGCTTGATTATATTAACTTTTCAGGGTTAGGGAAACATTATATTTTCTATTAATCAGGCCATATTTTCATTTTTGTATTAAAGATAGACATATATAGACAAAATGCCATTGTATTTCAGACTTTCACAGATAAAATTTTATTCCCTGGCAACTCTTTTAGCCCATTGAGCATATCAAACTTGTGCACCCTAGATGTGACATAATTAGATGTCATTGAGAATTCAGTTTATAAGAAAATCTAGTGTATTTTCAACTACAAGTTCCTTCTGATATTAAGACTCACAGAGTTACTATGGTGCTAGCATTAAAATAGTAACAGCTCTGCTAAATGCCTTAACAGTGTTCATTTGATTCATGACTGTTACAGCACTAAACTCAGAGCTGTTATGGATAGTATTTTTTTTTTTAAGTTTTAGTTTTATTTTTGAAAGAGTGAGTATGAGCAGGGGAGGGGCAGAGAGAGGGGGGGACAGGGACCAGAAGCAGACTACACACTGACAGCAGCAAGTGTAAGGTGAGGCTTTAACTCAGGAACCTTGAGGTCATGACCTGAGCCAAAATTGGCACTCAACCAACTGAGCCACCCAGGCACTATTCTTTAACAGTCTTGATAATCCTCACAAAAAATCAGTTTATAGAGTAAAATAGCTGTAGTAATGATTTTAAGAGAAACCTCTTTGGCTTCAGAGACCAGTAAGTACAGAACTCTATCTTGTTTATGTGGAATATTCTTCCAGATAGACCATATGTTAGGCAATAAAGCAAGTATCCACAAGCATTCAATTGCATTAAAACACAGAATACTTGTATTCTGATTTAAAAAAAGAAAGAAAAGGAGTTAAACTAGAAATCGTCAACAGAAGAAAATTTGGGAAATCAATACTTGGATATCTAAATTTTAAAAACAACAACAAAAACTCTGAATTCTGAAAATACTAAAACTTTGAGGCTGTACAGTTTGTTGGCATGTAACTGTTCATAGTAGCCTCTTGGGATCCTTTGTATTTGTGTGGTATCAGTTGTAATGTTTTGTAATGTTTCGTCTTTGTATTATAATTTGAGTACTCTTGTGTTCCTTGTTAGTCTAGCTAACAGTATTGTTTATCTTTTCAGGAAAAAAAAAAACAATTCTTGGTTCCATTGTGTGTTTTTTTTTTTTTTTTTCTATTGTATTTTTAGTCTTTATTTCCTCTGTGATATGCATTTCCTTCCTTCTGCTAACTTTGGGCTTTTTTTTTTTTTTTTTTTCTGGTTCCTTTAGGTATTAGGTTGATCTTGAAGATCTTTTTTTTTTTTTTTTTCTCTCGCTAAGGCATTTATCATCACATTATGAACTGCTTTTGCAGAATCCCAAGTTTTAGTAAATTCTATATTCACTTTCAAGGCTTTCTATTGTGTTTCATTGGTATATCTGTATGCCAGTTACATACTATTTTAATTGCTCTAGCTTTGTAGTATAGTTTGAAATCAGAAGTCTGATGCCTCTAGCTTTGTCACTCTTTTCCAGGATTGCTTTGGTTATTCAGGGTCTTTTATGGTTCCATACCACTTTTGGATTGTTTTTCTATTTCTGTGAAAATTGCCAATGGAATTTTATGAAGGAATTCATAAATCTAGCGATGGCTTTGGGTAGTTTGGACATCTTAACAAAATTAATTCTTATCCATGAACGCAAGGTATCTTTCCATTTGTTTAGGTTTTAACTTTCGTTCGTCAGTGTCTTGTAGTTTTCATTGTACAGATCTTTCACTTCATTGGTTAAAATAAGTCCTAAGTATTTTAATATTTTTGATGCTACTGTGAATAGGATAGTTTATTTCTTTTTCTGGTACTATATTTTAGAGTAGAGATAGGCCATTGATATCTCTGTTTATTTTACATCTTGAAATTTTACTGAACTGGTTGACTAATTCCAATTGTTTTGGTTGAGTCTTGAGAATTTACTACCTACAAGATCACACCAACCGCAAATAATGACAATTTTACTTCTTTCTGATTTACATGCTGTATTGTAAACCAACATTGCTAAGACACTAGTTCTTAATTGTTCCTATCACAAAAGAGAATTGGTACTTAGGTGACAGAGAGGTGTTAGCTAACATTACAGTAGTAATCATATTGCAATGTAAATGTGTCAAATCGACACATTGTACACCTTTAAGTTCTTAAACATAAATAACAAAAAATCAATGGAACCAGGGTACCTGGGTGGCTCAGTGGGTTGAGCATCCAACTTGACCACCAGTCTGTTTTCTGTATCTGAGTTCTATCATTTTTAATTCCACTTATCAGTGAGATAATACAGTATTGGCTTTTTTCCTGACTTCACTTAGCTTAACGCGCTCAAGGTCTATTCATGTTGTCAAAAATGGCAATATTTTAATTCTTCTTATGGCTGAACAATCCATTGTGTTGTGTGTGTACACCACATTTTCATGATCCATTCATCATCAATCCACGGATGTTTAGGTTATTTCTGCATCTTGGTTTTATAAATACAGTTGCAATGAACATGGGGGCACGTATAGCTCTTTAAGTTGCTGTTTTCATTTCCTTCAGATAAATACCCAGAAATATAATGGCTGGATCATAGGGTAGTTGTATTTTTACTTTTTTGAAGAGTCTTCACATCCTCACCAGTGCTTGTTACTTGCTGTCTTTATGATAATACCCATTCTAATAAGTGTGACTTGATTCAGCACATTGTGGTTTTGATTTGCATGATTGATTGATTTGATTTCTGATGATTAGTGATGTTGAGCACCTTTTCCGGTACCTGTTGGCCATATGTATGTCTTGTAAACTGTGGTCCTCTTTTCCTCAAATGATAGAACTAAAAAATGGAACCTACAAAGGACTTGTTTTCTGAATGTATAATTAACTCTTAGAACTCAGTAATAATAACAGAAATAATCTAAAAGAAGATAAGTGGTTTTGACAAAAATTTCACAAATTAAAATACTCAAATATCCAGTAAATACATGAAAAGATGCATAGAATCATTAATCATGAGAAATGGGTAAATTTAATCCACAAGATATCACTTAATACAAATTGAAAATACTGAACAATACCAAGTGTTGGGATATATAGCAACTAGAACTCTCATGAATTGCTTATGGTAATGTGTGATGATAGGACCACTTAAGAAAAGCATTTGGAAGCTTTTTAAAAATTTAAATGTAAACCATGGGACCCAGGAATTGTACTCTTACGTATTTACTCATGAAAAAGCAAAACCTATACTTCTCAAAGACTTACATCTAAATATTCAAAGTAGCTTTATTCATGAGAATTAAGCTCATAAAATTAGACACATTTATATCTACAGGTGATTATTCTTAAAATGGCAAGTATTTAGCAAGAAACAGGAAGAAACTACTGATAATGCAAAACAATGGATGAGTTTAAAAAACGACTATACTGAGCCAAAGAAGCCAAAAAAAGAGACATGGGTAGTATATGATTGCATTTATATGAAATTATAGAAATGAAGAATATGGACCATAGTGAAAGAAATCAAATGTTACATATAACATAAGGCCAGGGAAAAACTGATAGTGGAGTTTAAATGAGATGTCCAAAGACACATAGTTCAAAGTTGGCAAGTGGTTTAATTACAATACCAGTGATGATTCTACCGCCTCCTAGCAAATGTGAAATCAAATGTGTCAAAAGCATGTGGTTGTCCACTGTGTCCCACTGAAGAAGCTCTTTATCTTTCATGTGAACCAGCTGCGTCTGGTTGAATTAGGAAATGAACCAGAATCAAAAATTTTGTAAAGCAACTTGGAGATGTGAATTTAGAGTCTCTTTCAATGTTTTTAATGCATGAGAATGAGGAGGGTTAGAACATAAAGTCTTTGATCGTAATATAGGATTTTCTCCGTAATAAAAAGTTTTCTTCTACAATCATGCTCAAATGTTACTGACCTCTTTAACCATTAGCAAAAAAAAAAATCAGAAGCCAATTTACACTTATTATGGAGCACCTACAGTGATTTCAGCACCGGAATATGACATAACCATCCCTCTCGCTTTTGTTCATTTTATATTGCCCTCCACACACTTATGCATGCCTAATATATGTTAAAGTATAAAAATAATAAACACAGAAGAAGAGTAATTCATGCTTTGTTGTATCTGCTCTGTGAAGTGTTTATTAATAAACCATTAAAAGCAAGGTTAGGGCACAGTTCATTTTAATGCTCTTATAAATATGGATTTCTTTTTAATTTTTTAAAACATTTTAACTTTCAGATACCATTATCTTTCCAGTATGAAAAACAACCTGAACAGAAGAGAAGCAGATACATTAAATAAATATATTGAGTCTGTTTACATAATGCCTTCTACTCTTGCTAAACCCTGGTAAAAATTTAAATTTTGTAGGTTTTAAAATTTATTATTATTATTCCGCACTGGAGTGTGTGGAGCCTTCAAAAGGGGAGATTCATTTTTACCTAAAATTCTTAGCAAAGGAAACTCAACACTGTTAGAGAAAATTCAAAACAATAAATAATAATTAAAAATGGAAAGCCGCTTCATTTGTAGGCCAGTGAGTTCATAAATAAGCATGTAACATTAAGTCTGATGATCTCTCTGAATATTTTGACAAATGTCTGTCATGAAATAGTTTGTCATCGCCCGCATAGCCAAGGTGTAACATGAAGCCATTTGGAATGTAGTATACTCCTCTAATTTAGATTATCTAGAACTTGTAGACATACTGGATTGAATAAATCCAAGTCGGGAAAGATCGATAGAATTTTTGATATTTGATAAATTCTGTGGTTCACTGGAATGAATCAAAATAATGGAATTCAAATTCTGGTTTTGTCACTTACTAGCTGTTTGACTTTGGATAGTAATTTGAATCTCTGAACTGTTGTTTCATCATAAGAAAAATAAGAGTGATATAGAACAGACTACAAGGGCTGTATAAAGAGTTAAAGAAGGTAATATTTAAACTAGCTCTGAAAGCATCGAAATCCTACAAGGGTAAATGTAATTAGTGTCCCAGACATGTTAACCCATATGAACTATTTTTGATACAATAGCATCTGGTTTTTCTGTGCATAAGAATCAATTCATTTATGTGTCTTTATGTGTTCTATTTCCTGCCTTTTGAGTACGTTCTCCTTTCTATATCTGTTCAGATCTCAACTCAACTGCAACAATAGTCTGTACCATGCCCTCCTGCACAAAGCCATCGAAGTCCACAGAAACCCACAGTGGTGTCTCTATTTTCTAAATTGATAGCACTGATTTGAGTCCTTTCACTTAACTCTTATAAGATATATCCATGCCTTTTTTCTCTAAATAAACGAGGCATAATTTCTAACATTTAGAAATGTGACTCGAGTAGGCGTACAATAATAAAATCGGCTTATCAGAAGATAGATAACATGTCAATGGGCCAACTCTAGCATATCATCATCTCATAAAACATTTTTCCCATGGCCACTACTGAACGGGTAGTAGACCACATGGTGCTAGCCTTTGAAACTAGTGATATATGAGTTGGAAAACTGATTCAAGTGAGCCATTCCATTGGATATTCCAATCTTAAGAGAAAGAAAGAATGAATGTGATATTCAGAACAAGGGGAGGAGAAGCAAACTGTTGCCAAGAGAAAGGGAGAGGGAGGTTGTATTTGGGGAATGGTCTATGAAATCTTAAGGCATATATTCAATATGCTTTCCTATATACTTTCAACATACTCTCCTTTGTAGCCCATTTGGCTTATTTGCAACCAAATAATACATGGCCAAGAAATTGATGAATGCATTCTTTAAGTAAACTGACATACGTACACTTAGATATCAGACAGCATTACTCGTTCTATCCGATAACAGCAAGCAAGTAATGTCAGAGCTCTGTCAAACTGCATTCATTCACTCATTCCCTAAACAATAATTTAAAAAAAAATAACTAGGTATGTGCTTCCTCAGCTACCCTGTAGTTTCTAGCCTTCCTTGTAATTAGGTGTAACAATAAGACTAGCTGTAAAGTTTTGGACAGTAGAATATGAACAGAAGTGGTGGGTATTGATAATATACAAGTGCGTTGAAACAGTGAGCATACCCCTCCCACTCTTTGCCCTTTTCAGAAGCTAATACATGGAGGTACCTAGGATGCAGTTTTGGCCTGAAGATAAATAAAATGCCTCAGGAGATGACAGAGAAAAAAGATGGAACCCAAGGGCCTAAATGACCTGAGGGAATAGAGGCCTCCATTGATTTGGTATGCTCACTTTGGACTATTTTCAGGAGGGAGTTGGGGGAGAGGGAGATGTGTGGAATATGTGTGCTTAGTTTTTAGTTCTTACTGTCTCTTTCACAAGCAGCTTAATTGTCCTTTGCTAAAACAAAAATCATGATGTTATTACCACGGAAATAGTAGGGTGTTGAGGAAGAAATTCACACCATTCCATATAAAGTCTACCACACCAGGAGACAATATGAGGATTATAAGGAACGGATACTAGAGACATGAATGGTGATTGAACAGCAGCCCGATAGTTGAAGAGCTGTTAAGATTCGATATTTCTGGGGTGCCTGGGTGGCTCAGTCGGTTAAGTGGCTGACTTCGGCTCAGGTCATAATCTCGCGGTCCGTGAGTTTGAGCCCCGCGTCAGGCTCTGTGCTGACAGCTCAGAGCCTGGAGCCTGTTTTGGATTCTGTGTCTCCCTCTCTCTGACCCTCCCCTGTTCATGCTCTGTCTCTCCCTGTCTCAAAAATAAATAAAACGTTAAAAAAAATTTTTTTAAATAAAATAATAAAAAAATAAAAGATTCAATATTTCCTCTTACCCGACTTCCCTCCTGTGCTACAAAGTTCTGTCATAGCAGCCTTACCCACACAAGTATTCTAAGTTTTTCTCTCCTCAGCTAAAGAGTTTATGGATGATTTCACATACATTAACCCATTTACTCCACAAACCAATCTTTTGAATTGCTATGAATGCGAGATACATTGTGTTCTCCCTTTCACCAGATCTATGTCCTATTCAGCCAAAGGGAGGCAATGGCAGGAGCTTGGTGAGAGAAAATACAGCAGCAGTGAGGCTATTTTCCAATTCCATTCCTGTTTAACCATTAGCATCTATATTCGAGATGCACCTTCCCTTGCAATGGGCTTCAACTATGTGGCGCAAATTTATAGTTCTGTTCTCAGTGGTCTCCAATACATTATTTGTCTCCCTTGTTATTTCAATCACAGTGATGGTAACAGCTTTGCTCTACAGTTAGTTTTTTTGTATCTTATCATCATCCTTTTTTTTTTCTTTTAACCCTAAATACACCTCTATAAATAATTCCTTCATTAATATCTGAGACATCTTTTTCTTGCTGCTATAATATATTGTCCACGTTTTATGGATGAGGAAACAGAAGTACAGAAAGATCAACACCCTGAGGTCACTTAATAAATGATGTAATAAGGAATTGAAACCAGGCAGTCTGATGTAGTGTCTGTGTACCTAACTGCTAGGCAATAGTGTCTCTATATATCAGCACATGGAGACTGCATAGAATTGCTCAGAAAGAACTTGGAAATAAAAGAAATATGTAACATTCTGAGAATTAAATCATCACAAGGTGAGTCAGAAAAGAGTTTTGAAAATTTAAATGACCAGATACAATGTTCCAATTAGAGCTAAAAAATAGGAAAAGTCTAAAAGAATGCAAAAATCAAAAGTGGGAGGAGTGTGGTCTAATAAAGAGAAAGGTAAAAGGGGTTCAATAAAGGAAGTTATGACAGTGTCCAACTCTGGGTATTCAGGGTATTTTAAAATTTAGCCCCATTGTCAAGGTTATTCTTGAGGCTGCTTTATTCTGGTGCCATGACACATTTAATACATCTCACTAAAACTTTTATTATGTGTTCATCCAGCAATCTTATGATCTTGATTTGTTTTTGTTATTCTGTCTAGAGGGGAATAATGCACTAATTTGTACATATTAAGGGTATGCTGTTCCTGTAGGTGTTTATCATATTTTAGAATACTGGATAGAATGATATTATGAATGTATTTTAAGTCCTATGAGTTTGGTTAATGGTTATCTGTCCCTGTAGGGTAGAGCTTCTTTCAGAGATCTGTAGACATTATGTTTTTAAACCTTTAAGACCTAATGACAATTTATTATGGAGAGCAGATCTCTTTTTCAATTTGAATTTTGGAACGGAAGCAGAATAGAAGGGGAATGTTGTCTACAATTAGCTGAGAAATGTAAAAATATCCTAGCTAGGAAAAATATGTCCTAGGAGATAGAAATTATCAGCATCATTCAGAAAAAGCACTTACAAAACAAACTGTGTGCCACTTTCTCCTAGTCACTCAAGTTAACAGAGTTCTCAAAAGATTCAGACTTTATAGCTTAACATAGAATTTGTCACAAAAAATGTACACACAACCAAACATGAGTATTGATGCCAGTTTGACAGTAATATTTCTCAGCATAAAATAATAAATTGTCATTCTGGTCTCTAAACACGTCTCTTGTGAGTACTATTAAATCATCCCTATCCCTGAGAGAGCAGACTAAATCAGCAATTTTCTGAATCCTAAAAAGCTGAAACCCACATGCTGGACACAGATTCCCCGAGAGACTCTAAGAACTTGAGTCCATCTGATTCTGATACCCGTGGGCCATAAGTAGTTGTTAGGAGGCTGGACTTGGTAATCTGACACGGCTGGGTTTCACTTTTGATCTTGCCACTTCTGCTGTGCGCTATTGGAGGGGTCTTAGTTCATAAAAGGGGAATATTACTGCCTATATCATAAGGTTAGGATGAAAAGGAGATGAAATGGAATAAGAGTTTGAGATATGAACCACATATAGCAACTCTTATAATTATTGTCATGAAAACTGTGATGGGCACAATTTAAACCTGTCCTGGATTACTAGAAGTTTATTATAGAAACTTGTAGAGTCTTGAATTAGCATTATGAATATTAATCATAAAATTAAATAAATGAGTAGATGAACAACTGCATGGAGATCTACAGTAAATAAATGTTCAGTAAGACAGCTTTTACTAGATTTGTGTGCCTTTCTAAAACAGACTTGTGAGAACAATGTTGTTACTAATATATTTTTAGCCACCAGATAATGGACAGAGATAAAAAAAACTTAAACCTATATTTCAAAAATATTTCACTGCAAAAGTACTTTTGAGATTTGGGTGAGGAAAATTTCCTAAAATTAAAGCAGACATATTTTGAACTATTTTAATTACAAATACTTAGACTTTAGTAGATTTATAAAAAGATATTTTTTCTTTCTTTTTTTTCTTTTTTTTTTAATCTTATTCATTTTTGAGGGACAGAGACAGAGCATGAGCAGGGGAGGGGTACAGAGACAGGGGAGACACAGAATCCAAAGCAGGCTCCAGGCTCTAAGCTGTCAGCACAGAGCCCAACACGGGGCTCGAACTCAGAAACCGAGAGATCATGACCTGAGCTGAAGTTGGATGCTCAACCGACTGAGCCACCCAGGCCCCCCAAGAAAAGGTATTTTCTTAATTATGCTATAACATACTAGATAATGGCTAAAATCCATGAATGCAGAGACAACTGGGGGAAAAAGTACTCTTAGGGAGCTTACTTTGAAATATGTGTAATTTGTAACATTGGTGATTTCTCTGCATCATAATGGATAAGCCATATATAATTACACGAAATTTAATGGGAAACAGACTTTATTTTTGTTTTAAGTTTTATTTAGGGGTACCTAGGTCACTCAGTTATGCATGTGACTCTTGGTTTTAGCTTAGGTGATTATCTCACTGTTGTATGAGTCTGAGTCCCACAGTGGGTTCTCTGCTGGCAGGACAGAGCCTGCTTGGGATTCTCCCTCCTGTCTTTCTGCCCTTCCCCCATTCGTGCTGTCTCTGTATTTCTCAAAATAAATACATTCATAAAAAGTTTTTATTTAAATTCTAGTTAGTTAACATGTAGTGTAACGTTGATTTCAGGAGTAGAATTTAGTGATTCATCAGTTTTACATAAAACCCAGTGCTCATTTTAAGTGCCCTCCTTGATAGCCATCACCCATTTAGCCCATCCCCACCAACCTCCTTTCCATTAACCGTCAGTTTGTTCTCTAAAGTTGAGTGTCTTCTGGTTTGTTGCTTTCTCTTTTTTTTCTCCCTACTTCCCATATGTTCATCTGTTTTGTTTCTTAAATTCCACATATGAGTGAAATCATACAGTATTTGTCTTTCTGTGACTAATTTCACTTAGTATAATACACTCTAACTCTATCCATGTCTTTGTAAATGGCAAAATTTCATTCTTTTTGATGACTAATGTTCCACTGTATATAAGTACACCACGTCTTCTTTATCCATTCGTCAGTTAATGGACATTTGGACCCTTTCCATAATTTGGCTATTGTTGATAATGCTGCTATAAACATTGGGGCGCATGTCCCTTTGAATCAGTATTTTTGTATCCTTTGTGTAGATACCTAGTAGTGCAATTGCGGGGTCATAGGGTAGTTTTATTATTAACTCTCTGAGGAACGTCTATACTGTTTTCCACAGTGGCTGAAGCAGTTCTTATTCCCACCACAGTGTAAAAAAGAGGGTTTCTCTTTCTCTGCATCCTCACAAATATCTGTTGTTTCTTGTGTTAATTTTAGCCATTCTTACAGGTGTGAGGTGGTATCACATTGTGGCTTTGATTTGCATTTCCCTGCAATTGAGTGATGTTGAGCATCTTTTCATGTGTCTGTTAGCCATTTGCATTTCTTTTTTGGAAAATTATCTATTCATTTCATCTTCCCATTTCTCAACTGGAATATTTGTATTTTGAGTGTTGAGTTTGATAAGTTCTTTATGGATTTTGGATAATACCCCTTTATCAGATACATTTTTGCAAATATCTTCTCTCATTCCTTGGGCTGCCTTTTAGTTTTGTTGATTGTTTTCTTTTCAGTGCAGAAGCTTATTATCTTAATGAGGTCCCAAAAGTTCATGTTTGCTTTTGTTTGACATGCCTCTTGAGACATGTCTAGTAATAAGTTACTGCAACTGAGGTAAAAGAGGTTACTACCTGTGTTCTCCTCTAGGATTTTGATGGTTTCCTTTGTCATATTTAGGTCTTTCATTCATTTCGAATTTATTTTTGTGTATGGTGTTAAGAAAATGGTCCAGTTCCATTTTTTTGCATGGTGCTGTCTAGTTTTTCCCACACCATTTGTTGAAGAGACTGTCTTTTTTCCATTGGGTAGTCTTTGCTGCTTTGTTGAAGATTGATTGACCATACAGTTGTGGGTCCATTTCTAGGTTTTCTATTCTGTTGCATTGATCTCGATTTCTGTTTTTGTGCCAGTACCATACTATCTTGATGGTTACAACTTTGCAATACAGCTTGAAGCCCAGAACTGGGATTCCTCCAGCTGTGCTCTTCTTTTTCAACATTGCTTTGGCTATTCAGTGTCTTTTGTGGTCCCATACAAATTTTGGTACTGTTTATTGTAGCTCTGGTAAAAATGTTGTTGGTATTTTGATGCTGATTGCATTAAATGTGAAGATTGCTTTGGTTAGTATCAACATTTTAGCAACATTTGTTCCTTCAATCCATGAGCATGGAATGTTTTTCCAGTTCTTTATGTCATCTCCAATTTCTTTCATAAGTGTTCTATAGTGGAAAAAAGGCTTTAAACAGGTAGAGATTTAATTGCAAGGGGGATTATAAGTTGCTTTTATTTTTTATTCTATTTTAAACTATTGTAGTGATAGAAGAAAATCATGGATCTCTAATAAAATGATTTTATCAGAGATGGATGTGAGTTTAGCCAGGCAGTGTGTATGTGGTGAGAAGTGAGAAAAGGAGGAGAAAAAAAAAAAAAAAAAGATGTTAAGCAAGGGGAAATGGTCAGCTCAGAGGAATAACCCTGATTGGCATATCTGAAGAACTGAAAGAAGTATGGATTCAAAATAAAAGTAGGTAACAAGAATCTTAGGGAGATTAGTTGGGTCAGACCACATGGTGCTATATGAAGAATAGGCTCAATGAGACAAGATTTGCTATGGAAAGAGAAGGCCATGGTCTACATAGGATTATGATGATGACCTGGTTCAGTGTATTCGTGAACTTATATGAATACATTTGAGAATATAGAAGAGAGAATTTAAATTTTAAGAATAAAATATATTGGGCTGGGAACCATGTTTTTTTGTTTGTTTGTTTGTTTTGTTTTTTTTTTTACACCTGACTAGATTAGATATTTAAACTCAACTATAATTAACTTAAATTGTGAATAAAATCTGTATTTTAATTGGTCTGTTAGAAAATACCAAGTCTTTAGAGCATTGGATTGAGTTACTATCTTTTAAAATGCTAGAAAACAAAAATGAAAAGGAAAATCCCGAAAATGTAGACAGAATCTAACTCTAAAAAATCATCCACTGCAGGGACCAGAGGAGGAGCACAGAAAGCTTTGGCAGAATTGAAGAAAGCCATAGATCTGTGTAACAGGGTAGGAATCATTATAAGAGGGTAGTGATGGGAGAAACTGGAGGGTGATAAGGATGAGACCTATCCTCTTCTAAAACTAAATTAAATGTGACAGTGAGGAAAGTAAACACGAGACTTGACAGTGTCAAAAACTCAACCAGATGTATGCCTCAGCGACTTCAAGATTTGCTGAAAAATCGATCTTTTTAAATAAAATTTTAAGTATAGAAAAGAAATGAATTGCATGGCCCCTGTATTCTTGAAAAGAGAGAAATCCTAGTATGACCCACACAACCAGCCTCTGTCTAAAACATAATTTATCCTGGTAGTCAGTGCTATTTTACTTTCCCTTTTGTAAGAAGGATAAAAGTCCCTCCACCTATCCAGTATTTTAACACTCAATGTAAGTGACTTAACTGTATGTTTTATAAATGACAAATGTTCTCAACTGGACTTAATACTTAAATCTACCAGACAGAATATAATAGCTTTTGAATGTTTCCAAATACTGGTTACTGATACTCTGTAGAACTTACCAATTTTTAAACTTGGGTTATAGTCCCAATATGAGAAGGAGTAAAGATCCAGAGTTACTCTCCAAAAAGAAATCATCCAGTTAACTCAGTTACACAAAAAACCTTTAAATGGCTAGCATCCAGTCATCATCTGAGAAACGTTAAGTCTGTCTGGCATAGTAATGACACATTTGCATTGAACTATGTGAATCTACTTTCAGAGTGATTGACCACTAAGGAAATGAATAAGTTTTCATCAACAATTAAATCTTTAAAACATATACACATGAATATAATACACATTGATGTGGGCATACATAGTGGTAATTAAATGTTTAGAGAAAAGTTTCAGAGTTCATCACACAATTATCTGGATTGAAAATACTCAGTGGTAGCTTTGATTACTAGAAATAACCAGAAAAGCTGTTTAAAGTCTGTTTAAGGAATTCATAATGTCTTTGAAGTAAAAGTGGGCCATTTATATTCAGAAAAATAATCATTCATGGCCTTAGCTTGTATGATGTCCAACAAGGTGTCATGACAACTGTAAGGTATTCTAATCATTACATATGAGTCTAATCTATTTTCTCACTTTAGGACAAGAATGCTTCAAACCAACTTTGAGACAGATGACCTGAAAAAGAGACACACACAAAGAGAGGTATAAAGAGACAGAGAATAGAGGAACATATGAACAAGGTCTAACAAAAGCAGTAAAGAAAAGCTTATGAAGAAAATTAAAAAAGCCACAATTCTACTATTCCCCCACCACCATCCATGTTTCCCACAGGCAACTTTTATTAGCTTGGATTTTCACCTCTTTCATTGCTTACCTCCATGTTGCTAAATATTGTGTTGTTGTTTTTTTTAATGTTCATTTATTTTTGAGACAGAGCATGAGCAGAGGAGGGGCAGAGAAAGAGGGAGACACAGAATCCGAAACAGGTTCCAAGCTCTTAACTGTCAGCACAGAGCCAAACATGGGTCTCAAACCCACAAACCATGAGATCATGACCTGAGCTGACGCTTAACCGACCGAGCCACCCAGGCGCCCCTCCATGTTGCTAAATATTAAATTAAGACATTAACTGTTTTCTCTCTAATTAAAAAATGCATTAGATTTCATTACCTTGTTCCTCAGCCACTTCTCTCCTTTCAAGATTCTAATAGTTTTTGAATCATTATTTCTACCTTAATTTTCATTTAAACAGTATTCTGAATGTTTGCATTTTCCACAGGAGCAAGGAAGCAGCCTTGAGCTGATTCTCTTCTTCTTCACCTAAAAGCAATAATTAACAAGAATGGGAATGAAAAATAATTTATACCATGGGTAAGACAGAGGCAGGGAATTCCAGAAAACTCCCCATAAGATGTAAGTGAGCAGGAAGAGTGGGATATCCAGGTCTGAAAACATCATTGTCAATAGGCTGGATCCTGTAGCAGGTACTGTGGGGAAAATAGAGGTGCTGAAGCAGACCTAGAGAAAGCCGTAGCGGGAGAACACCATAACTAGGACTAACCCCCTTACCCCTAGACAGAGAGCATCCACCCCCACCCCCAGGAGCACCTGACGTAATCAGTTCTAAGAACATTAGGGTAGCAAAGGTGTGCCCAAAGTGGCTAAGGGGGAAGGCATGGTAAGGTGCAGAACAGATGACCTGAGAGGATCTCCTGTTAAGGAAAATGTACATCATGGGAGCAATAGAAGAGTTCTTGTGACATTTAAACTTCTCCCTTCTCGAAGGGATCCGGGAAAATCCAAAACATCTGAATTTCAATTGCTTAAATATGAATACTAATTTTGAAAACATTCATGATCACATAAAGATTTTTGTAAGTAAAGAAAAATTGATTTCCAACAAGAAGAAAAATCACCAGAAAAAAGCTAAAATTAAGCAGAAAATTTAATATACCATCACTTCAATTTAAACATACATCAATTGGAACTATGAAAGAATATCAAGAAACTAAAAGGAGTTTAGAAAATAAATGGACAGATATCTAAATGGACAGAGGGTTGCCTGGATGGCTCAGTCAGTTAAGCATCTGACTCTGGTTTTTGGCTCAGGTCCTTATCTCCTGGTTCCCGAGTTCCAGCCCTCAGTAGAATTTTCTGTCTCATTCTCATTCTCTCTCTCTCTCTCTCTCTCTCTCTCTCTCTCTCTCTCTCCCCCCCTCCCCGCCCCTCCCCCACTCATGCACATGCATACTTGTTATCTCTCAAAACTAAGCGTTTTTAAAAAAATAATCTTAAATAATACTAATCAAAAAAATTGAGACAGTGAGCATTTTTTAAAGTTTAAAGTTTGAATAATCATGCTAGTAAAAAATAAAAACTAATATAAATATTGAAGATAAAAGTAATGTATTAATAATTCTTTTTTAATTTTTTTAATGTTTATTTTTGAGAGAGAGACAGAGAGCACAAGTTGGGGAGGGACAGAGAGAGAGACAGACAGACAGACACAGAATCAGAACCAGGTTCCAGGCTCTGTTAGCTGTTAGCACAGAGCCTGACGCGGGGCTTAAACCCACGGACTGCAAGATCATGACATGAGCCGAAGTCCGACCCTTAAGCAGCTGAGCCACCCAGGCACCCCTGCATTAATAACTCTAAAAAAAATTAGTTTGTCTTGATAAAAACTGAAAAGCAAACACCTACATACTAACCTGTTACAGTAATATGACATTACAATTCCTGTTTTCAAGAGTTAACTTTGGTGAATTGATCAATGATCATATTTACTAGCAAATGTATTAGGATTCATATTTATGGATTAGAACAACATGTAAACTACATTTTCTATATTCATAGTTGGTCAAAGAACATTTTGAAATCTTGGCCATATTGTTTTTTAACATCAAATAACAGATACCCAAATGAATAGAAAAATCTTATAAAGAGGAGTTTGGCAGAGATTCCTTAAATGGGGCACCTAGCTGGCTCAGTTGGTTAAGCATCAGACTCTTGATTTTGGCTCAGGTCATAATCTCACAGTTTGAGTTTGAGCTCTGCATCAGGCTCTGCACTGACTGCAAAGCCCGCTTGGGATTTTCTCTCTCTTCCTTTCTCTCTGCACCTTCTCCACTCATCTGTGCATGCTCTCTCTCAAAGATAAACTTAAAAAGTTGTATGCAGATTTTAAACTGTGATATGAGTCAGCACCCCTTACTCCTGTGTATGAGTGTATGTATATATGTGTGTGTGTATATATATGTGTGTGTGTATACATATATACACACATATATTTACATATATATAAAGACATATATATGCATATATATACACATATATAGATATTTATATATCTATATATAATAAAATGAAGAACAGTAACGATACAAGAGACAGGAAAGAGGAATTAGTATTATTCTCTTTTTATAAAGTACTTGCACTGCCCATGTAGTGGTATAGTGTCTTATGAAATTTGACTTGGATTAATTGTACATGTATATTGCACACTCTAGGGAAACCACTAAAATAATTGGGGAAAAAAAAGTAAAAGCAATATGCTAAGAAAAGAGAGAAAATGGAATCATAGCAACTGCTCAGTTAAAAGCACAAAAGGCAGAAAAACATAGAAGACCATAACAGAATTTGTAATAAAAAATAAGACCCAACCATATGTTTTCTACAAAAAAATTCAAATATAAAGATATATATGGTATAAAAGTAAATGGATAGGGAAATGATAAGTCATGCTAACACTAAGAGAGTGGGAGTAGCTATATTTCAGACAGATAACTTTAGTGCAAGGAGCGTTATCAGGGATAGAGTGGCATTACATATGATGAGGGGTCAATTCCCCAAGAAGATGGAATAATCCTTAATGTGTATGTGCCCAGCAACACACCATCAACATGTATGACAAATTACATAAGGCAAAACTGATAAAACTCCAAGGAGAAATACATGAATATGCTCTGATAGTTGCAGATGTCAACACTCCTCTCGGAAATGATTAGATCAAGCAGGCAGAAAATCATTAAGGACATCTTTGAACTTAACGATACCATACATCAATTGGAAATAATAGACATCTATAGACTACGTGATGCAACAACAGCAGAATACACATTCCTCTCAAGATACCATGGAATATACATCAAGATAGACCACACTCTGGACCATAAAATACACATTAACAAAACTAAAAGAATGGAAATCATACCATGTCTGCTCTCAGACCACAATGGAAGTAAAAGAGAAATCCGTAATGGAAGGATAGTTAGAAAATCACCAAATATTTAAAGATTAAACCACAGACTCCTAAATAACACGAGTCAAAGAAAACATTCCAGAAGAATTTTAAAATATTTGTTCTAAATGAAAATGAAGTGCAACTTACCATAATGTATGGATACGGTAAAATCAGTAAGTGGGAAATTTATAGAATTGAATGCATATTTTAAAAAAGATACACAATCAATCATCTAAGCTTCCACCGTAGGGAAAAAAAAATCTATCATCTTAGAGATTAAAAAACCTTTCAAAAAGGTTTTTTGTTTGTTTGTTTTGTTTTTTTTTTTTTTAAGCAACAAAAAGCCAGAGGAAGTGGCTAAATGATAGAAAACATTGACATCACTTGATTTAAAATTTTAAGACAAGCGTATATTGGGTTTTTTTTTTTCTTCGTATCCTGCTTTGAAATTTGATTATTTTCTGTATGTAAAAGCTGCTTGCTTTTGTTGTTGTCATTGCAAAATTAATGGTCTTCTGCATAATTTCTTTTCTTCCAGGAGCTGTTTTAAAGCTTGATATTTCACTGTAAAAGGCTCTTCTGGCTGCATGTAAATGTTACAAAACTTTATCTAAAGAAAAGGTAAATTATTCCCAAAAGCAAAATCACATATAGCAAATAGAAAAATCTGAGCAGATTCTTTTCGATCTCCATTTTCTTTTGGATAACACAGTACTTCAAAGTTGAAATTAACTTGCCCAAATTTCTTTTTATGATGCTCATAGCTTGACAATGAGCAGCACTTGACTTTTGTGGGAAGGTCTTTTTATTTCATACCAATATTCTGCAACAGTCCCGTTGCAGAACAGAACTGGAGTTCAAGTTCTGTATGTTAGTCTTTGTAATCGCTGCACTTACTATTTATCTCAACTTGTGGTCTGCAGGGGAGGGTATGTGGTACCAACAGGATTAGAGACACAAACTGAATCAGAAGAAAGCTAGAAAGATTTTGAGCCGTTGCAAATGTACTCTTAAAAGAATCATGTGTGGCTGAGTCTACATACTTCCAGGCTAGTTGTAGAACAGAGTTCTCCAAAGTAGCTTCCAAGTATAAAATAATGTTTATTAAAGATAAATAATATTTATGAACTAATATGAAGCATATTTATATGTGTATAAGGGAAATTCAACAGTATGGTAAATATCTGGAAATTAGACAAAAGATTTTGGGGTTAATTAATTTGGGGAGTTAATATTACTGACATTATTAAAGTTGCTGGCATCTAATGATAATAAAAAGTAGACCAAGTGTTAATGAATGTTATTATTGAATTAAAATGCTCTGGAGAGAAAGCATTCATTTATTGACTACCCCCACATTTGACTACTCTCATAACTCTGTCCTTGGAATTTGATTGAGTGGACTGAGTTCTAAGAATTCAAAGAACACATGGGGCACCTGGGTGGTTCAGTCAGTCCGACTCTTAATTTCAGCTCAGGTCATGATCTCATGGTTGTGGTATTGAGCCCCACATCGAACTCTGTGCTGGCAGAGGAGCCTGCTTGGGATTCTCTTTCTCCCTCTCCCTCTGCCCCTCCCTGGCTCAGGCTAACACTCCCTCAAAAAAATAAGAATTAAAAGAACACAGATGCTACACTTAGTTTTATTGTTTGTAGTAATACCAGCATTTTTATTTTAAAGCTACTTTTATAAGGGTGAATAAAGCAATTATGTTAATTATGTTATGAATAAGTAGATTCAGTATAAGAGAAAAGAGATGCAATTATAAAATCGAGTTAAGGGGAAATACAATTATGTTAAAGTTTAAAAATATGAAATATCGCTGCCTATACTCTAAAAATACATACTCTTAAAGAAACATCTTTTCAGTAACAAAAACACTTGGTACTATGTTTAAGTCTCTCAGTTACCAACTTAATGGAACCAGGAATTCTAAGAGAAATATGATTCCAGAATGTAAACAGGCAAAGTAACAAGGATCCTGATATAAACCTGAAGAGCAAAAAGAAGCAAGTATTGAAAAAAAAAAAAATAGGATCATGAAAAAAATTATCTAGAGTCAGCTTGAATTCATGTTTACTAACCAGAACTTTGTAGGAGAAATCCTTCAGAGGGATGGATGTTAGCAAGTGCCAAAAGCATAACCTTGTTTTGAATGTTAGAACCTCTGCTTATTGTGTCTGAAGATAAATCACCACACTTAATGATGAAGTGAGGATAATGATACTTCTTAGGATTATTGTAAGAGTCACATAGTAGCAAACAATATTTGGCTTGCGATAGGCACATCCTAACTCTTAGATCACTTGACCATATCTATAACACTCCAGAGCTTTTAAAAAGTAAGTTCTGTCCTACGCAGTTTACAGCCTTTAAAAAAAAATGTGGATTATCCAGAGCTGTCTTGATTTATGGATAATCTCAATCCACTATTAGAACCAGTGATATTTTCGACTTTTGCCAAAAACATTCTGGTTAAGATTATTACTAAGGTGTTAATAACTATGAATTCTTTACCCTCTGAAGCAACAGAGCAGATAATCTATAAATAGATTTTCAGGTCATAGCATTTAATCCTTAATGAAACAAAAACAATATAACTTTGAATAAATTATTGAAGTCTTCTAAGTTTCCTGTAACATAAAAATGGTGATTATAATAGGAACTTACTTCAAAAGGTTGTTGTAAAGATGAAAGTGACGCCAGGGGTACCGGGGTGGCTCAGTTGGTTAAGTGTCTGGTTATTGGTTTCAGCTCGGGTCATGATCTCCGTGTTCATGAGTTTGAGCCCCACATCTGTGGACAGTGTGGAACCTACTTGGGAATTCTCTCTTTCTCCCTCTCTCTGCCCCTCCCCTGCTCATTTGTTCTTTCTCTCAAAATAAATAAACTTAAAAAATTTTTTTAAACGATATAAAAAATCACTTGCAGAAGTCTCAATAGTAGTAGCAGTTAGTGGTAGTAACTGTTACCACTCTACGCTGTGAATAACATACATAGGTGTCTGTGTGTATGTACACACACACCTATGACTACATATGCTATATCTCTAGATCCGTGTATCTATACAGATAATAAATCCCTACTTCTTTATTAATTCCTTGATAGACACTTAGGTTGTTTCCATGTCTTGGCTATTATTATGAATAATGCTGCAAAAACATGGGGGTGCAGATATCTTTCTGATATCCTGTTCTCATTTCCTTTACATATGTACTCAGAAGAGGGATTGCTGTTTCGTATGGTAGGTCTATTTTGCATTTTTTGAGGAACCTCTATGATGTTTTCCCTAGTGGTGATCAAATTTATATAACTGCTAACAGTGCAAAAGGGGTCCTTTATCTCATTATCCTTTCCAATATTTACCTGTTGTCTTCTTGATAGTCATTCTAACAGGTGTTTGGTGATACCTCATTTTGATTTGCATTTCCCCTGATGATCAGTGATGAGAACATTTTCATATACTTGTTGCTTGTGTGGATGTCGTCTTTGGAAAAACATTCTTCCACTCATTTTTAAATCAGATTATTTTTTGATATTTAGCTGTGTGAGTTTTTACCTTGTCTAATGTTTGATTTGCAAATATTTTCTCCCATTCTGTAGATAGTGTTGATTTTTTTTTTTCGTGCAGAAACTTTTTAGTTTTGTGTAGCCTTAGTTGTTGGCTTTGCTTTTGTTGCTTGTGCTGTTAGTGCCATATTTTTGAAACAAATCCTTTCTTAGACCAAGGGGAAGGAGCTTCACTATGTTTTCTTATAGATGTTTTACAATATCAGGTATTTGCAGTGTGAAGTTTAAGTCTTTAAACCATTTGGAGTTCAATTTTTTAAGTGGTATAAGATGGCTTCAATTTGATTTTTCTGCATATGGTTTTCCAGTTTTCCTAGCACCATTTCTTGTATAGACCATCCTTTCCCAAATGTTTATTAGCCATGTATGGAGTCTTTATTTCTGAGCTCTCTATTCTGTTCCATTGGTCTGTGTGTCTATTTTTATGCCATCACCATATTGTTTTGATTACTGTAGCTTTGTAGCATATTTTGAAATCAGGAAGTGTGATGTCTGTGGCTATTCTCCTTTCTCATGTCTGCTTTAGCTCTTCAGGGTCTTTTGAGAAGATCATGTGATTTTATCATACATTCTATTAATCTGGTGTATCACATTTATTGATTTATATATGTTGAACACTCACTGCATCCCACGGATAAATCTCACTTGGTCATGGTGTAATATCCTTTCAATGTGTTGTTAAATTCAGTTTGCTACTGTTGTGTTCAGAATTTTTGCATCAATATACATCAAGGATATGGGTTTCTGTATGTTTTCTTGTAGCGTTCTTCTCTAACTTTGGTATTAGGGTAATGTTAACAAGTAAATGACACTATCCTGAACAACTATTAGAGAGGAAATTAAAGAGAATTTTTAAATATCTTGAGACCAACAAAAGCAAAAATACACTATACCAAAATTAATGGAATGTAGCATAGGCAGTACTAAGAGGGATGTTTACATCATTAAATGCCTACTTTAAAAAAGTAACTTTCTATCTCAAAAAATAACTTTATATCTTAAAGAATAAGGTAAAGAACAAACTAAGCCAAATATTTTGAAAAGAAAATAACAATGATCAAAACAGAAAACAATGAAAAGTTTAATTGACCTTTTTTATTGTCATTTTAGTATCTAAGTGTTGGTTTCTCAGAAAAAAAAAAGAATTGACAAATCTTCAGCTAAACTAAATAATAAAAAAAAGTTATGACTCAAATAATAAACGTAAGAGGAGACATTGCTGTGGTTACCTCAGAAATAAAAAGGGTCATAAGGAACTATTAGGAAATCCTGTACACCAACAAATTGGATAACTTAGAATTAGATAAATTCCTAGGAATATACACCTTATAAAAACTGAATCAAGAAGAAATAGAAAGCATGAGCAGGTCAGTAACAAATAAGATTGATTCAGTTATCACAAACCATTCACCAGGGAAAATCCCAGGACCAAATAGAAAGACAGGGGAATCCTAAACATTTAAAGAATAATTAATACCAATCCTTCTTAAACTCTTCCAAAAAATTGAATTGGACAGAATACTTCCAAACTTACTTTATAAGGCCATTATTACCAGGATGCCAATAACAGACAAAGTGTCACAGGAAAATAATGGACCAATATCTCTGATGAACCTAGATGCAAAATCCTCACTGAATTACTAGCAAACCAAATTCAACAAGACACTAAAAAGATTATACACCATGAACAAGTAAAATTTATTTCTGAAGTGCAATGATGGTTCAACATACTGAATCACTCAGAATGATGTACCACATTAACAGAGTGAAAGATAAACACCTGATCATTTCAATGGATACAGAAAAAGCAGTTGATGAAATTCAACATCTGTTTAGGACAAAAGCTCTGAACAAAGTACGTACAAAAGGACATTTCCTCAACACTACAAATGTCATTTATGGAAAAGCCCAAAGCTAGCATAATCAATGATGAAACACTGAAAGCTTTTCATCTAAGATCTACTACAAAACAAGAATACCCTCTTTCAAAACTTGTATTCAACACAGTACTAGAAATCCTGCAAAGCAAACTCAGACCAAAAAAAATATCCAAATTGAAAAGGAAGAAGTAAAATTATCTGTATTTACAGATGGCATGATGATAAATATGCAGAATACCCTAACAATTGTACCAAAACATTGTTAGACCTGGTAAGTTAAGTAAATTTATAGGGTAGAATATCAATACAGAAAAAAATCAGTGAAGTTACATATGAAAACAATGAACTGTCCAAAAGAAATTTAAAAAAGCCACATTTATGGGGTGCCTGGATGTCTCAGGAGGTTAAGTGTCCAACCCTTGATTTTGTCTCAGGTCATGATTTCAGTTTGTGAGATTGAGCCACATATCGGGCTCTGCAGTTGTAGCACATGGAGTCTGCTTGGGATTCTCTCTTTGTCCCTCTCTCTTCCCCTCCCCTGCTTCCACACTCACTCACTCTCTTTCAAAATAAATAAACATTAAAAAAATTCACAACAACAACAAAAATAAATAAAATACACACAAACTTAAAGAAGTGAAAGAATTTTATATTGAAAATGGTAAAGCCCTGATTCAGAAAACTAAAGAAGACACAAATATGTGGAAAGATATCTTGTGTTCATGGATTGGAAGAATTAATGTTAAAGTATCCAAAATGACTACAGATTCAATGCTATCTCCATCAAAATCTGAATGATAATATCCTTCAAGAGTATATTACAATATCACAACTAGGATATTGATATTGATACATTAAGATATGCAACATTTCCAAACTCCTTAAGAGTCCTCGTTGTTGGTCTTCTAGAGCCACAGCTACTTCATTGTTCCATTTACCCTGTTCTTAAACACAAGCAACCACAAATCTCTTCCTCATTTCTATAATATTGTCATTTCAAGAATGTTACGCAAATTTGGATCATTCACTGTATTTTTCCACAACAAAATTTTCTGAAAATTCACCCACGTTTTTGTGTGTATCAATACAGTGTCTGTTATTATTGCTGAGTCATGTTACACGGATGCAAAACATTGTGACTAACCATTTGCCCATTAAAGAATATCTGTTTGGGGTGACTGGCTGGCTCAGTCAGTTAAGTGTCCAACTTCAGCTCAGGTCATGATCTTGCGGTGGGTCGGTGGGTTTGTGCCCCGTGTTAGGCTCTGTGCCAACAGTTGAGAGCCTGGAGCCTGCTTCAGATTGTGTGTCTCCCTCTATCTCTGCCCCTCCCCAATTAAGTTCTGTCTCTGTCCATTTCTCCAAAATAAATAAACGTTAAAAAAAATGTATATATTTCGTTGCTAGTTTGGGGCTGTTAAGAATATAGCATAAAAATTTGTAAGCAGGTTTTTATACGAACATAAGTCTTCATTTCTCTGGGATTATTGCCCAGGAGTACCACTGCTGGCTTGTACAGTAATTTCATGGTGTGTGTGTGTGTGTGTGTGTTTAAAGAAACTTCCAAACTCTCCAACGTATTTGTATTATTTTCTATTCCCACCCACGTCCTATCTTGTGATCCAGTTTCTCACTGTCCTTGCCAGCATATAATATTTTTATTTATTTATTTTTAATTTCACTTATTCTGGTTAGTGTGTAGTAATATTTCATTATGGTTTTAATTAGAATTTCCCTAATGAGTAATGATGATGGACATACTTTCCTGTGGTTATTTGCCATTTGTTCATAAAATGTCTGTTTATGTATTTTTCCCATTTTTTAATTGCATTGCATGGTTTCTACTGTTAAGTTTTAATGGTTCTCCATATATTCTAGATACTAATACTTGTGAAAAATGTGGTTTGTAAATCTTTTATCCCTGTGTGTAGCTTGTCTTTGTATCTTCTTAAAAAAGGTCTTTCATAACAATTTTTAATTTGATTTTTTTTTATTTCAGAGCAATTGTTTTTAAAAATTTTGATGTAGTATAATTTATGATTTTCTTTTATAGATAGTATTTTTAGTGTCAGGTCTAAGACCTCTTTACATAGCACTAATCCCAGAGATTTTCTTCTATGTTCTTTTCCAAAAATTCTATAGTTTTATGTTTTACATTTAAGCTCATGATCCATTGGGAAGTTATTTTTGTATAAGCTGAGAGACTGTTTTTAGGTTCTGGTTGTTCAAATGCTGTAGCACCACATGTCTGAAAAAAAAAGGTTAAGCATGCAGGTCTCTTTGTGGGTCTCTGTTACATCTATATATTTCTCCCTCTGCCAAAATACATGATCTTGGTTAATGAACTATGTATAGTAAGTCTTACAATCAGGCACAGAAAATCCTCACATTTTATTCTTCCTTTCCAAAATAGTTTTGGCTATTTTAGTTTTTGTGCCTCCCCATATGCATTTTAGAATAATCTCTTCAACATTTAGGTAAATACATACATAGAGAGATGTTTGGGATTTCAGGACTGTATTAAACCTACATGTCAATTTGGGGACTATGTATATATTCACTGTACTGAGTCTTTCACACCATGAATGCATTATGTCTTTTCTTGCTTTATTTCATTGGGTAGATCTCTAAAATTATATTTAATATAAATGATGAGGGAGAGCATCCTTGTCTTATTCTCAGCCTAGAGGTAAAGCATTTAGTCTTTCATCATCAAGTATAATGGTAGTTGCAGGTTTTCGGTAGATGCCCTTTATTAACTTAAGGAAATTTTCCTCCATTTCTATTTTGCTGAGGGTTTTTTTTTTTTTTTTTATCATAAATGTGTGTTGAGTTTTATCAAATGCTTTATGTGCACTGTTTTATACAATCATGTTTTGTTCTTCAGCATGTTAATATAGTAGATTCCATTGTTTGATTTTCAGATTCTGAATAAGCATTTCATCCTTGGAATTCATTCCCACTTGATCATGGTGTATAACTCTTTTGTATGTTGCTAATTTTATTTGATAATATTTTGTTATGAAATTTTGCATATGTATTCATTATAGGTATTTGTATATAGTGGTGGGGGGTTTTCATTTTTTGGTTTTTTGGGTTTTTGGTTTTTTGGGGGCTGGATTTGGTAACAGGGACCTATAACCTTCATGAAATGAATTGGGATTTGTTCCCTCATGTTACGTTTTTGTTTTTTTTTTTCCCCAGAAGAGATTATGTAGAATTGGCGTTATTTCCTCTTTGTTGGATAGAATTTTCCAGTGAAGTCATTCATGTAGGCCTCCAGATTTCTTCATCAAACATTTAAAAATTATGAATTCAGTGCCCTTAATAGTTACAAGACAATTCAATTTCTCTGTTTCATATTCCATGGGTTGTAGTAGTGAGTGGTTTTTGAGGAATTGGCCTATTTCATCTAAGTTGTTCAATTGATGTATTCAGAGTAGTTTATACTATTCTCTTAACCTTTAAATGTCTTCAAAATGTATAGTAGTAGATCCTATTTTATTTGTAATATTGATTATTTACATCATTGTTTTTAGTCTTGCTAGAGCTTTGTCAATTGTAGTGATTGTTGCA
Source organism: Panthera leo (assembly GCF_018350215.1). Taxonomy (NCBI): domain Eukaryota; kingdom Metazoa; phylum Chordata; class Mammalia; order Carnivora; family Felidae; genus Panthera; species Panthera leo. The sequence continues at coordinate 52,598,624 of NC_056691.1, read as the reverse complement.
AAGAGCCAGGAATTTTAAAATTCCTTTTTCTCTTTTGGGTTTCTATTTTCAGTGTTGCTGACTTGTGCTCTTTATGATTTTCTTTGTTTTGAGTTTCTTTTGCTCTTCATATTCTAAGTTCTTGAGGTGAGAGCTTGGGTTAGTGGTTTAGGACTTTTTCTGATGGGTGCGTCTATTTATTGCTATAAATTCCCCCCCTCCCCAATTGATTTAGTTGTGCCACACTAATTTTAATGTATTTCATCTTGACTCTCATTTCAATATATTTCTTTTCCCTGAGACTTCCTCTTTGACTCATGGATTCATTACAAGTAAGATATATAGTTTTTTTTAAGTATTGGGAGATTTTCCTTTTATCTATGTGTTGTTGATTTCTCGTTTGATTCTATCATACTTGGATAAAACATTCCATATGATTTAAATTATTTTAAATTTGTTTAAAATTTTTTTAAGTTTCGTTTTTGTTTTTTTTTTTATTTCGAGAGAGACAGAGACAATGTGAGTGGGGAGGGGCAGAGAAAGGAAGAGAGAATCCCAAGCAGGCTCCACACTGTCAGCTCAGATCCCATGTGAACCTTGAGCTCATGAACTGTGAGATCATGTTGTGAGCCAAAATCAAGAGTCAGAGGCTCAACCAACTGAGCCACCCAGATGCCCCTGTTTAATTTTTTTGTTTTGTATTGTTTTGTTTTTATGATTCAAGATAAGATCTTTCGGTATATGTTCTGTAGACATTTGGATATGTATTTTGTTGTCATTTGACGGGATGTTATAAAAACGTTGATTATACCCCATTAGTTGAGAAGTTGGTGTTGATTGAGCTCTTTTATATTCTTGTTGATTTTCTGTGTAGTTGGCCTATCAGTTCTTGAGAGAGAAGTGTTAATGTCCCCAGCTATAATTGCGGATTGGCTTATTTCTCAATGACTTATGCATCTGTTGGCATTTCCAAGTTGTCAGCTTCCTCAGGTCCAAGTCTAAGTAACATGTAGCAAAAACAAAACCCATAGAACTCATATCATGCTAATCCTTCGATCCTGGGGTCCTTAGCCAATCTGATTTCTTTTACCAACATTTTATAGTCATCTTATATTTGTTTTATATAATATGTCCAGGGTTTTTAGTTGTATTTAGTGAGAGGAATAGGAAAAATATGCCTAATTCATCTTATTGAAGAGAAAGTCTATCTTTTTTCTTTTTATATTTCATCTCTGGTATGCAAAAATCCCATAAAAATATATCCCTGTCATTTTAAGGTAGTGCTTCTCAACTTGGGTACAAGTTAGAATTACATGGGGATCTTTAAACATTACTTATAAGGTGATAACACCCCGTAAACATTATGATTTTAGAATTTGGAGTTATTTCCTGGATATTGGGATTTATAAAAACTCTCCTTTAATCCAAATGGGAAGGAAAGGTGGAAGATCACTATTTTAAGTAAATATAAAGTAATTTAAGGATAGGACCATAAGTACCCTGACATGATCTACCCTTTTGATTCAACTACCCTTTTGAATCTCTTCCATCCATGAGCTTTTAGGTTAATACCTGAATTAACAGAATCTCATCACACAATCTGAGGCACTGACTGATGGGTACTTGTTGGTATTATATCATTGTTTTCATTTTTGAGAGACAAATATTTATGTAAAAATCTACATATAGAAACATCAGCAATGTGGTAGAATAGGAAGATACTTATCTCCCTAATCCCATGGACACACCAAATATTCAGTTGCACATAGATCAGTACCCTCTGACAGAAGTCCTGAAACCAGTTGAGAAAATTCTACATACCCACATTGAAATGGGTAGGAAAAACTGAGAAATACTCAGGCCATAAATCCTACCCTTAGCACAATGCATTATAGTCAGGAAGGAATCCTAACTCCCAGCTTCTCCCTGAGGACCAAAGGTTTTAGACCACACATCTAGTGTCACCTGAGAGACTTCTAAATCATATGGCTCAGAGAGCCACTAGAGTTTGGCATTTTTGGGTTCTGGAGCACAACAGAATACAAATGGCTGTTTTTAAACAATTATATTCTTGGAGAATATATAAAATTACTACTAGGTATATGAAAAAATGCTCAATACCATTAATCATCAAGGCAGTGCAAATCAAAACCACAATGAGCTTTCTCCTCACACCTGTTAAGATGGCTGTTATTAAAAAGCCAAGAGTTGCTTTGGCCAGAATGTGAAGGGAAGGAAACCTTCTTGCACTGTTGATAGCAATGCAAGTTGGCACAAACATTATGGAAAACAGTATGAAGTTTTCTCAAAGAATTAAAAATCGCACTACCATATGAATCAGTGATCTCACTTCTGAATATATATCCAAAAGAAGTAAAATCTCTATCTCAGATATCTGTACTCTTTGGTTTTTGCAGGTTTTTTGAGGTTCAGAATAACCAAGATATAGCAGGAAACAACCTATATATAAACAATATATCTAAATTATATGTGTGTGTGTGTACATATACACACAATGGAATATTATTCAGCCTTAAAAAAGAAGGAAATCCTGCTAGTTAAAAAAACAGGGATAAACCTGGAGGACATTATGTTAAATAAAATAAACCAGACACAGAAGACAAACTTTGAATGATCATATGAATATGGAATATTAAAAAAAAATTAAACATGAGCCAAATTCATGGTAACAGATAGCAAAATAGTGACTACCTGATGCTGGAGCATAGGGGAAAAGGGGAGATTAAAAAAAAAAAAAATAGAAGGTGTTTGCTAGAGCCTTATGGGAGTGGGTTATAGGGATTTATTGTTTATTGGGGACAGACTTCAGCTTGCAAGATGAAAATTGTCATCTTGTGAAAGATTCACAACTGGTGACAGTTGCACAAAAATAGAAAAGTTCTTAATACCAGAGAAGTCTTTACTTACAAAAGGTTAAGATAGTAAGTTTGACCTTCTGTGTATTTTAGCAGAATATAAAAATGCATACATATTCCCTTGTTATAATTTGATGCGTGGTTTGGTAACTGTGATTTTCCTAACATTTCTGAAAATTGCATTTAATTTTTGGAGCTAAATGAATAAATTTCTGAGAATATGGATTATTTAAAAATGTAAAGTCTCAAAGAAATGAAAATTCTGTTTCTATCATCTCTTTTTTTTGACATATCTGCTCAGTATCCAAATATTCATTGCTGTTTACACTCTGATGTCTTTGGTACCCAAAAGATCTTTTGAAGTTGAAATGTTAACAGCAAGACTTTGATCCTATAATCAGGGGGAAATGTCCTATAAATGTAATGCTGCTGGGCTCTGAGCTTTGGCATAAGTAATATAAATCCTTTGTTCTTGATAATGTTTTGGTGATGTTGACCCCCCCCCCTTTTTTTTCTCACAGTGAATAACTATAGTGAGTGCTTGGTGTATACTTTTGTATTAGCAGTCTATCTAATATACATTTTTTTCTCTTCTCAGTTGGAGAATAATCAGTAACATTCAGATTTTATGTAAGTTAAGTAATGCTAGTAATACAACAGAAACTTTGAAATCTTAGTGGTTTAAAAAATATTTGAAGTTCATTTTCTCCTAGTAAAGTTCCAATTTTGGCTCTGCACAAGTCACTTAGAGACCCAATCTGATAGATTTACCATTTTCAACAAGATAGCCTTAAAGGTTCCCTACAATAGGAGAAGGGGGAAAAAAGAGCAGAGAATTAGGCTGAAAATTATATTTAATAAGCTGATCCTTGGAGGGTATACATTCCTCATACCCACATTCCATTACTCAGAAATCCCAGCTATATACCCACACCTAAATAAATGTATTTATCAGCTAGTCAGTCTCTCACTTGTCCTGATATGTATATTGTCTAATTTTACATTCAAAACATTCCAGTAAAATCACATTTTATAGATGAGTAAACTGAGCCTTTGAGAAATTAATACCCTGAACTATAACAGTTAGAAATGGGAGCTCAAGATTTTCTAACTCTAAAATACATGATTTCACGTTTGGAAATTCCATTTTGAAAGCTGTTTAACCAAAGAAAAATGAGCTAAAAGAAGTTACTCAATAATTTCAATTCACTAAAAATTAGAAACTTTTGTCCTTTGTATAATATTAAGATTAATGTAATATTTCCACTAATATTTTCTTTAATATGATAAAATAAATCACTCAAAACTACAACCTACATGTAAACTTTTTCTCCATGTAAAACTACTGAGGCTGATTCAAAATTTTCTGACCTTTAAGACGCCTTTACTCAATCAAGGCAAAAATGCAAGTAAAAGAAACTTGGCAAGGTATTGAAATTTGTCAGTTTATTTTCACTCCCAAGAAAAAAAATTGGTACACTAAGAAAAAAAATAACATAGATTCCTTTAGTTAATGTCAAGTGAGATTTTGAAATCATGGTCTTAGGAGTCACAAATCAAAATTTCTGTCGGAATAGTTAGAAAAAAGAATTAGCTGAAAAAGATGGCTCATTTTGTTATTGGTAATAAACAATAACTCAGTTATTTGTGGTCACTAAGGAGAGGCATAAATATAACTATTTGAGTGTTAATTATGCTCAGAATATACTGAAAGGTGAATTTATATTTACTTTATAGTTGTAGCTTAATTGTGATAACAGTGCACATAAATCTTTAGTAAAAAATGTGTAATATACTAAACACAGTAGTGAAGACCATTTTTCATTGTTCTTCTATCAAACACAAATGACAGGCATTTGAGGGTGAGGTGACACCCTTCCCTACCAGCATTCCTATAGAATACTCCAGCAATCCTATGAAGTCACCCACCAATAAAACTTTGGAATAAGTAACTCAGAAATGACTGTAAAGTTCATAAACATAAACCCAAAGTTGTCATTTCTGAACCTTTTCTGCCTGTCTGCCTGTGTGTGGGAGGGGGAGATTTCATGTTGCATGTAAATGCCATTAATTTAATCAATCAGTCTGTTTAGGATTAAATATTGACCTGAGGTAACATGATATTGAGGGAGAGAGAGAGGAAGGAAACCAACTAAAATATGTTAGACAAATTCATTTCCATAGAGCTTTGGGTGGAAATTAGGTCAAGTCAGGATCTTACTGCTTTTCATAAGAGAGGAAATAAATTACATAGTTGAAACATTTGCAGTTTCTTTTAGAATTCTAATTTGCAAGGAAAATTCTTACATCGTAGCTACTGTACCCTTTATACCAGTATCTGTGTTTTATTTGCATATTTAAATTGACAAAAGTGAAACCTCATAGAAAATACTTTATAAAATGATTCTTCACACTTGGTAAATTAAATAGATTGTGGCAGAAAGATGGCTAGGTAAAATTTGAGCAAACAAGACTATAACACTCAACTAGCCTGTGGCTTCCACAAATCCACGAGCCTATTTAGTGTTCTGAGATTTAGAAAAACAACAACCAAAAACCCTAAAATTTAAAACAGTTATTTAAAAAGTAAAGTTAAATATAAGTTCACCACTTTGTTTTCATGTATTCATGTCTGGTTTGAAGAAATTTTAATCTCCCATGAAATAAGTTTAAAAAAAAGATACAGAAAACATGCAAACCACCACAGGGACTACCTTGGCCATTATTCCAATTCAGTGTTCTCAGTATGTTTTCTATCTCAAGTGTACATATGAAACAGCAGTCCATTCCTTTTTTATACCTTTTTCATAATTTATATGTTTAAGAACCAAACTTTTTGCAATAGCCATTTTCCCATTTCTAACTTGTTTAACTTGCTGGGAGATGAGTGATTATTAGATCAGTTTTAACCAATTTTGAAAGAATCAAAACAATTGTTGAATAGTAAAAAGTTATCTAGCTAAGGTCTTAAAACCAAAGGAAAGTGAAAATAGGATGAATTTTTAAAGGTAACATAACAAACCCAAGGACTACCTAAGTAGGTCTATAACAAAGAAATTTTGAGTCTAATTTCTCCCTAGTTTCCAAAAAAGGAGTTACGTATAGAAAGTATAAATGAAGAGGTGAAACTCCAAGTTTGTCTATTCACTTAATCAGAAGAAGAAAAGAACATTGACCTATTTTAAATGCAGGGCAAAGGACAGTGAATTTTCATGTATGTTAGCATGTGTTTTTTTTAAACAATACGAACGTGTGCACTGTGGCTTTATTCAGATGACAAGAGTTACTCACAGTCTGCGGGATGCGATACAATTTTTGCTTATAAGCCAGCCTTAACTTCTAAAGATACATGTATAGTTTGTCATGTCCTTTGTCCATTTTGTAATGGAGTTTTTCTTTCTTTTTACAGTTTTTTTTTATTTTGAACTTTAGAGTTATTTCCATATTACAGATACTATTCCTTTGTAGGATATATGGTTTGTAAATATTTACCCCTAGTCTGTATCTTGACTTTTGATCTTCATGAGGTTTTTCACAGAGCAAAAGTTTGTCACTTTGATGAGGTCCAATTCATTTTTTTTATGGATACAATAAGAACTACTTGCCAAACCATTGACTTGGATATATTTCTTGAATAGAATTTACTGATTCATCATTTACATATAACACCCAGTGCTCCTTCCAACAACTGTCCTCCTTAATGCCTCTTTCCAATTTAGCCTATCCTCCTACCCAAAACCCCTCCAGCAACCCTGTTTGTTCTGTTTTTAAGAGTCTCTTATGGTTTGTCTCCCTGCTAGTTTTTATGTTATTTTTGTTTCCCTTCCCTTATGTTCATCTGTTTTATATCTTAAATTCTACATATGAGTGAAGTCATATGTTATTCGTATTTCTCTGACTTATTTCACTTAGCATAATACACCCTAGTTCCATCCAAGTTGTTGCAAATGGCGAGATTTATTCTTTCTGATAGCCGAGTAATATTCTGTTGTATATATGTACCACATATTCTTTATCCATTAATCTATCGAAGGACATTTGGCCTCTTTCCATGCTTTGGCTTTTGTTGATAGTGCTGCTGTAAACATTGGGATGCATGTGCCCCTTTGAAACAGCACTCCTATATCCCTTTGGAAAAATACCTAGTAGTACAATTGCTGGGTCATAGGGTAGTTCTATTTTTAACTTTTTGAGGAACCTCCATACTATTTTCCAGAGTGGCTGCACCATTTTGCGTTCCCACCAGCAGTGCAAAAAGCTTCCTCTTTCTCCATATACTTGCCAACATCTGTTGTTGCCTGAGTTGTTAATTTTAGCCATTTTGACAGATGTAAGGTGATATCTCATTGTGGTCTTGATTTGTATTTCCCTGATGATGAGCGATGTTGAGCATTTTCTCATTTGTCTGTTAGCCATCTGGATGTCTTCCTTGGAGAAGTGTCTATTCATGTCTTTTGACCATTTCTTCACTGGATTATGTGTTTTTTGGATGTTGAATTTGATAGATTTTGAATACTAATCCCTTATTTGCTATTTCATTTGCAAATATCTTCTCCCATTCCATCCCTTGACTTTTAATTTTGTTGATTATTTGCTTCCCTGTGCAGAAACTTTTTATCTTGATGAGGTCACAATAGTTCATGTTTGCTTTTGTTTCCGGGCCTCTGGAGACATGTCAAGTAAGAAGCTGTTGCAACCAAGGTCAAAGAGGTTGCTGCCTGTTATCTCCTAGGTCTTAAATTTAGGTTTAGGTTTTTCATCCATTTTGAATTTATATTTTTGTATGGTTTAAGAAAGTGGTCCAGGTTCATTCTTCTGCATGTTGCTATCCAGTTTGCCCAACACCATTTGGTGAAGAGATTTTTTTCTTTTTCTTTCGTTTTTTTTTTTTTTTTTTTTTTTAGTGTTCATTTATTTTTGAGAGAGAGACAGAGTGTGAGCAGGGGAGGGGCAGAAAGAGAGGGAGACACAGAATCCAAAGCAGGCTCCAGGTTCTGCGCGAGCAGCACACAGCCTGATGTGGGGCTCGAACCCCCAAACTATGAGAACATGACCTGAGCCAAAGTCGGACACTTAATCACTGAGCCACCCCGGCATCCCTGAGACGGTCTTTTTTCCATTTGATATTATTTGCTGCATTGTCAAAGATTAGTTGGCCATATGTTTGTAGGTCAATTTCTGGGTTCTCTGTTACATTGATCTATGTTTTTGCTTTTTGTGCCAGTACCATACTGTCTGGATGATTACAGCTTTGTAATACAGCTTGAAGTCCAGAATTGTGATGCCTCTAGCTTTGGTTTTCTTTTTTTAGGATTGCTTTGGTTATTCAGGGTCTTTGCTGGTTCCATTCAAATTTTAGGATTCTTTGTTCTAGCCCTGTGAAGAATGCTGGTGTTATTTTGATAGGAATTGCATTGAATATGTAGATTGCTTTGGGTAGAATAGACATTTTCACAATATATGTTCTTCCAATCCATAAGCATGGAATGTTTTTCTGGGTTTTTTTTTGGGGGGGGTGGGGGAGGGGTCTTCAATTCCATTCATAAGTTTTCTGTAGTTTTCAGTTTAGAGGCTTTTCACCTCTTTGGTTAGGTTTATCACTTGGTATTTTATGGGTTTTGGTGCAGTTGTAAATTGGATCTATTCCTTGATTTCTCTTTCTGCTGCTTCATTATTGGTGCCTAGAAATGCAACTGATTTCTGTACATTGATTTTATATCCTATGACTTTGCTGAATTCATGGATCAGTTCTAGCAGGGTTTTTTTTGTTAGTCTTTTGGTGTTTCCACATAGAGTATCATGATATCTGTTAAGAGTGAAAGTTTGACTTACTCCTACTCAGAATATTCCCTTTTGTATTTCTTTGGTGTTGGTTGTGATTTCACTTCTTTCATCTGTGATTTTATTTGGGTTCTTTCCTTTTTTTTTTTTTTTCTTTTCATTAATCTGGCTAGGGATTTATCAATTTTGTTAATTCATTCAAAGAACCAGCTCCTGGTTTCACTGGTCTGTTCTATTGTTTTTTTTTGTTTGTTTGTTTGTTTTGTTTTATACCATTGATCTGTAATCTTTATTGTTTACCTTCTGCTGTTTTTGGCCTTTCTTTGCTGTTCTTTTTCCAGCTCTTTAAGGTGCAAAGCTAGGCTGTATATTTGAGAACTTTCTTCTTTCTTTAGGAACACCTGCATTACTATATACTTTCCTCTTCGGACTGCCTTTGTTCCATCCCAGATGTTTTGGGCTGTTGTGTTTTAATTTTCTTTGGTTTCCATGTACTTTATAATTTCCTCTTTAATTTTTTGGTTAACCCATTCATTCTTGAGTAGGATGTTCTTTATTCTCCAAGTATGCATGGTATTTCCGATTTTTTTCTTGTGGTGGATTTCGAGTTTCATAGCATTGTGGTCTGAAAATAAGCAAGGTATGATCTTGATCTTTTTGTACTTGTTGACGATTGATTTGTGTCCCAGTATGCAATCTATTGTGGAAAATGTTCCATGTGCATTTGTGAAGAATGTGTATTTTGCTTTAGGATGAAATATTCTGAATATATCTGTTAAGTCCATCTGGTTCAGTGTGTCATTCATTACTTGAAGATTTTTAGTATTTCATCTTAATTTATTTAGCATTTTGAGTGTATCTCTGTATATACATTTTTACAGTCACTGCTCTAAGTATTAGTGTGACTTAACAGTCTACTGGTGGTTACAATCAGCACTTCAAGAAAAGCATGAAACCTCCTATCCACTTAGATCTCTTTAACTTTCTCCTTTTGTTTTCTTATGTATAAGATAGTGTTAAAATTTTCATTTCCATAATAAAATATGATTTATAAGCCTTGCAAGGAGAACAATGGTCTGTTATATATACCAAAATGTCAGCACTTTCCATTCTTCCACTTTCCTTCCTAATTCTCCATTATTCCCTCTTTTATCATGTCATAACTTTTTGAAGAATTTCCTTTATCCATTCTTAATGGATAGGTTTGATATTGACAACCTCTTTTACTGTTTCTTTGAATGAACATGTATTTCCTCTTCATTCCTTAAAGATAGTTTTGCTGGATATAAAATTCAGTTGATATGAGCGCCACTTCTTGTTTGGTTTGTTTTTGCCACTGTTATTTTATAAGAAAAAATTGGTTGTCATTTGAATTTATGTTCCCCTATTGGTAATGTATTTTTTAATCTGATTGTGTACATAACTTTTTTCATTTGCTTTATTTTTCTGAACTTTAACTACAGTTTGTCACTGTGTACTTCCCTAGGTTTATCCTGTTTACACTTGATCTTAGCCAAAAGGCCGAGAAGCGATGGGTTTATCCTGTTTAAAAGTCACTTAGTTTCTTGAATCTGTAGGTTTGTGTCTTTCATGATATTTGAGAAGTTTTCAGTTGTTATTTCTGTGTGTATTCTTTTAGCTCTTCTCTCATTTTCTCCACTGGGACTCTAATGATAGTGTTCTATTGGTCTTTCAAGCTCTAATTACAGGTTTTCAATCTATTTTTGCTAGGAATTCTTACCTCAAGTTTACTGACTATACTTTCTGTCATCCTCACTATGTTATTGAGCCTATTGAGTGAGTTGTTTGTTTCTGTTATTGTGCTTCTCAGTTCCACCGTTTCCACATGGTTATTTTAAAATAACTTTTATTTCTTTGCTGAGTTTTTCTGATTCTTTTTTTTTTCTATTTGTTTCTAGATTATTTGTAATGCTTTGGTAAGCACTTTATGATGCCTGATTTAAAATTTCAACGTCTGATTCAACTTTGTGTTAGCATCAAATCATTTAGATTGGATATGGGTGTCTCACACTTTTGGTGATAAAGTAGATACTGGGCTGGGCTTCTTGTTGGGGTAGGATCCCTTTGCATTTCCCTCAGGAAAATTAGTGTCTTGGTGCAGGAGTAGAGCCTCAAACAAGATGGGGAAGTGGAGAACTTCTAAGATTTAGGACGTTTTGTGATAGGACACCTCCTACAAGTAGAGGAAGGAGCTGCTTCCATGGATAGACTGTCCTTGTGTTTGGATCATTTCTGTGAGTGCCTTAGAGCTATCTGGTGTTTCTTAATGGATATTGGGAGATTCAGGTCTTCAGGGAAAATGTTCCTTCTCAAGCCAGGTTAGTTTTGGTGAAATCTTGCCATTGATACCTCGTTCATTTCATTGAGGGAGGTGTTTTCAGATCCTCATGGACCAAGAGGCTTCCCAGGCCAGGCTACTTGTTAGAGGGTTACATATTGTCCTCTTGCAAGGTTTGCTTGTAGACCCTATGTCTCTGGGTGAGTGTTAAGACACTCAAGTCCATAGATACAAAGAGGCTTTCTGTGTTAGGCTTTTTTTTTTTTTTTTTTTTTTTTTTTTTTTTTGTAGTGGAATTCCTCTTGCCACTATCCATTCCATCCTGGTGGCTCTCAGTGAGAAATGAGAGTCTCAGATCCATAGGGATAAAGAGGCTTTCTGGATCACATGCCATTTATGGGAAGTACTTACATACTTACATACTTACTTTGTATGGAAAGTTCATACAAAGTTTTCATCAACATTATAGTTCAGTGTGGTGGAAGAATAAGTCTACCTGAATGATCTTCAGTTGGGTTAAATTGGGTCACCTTATTGTATAACATTCATAAGATGTTCTGCTGTGTTGTTCCTCTAATCCTGGGTTTGTAACCAGTTTTCATTTGTTCTCCTTTGCTAATTCTCTGTTGGTTGCCTCTTTGATTCTATCTAGGTCTTACAGCTATACTTGGAAGATAGCAATAGAGTTTGGGTATTGAGAATTGACATGAATCCAATTGTATCAAAAGAGATAGGGAGTAGCTTGAAATAAGTTTGACAGTATGGACAGTACTAGATTTTTAGTTCATATACACACTGAAGAATCTGAAGCAGAGATGTAATTTACTTTTATTTACTTCTTTTTAAAAGTTTTTTGCCCTAATAATAGTGTAAAGAATAAATTGAAGAATAGAAAGTTTAGAAACAGGCTGACATCTTAATATAATGTTGTTTTAGTCCAGAAGAGATATGATGGTGGTTTAGATTAGGGTAATGGTGGACGTGAAAGGAATTTAATAGATTTTATATTTATTTTAGAATTAAGTTTGGGGCACCTCAGTGGCTCAGTCAGTTAAGTGTCCAACTTCAGCTCAGGTCATGATCTCATGGTTTGTGGGTTCAAGCCCCGCATCAGGCTCTGTACTGACAGTTCAGAGCCTGGAGTCTGCTTCAGATTCTGTGTCTCCCTCTCTTTCTCTTCCCCTCCCCAGCTCATGCTCTGTCTCTCTTTCTCTCTCTCACAAATAAACATTAAAACCTTTAATTAAAAAAAGAATTAAGTTTGATCTAGCTAATGAAAGAGTCACTATTAGAATTTTTCTGGAAGTAAGTCTTGTGACTACTTAAAATATGAATATTAATTAAATAGGTTAAAATGAAAAATTTTTGTTTTTGGTGTCAAGTACAAAAACTTACTGTCAGGAGTGATGTCAAGAAGCTTACCATCTGTGTGTTCTCCTTGGAGTTTTAAGATTTCAAGTCTTATATTCTAATCATTAATGCATTTTGAGTTGATCTTTTTGTTAGGTGTAAAATAATGTTTATTTTAGATTTTCTTTTAATTCCTTTGAATACATCTGTCAAATTTTCCCAGCACCATTTATCAAAGAGACTATTCTGTCTCCATTACATATTCATAGCTCCTTTGTCATAAATTAGTTGACCATGTATGTGTGGGTTTATTTGGGGGTACTCCATTCTTTTCCATTGATCTTTGTGTCTATTTTTATACTGATGTCCTACTGTTTTGATTATTATAGCTTTGAAATATTGTTTGAAATCAGGAAGTGTTGGGGTGCCTGGGTGGCTCTGTAAGTAAAGTATATCACTTTGGCTCAGGTCATGATCTCAGGGTTCATGAGTTCGAGCCCCACGTCAGGCTCTGTGCTGACAGCTCAGAGCCTGGAGCAATGCTTCTGATTTTGTGTCTCTCTCTCATTCTGCCCCTCCCCAGCTCATGCTCTGTCTCTGTCTCTCTCTCTCTCTCTCTCTCTCTCTCAAGAATAAATAAAACATTAAAAAATAAATAAATCAGGAAGTGTTATACCTCACGCTTTGTTATTTTTCAAGATACTTTGCCTATTCAAGGTCTTTTGTGGCTCCATACAGATTTTAGAATAGTTTGTTTTAGATAGTGAAAAATACAATTAGAGTTTTTATAGGGATTGCATTGAATATGTAGATAGCTTTGGTTTGTATGGACTATTTAACAATATTAATTCCATGGGTATGGAATATCTTTCCATTTATGTCATTTTCAATTTCTGTCAGTGTCTTCTAATTTTCAGTGTACAAGTCTTTCACTTCCTTGGTTAAATGTATTCCTAAGGCTTTTTTTTTTTTATGCTGTTATAAATGGGATTTTTTTTTCTTAATTTATTTCTCAAGTAGTTCATTATTAGTATATAGAAATGAAACTGATTTTTGTGTTTATTCTGTATCTTGGAATTATTGAAATCATTTAATAGTTTAATAGTTTTCTTTTTGCTGGAGGCTTTAGTATTTTCTGTATATAATATCATTTCATTTGCAGGTAGAGGCAGTTTTATGTTTTATTTTATGATTTGGATGTCTTCTATTTATTTTTCTTGCATAGTTACTCCAACCAGGACATCCTCTACTATATTGAATAAAAATGGCAAGAGTAGACATCCACATTTTTTTCCCGATCTTAGAAGAAAAGCTTTCAGATTTTCAATATTATGATGTTATCTGTGGGCTTGCCATATGTAACCTTTATTCTGTTGGGTATGTTCCCTCTATACCCACTTGATTGAAAGTTTTTATCATGAAGTTTTGTCAAGTGCATCTTCTGCATCTACTGAGATGAACATAGGATTTTATACTTCATTTTGTTAATTTGGTGTGTCCTTGTGATTGATTTGGGGGTGTTAAACCATCTTGCACCCTAAAATAAATCCCACTTGATCATGGTGTATGATCCCTTTAATTCATTGTTTAATTTAGTTTGCTAATACTTTGTTAAGGACTTTTACATCTCTGTTCATCAGGGATATTGGCCTATAATTTTCTTGCCTGGTAGATTCCTGTCTGGTTTATACATCAGGATAATAATGCTGGTCTTTGAAAATGAGTTTGGAAACGTTTTCTCTCCTATATTTTGGAGAAAGATGAGAAGGATTAGAAGGAATATAGAAGGATTAGGAGAAGGATAGAAGATTTTCTATTTCTTTGTGATTCAGTCTTATAGGTTGTATGCTTCTACATATGTATGCTATAACTTTTCATAGGAGTCTTCTGGTTTTTGTATACCTGTGATATTAATTGTAATGCTCCTTTTTTTTTTTTTAAGTTTTTTTCTAATATTTATTTTTGAAAGACAGAGCACAAGCAGGGGAGGGGCAGAGAGAGAGGGAGACACAGAATCTAAAGCAGGCTCCAGGCTCTGAGCTGTCAGCACAGAGCCCAATATGGGGCTCGAACCCATGAACCATGAGATCGTGACCTGAGCCGAAGTCAGACACTTAACCAACTGAGCCACCCACATGCCCCAGTGCTCTGTTTTTAATTTCTAATTTTAATTATTCTTTTTTATGTCAGTGATTTAGCTAAAAGTTTGTTTCTTTATCTTTCCAAACACCATTCTTAGTTTTATTGATCTTTTCTACTGTATTTCTTGCCTCTATTGTATTTATTTCTGCTTTGATATTTTTAATTCTTCCCTTCTGCTAACTTTGGGCTTAGTTTGTTCTTCTTTATCTAGTTGCTTGAGGCCTAGTGTTAAGTTTATTTTAGATTTTCCTTTTTTTTATGTGTTTATTGCTACTATGAACTTTCCTTTTAGAATTGGTTTTGCTGTATCCTATAAATTTGTGTTTGTTATGTTTACATTTTAATTTATCTCAAAATACTTTATTTCTCCTTTGATTGCTTGTTTGACACATTGGTTATTCAGCATCATGTTCTTTAATATTTACATTTTGTGAATTTTCTAGTTTTTTTCTTGTGATTGATTTCTAGTTTCAAAACATTGTGATCAGAAAAGAGATTATGATTATAATTTTCTTAATTTTATTATAACTTTTATCTGGCATAACATACCTATTTCAGAGAGTGTTCTATGTGTGTTTAAGAAGAATGCATAGGGGCTCCTGGGTGGCTCAGTCGGTTAAGCGGCCAACTTCGGCTCAGGTCATGATCTCATGGTCCGTGAGTTCAAGCCCCGCGTCGGGCTCTGTGCTGACAGCTCAGAGCCTGGAGCCTGTCTCAGATTCTGTGTCTCCCTCTCTCTGACCCTCCCCCTTTCATGCTCTGTCTCTTTCTGTCTCAAAAATAAATAAACGTTAAAAAAAATTTTAAAAAAAAGAAGAATACATATTCTGCTTTTTGGATAAAAAGTTATGTAAATGTCTGTCAAATTCATTTGGTCTAACTTATAGTTTAAGTTCACTGTTTCCCTATTTTATATCGGGATGATCTGTCTTTTAATGAAATTGGGGTACCAGCATCCCCAATATATTGTATTACTTTATTTATTTATTTACCTACTTATTTATACTTTGTTTGTTTGTTTATTTATTTATTTATTATTTTAATGTTTATTTATTTTGACAGAGAGAGACAGAGTGTGAGTAGGGAGTAGGGGAGGGGCAGAGAGAGAGGGAGACACAGCATCCGAAGCAGGCTCCAGGCTCTGAGCCATCAGCACAAAGCCCAACACAGGGCTCAAACTCATGAACCATGAGATCATGACCTAAGCATAAGTCTCACACTTAACTGACTGAGCCACCCAGGTGCCCCTATTGTATTGCTTTCTATTTCTCCCTTTAGATCTTTTAATATTTGCTTCAAATATTTAGGTGTACCTATATTGGTTGCATAAATATTTTCAGATACTATATTCTCTTGTTGGATTGACCCTTTTATAATGACCTTATTTGTATTTTGTAACAGTTTTGGCTTAAGTCTCTTGTCTGTATAGCCTCCCAGCTTTCTTTTGGTCTCCATTTGCATGAAATATCTTTTTCCATTCCTTCAGTCTGCATGTGCCCTTAAAGTATGTATTTGCCGTCTTTTTTTTTTTTTTTTTTTTAATCTATGCCACAACTCTATGTCTTATGATCAAAAATTTAGTCCCATTAAATTTAAAGTAATTATTGGTAGGTATGGACATACTGCAATTTATTAAAAAAAAAAAAAATTTCTAGGGGCACCTGGGTGGCTCTGTCACTTGCACAGTCAACTCTTGATTTCATCTCAGGTCCTGATCCCAGGGTTGTGGGATCAAGTCCCCTATTGGGCTCTTTGCTGAACATGGAGCCTGCTTGAGATTTTCTCTCAGTCAGTCTCAGTCTCTCTCTCTCTCTCTCTCTCTCTCTCTCTCTCTCTGCCCCTCTCCTTTGTTCATGTTCTCTCTCTCAAAAAATAAACATAAAATAATTTAAAAATTTTTTCTAGATTCTTTGTAATTCCTTTGTTTCTTTCTTGTTTACTTCCCTTATGATTTGATAATTTTTTTGTGGTGGTATGCTTAGATTTCCTTCTCTTTATCTTTTATGTATTTATTGCAGGTTTTCGCTTTGTGCTTATCATGGGGCTTACCTGAAACTTTCGTTGTAACAGTGTTTTACACTGTTAACAACTTAATTTCAAATATATTCTAAGGCTGTATTATTTTTACTCATTCCCCTCATGTTTACATTTTTATGTGGCAATTTGCATCTTTTTATCTTGTGTAGCCTTTAACAAATTATTGTATTACAAATATTTCACTACTTTTGTCTGTTAACTTTCATACTAGATTTATAAGTGAGTAACCCAGCCCCATTACAATGTTAGATTATTCTGAATTTAATGGTATATGTATTAGTGAGATTTATTCTTTTGCCTGTTTGCTTGTTACTAAGTAGTGCCCTTTCTTTTCAGCTTGAAGAAGCCCCTTCAACAACATTTCTTGTATGGCTGATCTAGTGATGATAAGTCCCTGAACTTTTGTTCTTCTGGAAAAGTCTTTCTCTCCTTTAGTTCTGAAGAGCAACTTTGCTGGGTATTTGTGGCTGGCAGATTTCATTTGTCAGTTTGTTTGTTTTTTTTCAGCATTTTGAAAATACAATGCCACTCCTTTCTGGCTTGTGAATATTCTCCTGAAAAACCTGGTGATAGTCTTCAGGGGGTTTCCTTGTAAAGAAGTAGTTCTCGCCTTTCTCCTTTTAAGACTCTCTCCTTGTCTTTACCTTTCAACACTTGAATTATAATGTGTTTAGGTGTGGGTCTCTTTGGTTTCATCTTCTGTGGAATTTGTGGGCTTCTTGGATCTGGAAGTCCTCAGGTTAGGGTAGTTTTGGCCATTAGTTCTTCAGATAAAATTTCTTTGCCTTTCTCTGTACTTCTTTTGGGACGTCTGTGATGCAAAATATCAGTCCACTTGTGTATGTTGCATAAGTTCTTTAAGCGACTTTCACCCTTCCTTCTTCTTTTTCTTTGTGCTTCTTTGATTAGATGAATCAAACTGCCCTACCCCTGAGTTCATTGATCCTTTCTTTTAATTTATCTAGTGTTTTGTTCAACCTCTCTAATGAATTTTTTGGTTGAGTTATTGCACTTTTCAGATCTATGATTTCTGTTTGGTACTTTCTTATTTCTCTGTTGAAATTTTCACTTTGTTCTGACTATATTTTGAACTTTTTTTTTTTTTTTTAAAGTAAATCACTTACCCTCATTTCATTAAGGTCTTTTTTCTGGGGTTTTATCTTCTTCTTTCACTTGGAACATATTCTTGTTACTTCATTTTCTTTGATTCTCTGTGCTTGTTTCCTATACCTTGGGTAAAATGGCCACTTCTCCTAGTCTTTAAGGTTTCGCCTTGTAAAGATGAAATTTACTATCCAACCCTGACCTGTCTTAGCTCCTGGTTGGCTCTCAAATCTTTGTCCAAGCAGACTTCTTTGTTCTTAGTGGCTCCAAGTAGTGGAGGGTGTCAAGATCTCAGTGTCCCAAATCCTGGAAGATCTCAATCAGCACATGGATAGGCCATTTGGAATCTGGACCCTCAGGCAGCAGCTTTTAAAGTATGCAAATATATCTCTTTCAGGAGAAGACTGGTAGATGGGAGTTCTGTCTAATCCCTCTGCCCTTCAGTTAGTTAAGGACACTTAATATGTTTGCTCCCATCCTATTGAACCCATAGACACACACCCTGCTGCCACCGGAGCCAGACCATGAAGGGGTTTGTCTTCTGGGTGACAGCACAAAAGCTGAAGTTCCAAGTTTCTTGGAGGCACCAGTGACATGGGGTGGGGCAGAGAGAGGACATAAACATGACACCCACTGGCCTCTCTGGTCTCCAGAGAAAATAAAGTATGTTCTTACTTCTGTGTTAAATTAGAAACCTGACCCCCAGAGTACAGCTTTTAAGGTAGGTAAATAGGCCTCTTTCATGAGAAGTCCGGGTGCCTTTAAATATGTTACCTCTGCATTGGGCCCTGGTGGGATAGCCACAGTGAGTCCATTCAAGCCTATGAAGAACTTAGTTTGCTATAATCTTGCTGGTTTTATGGAGATGATCCCCACTGGCTTTTAGAGTTAGATATTTTGGGGATTTCTTTTTCAGCTTACAGTCCCAAAAATTTGGGTGCCAAATGTGGAGTCGAAACCCTTTGCTCTTCAGGAAGAAACTGTAGTTGTAAGTTCCCTCCTGGTTGTATGCCATCATGTCAGCGGTGGATTTATGGAAAGATGATTTCACCCTCTCCTACCCCTTTGGATTTTTTTATTCTTCTTCTTTGCCTAATGTATAGGATTTGCTCACCTAGTGTCTGAATTCCTCTGGAGGAAATTTTTCAAATGTAACTGTAGTTTTAGTATTCCTCTGGGATTAGGGGAGCTCTGGGGTTTACTTTGTCTCTGTCTTCTGTTTTTTTTTTTTTTTATTTGATTATTTCTGCCATAAACTCACTAGCATTTTAGCACAAGTGTTAGTTTTAGATTATTCTATCTAATAACAGAATCAAGAAACTCTGAGTAATCACTCTCATTTTTATCTGATAGCTTCTGGAAAGTTCCATAAGGAATTGAAAATGGAAATACACATACATACACTATGAAGAGTTGGAATGGAAAAATAGATGTATACGTGTATACTTGCTTATGTACACAGTTACCTCCAACTTCATGGGAAGGAACACAAAGTCTCTAATTGGATTAATGGAACCCTCACATTTGGGCTATCTTCTCTTAAAATATGGTATTTTCAAAATCAATATGCTATGGTGTTTGGAGAGAATAATGACTTTCCTCATTTAATTTTTTTTTCAACTTTTTTGTCATTTGGTCATTTGGATTTCAAAGACTTAGTATGTAAGGGAGCAGCAGTAGTTTAATCATTCTGTGTAAAAAAAAAAAAAAATCAATGTCAATATTGGTCAGCTCTAACCTTGCTAACCCTGTTGGTTTTATGCTTACTCATATTTCGTCCTACATTGTCATCATTGTGTGATTGTCTGAAAAACACTACAAGTTTAAACTTGGATCTGCTTCATAACACTACCTTAGCTTTTATTTCTGAGATGGCAAGTTGAGGTCATCCAGCTTTTCTTCCCACCTATTATTCTGTCTGCTCTGGAAATGAAGTATTAAAGGAAATAATAAAAAGAGTGCCGATTAAAGGAATTGCAAGCCTAGGTTAAATATCCTATGAGACTAGAGTCATTAACATTGTGGGAAGCAAACACACATGTGTTGTGTTTCCTGCTGTGTTGGGTGCTGATTCCAGGTGTGGCTGTGGCTTTGATAAATGGCATTTAAGTTCAAACGTTCTGTCTATACTTTGTTAAAATTTCCTCTTTTTTGGTCCTATGATAAGGCAAAATAATAAAAAATACTAAAAGTATGAAGACAATTGTTTTTGAAAACAATGTTGTTCAAATTAAATAATAATTTTCTTAGCCTCTATGAAAGATTCAGAAATTGAACCACAAAAAATCAATTTAAATGTATTGTTGAAAATAATTCTTTTTTAAAAACATCTTTCTCCTCAGGAAGTATTGAATAATTTCCTTTTAATGTCAGATGTTCTCTGTTCATTCTCTCTAATGTCACTTTGTCCATATTTTTCTTATAGGTCCACTTGACGGCACACCCCTCACTCCTTCTCCATCTCCAGTGTATAGAAATTAAGTTCCTATTAAGAATTCTGACTCAAACTTCTTTCCTTTTAGATCTTTGTATTCTTTCTTGCTATTTGATGTCATTTTGATATTTTCACTTACATGGTAAATTCCCATTCTGTTTGTGTTACACTGTGACAAACAGCAGTCTATTTTCTGCAGTAGTTTTGCTTATTCTGATATAATCTCATTCATGTTGCTTTGCCACCTCTTTATTCAAACTTGCCCAGGATCAAATTTCTTTATTGCCTTTTTCTATTCTTTCTCACTGTTCCCTAATTGTTCTCTCGACTGCTATATCCTGGGACTGTCTGTGTTTATTATTCTCTTGTCCACCTAGACGATGTCTATTTACAATTAGGCAGCTTCCTAAGGTTCAGTAACAATAGTCCTTTCAAGTCTGGTACGATTAAATGTCAGTTTCCTACAAACTCTGTCTTAGGAAACTAAGAAATACAGAATAGGGTCAGTTCCAGAGTATGGTCAGTTACTGGTGTACCACTGTGACTAAGATTGTTAGACTTTCACAAGCAGAGTAAAGAACATTCAGTTAACGGACATTCTGGAATCTCTAACTGCAGTCTTTAAGTCACCAAAAACCTCTCATTGCTTTTACTTTTCAGTATGGAAATACTGACAAATATTTTTGTCTCTTGCCAATTTTGTCTATGAAATAGACAAAAAAAAAAATATTAGAGATGCGGCAGTGTACTCATTAAAGACAGCACAATATGTTTCATCTTCATACAGGTGCCAGTCAACTTGTAGTGGCCACATGGGTCATAATGTTAGGAGGGAGTCTGAGGTCACGATTAATAGCAACCAATGGCAGCACCGTAATAGCACTAATTAATCAGATATCGCTGATTAATCAGTAAAATCTGCCTTGAACTTAGAAACTGAGACTGATACCTAAGTGTTATCTTTATCATCATTGATCTAACAGAAAACTGCTGAGGTCCTTCTTAGGGGGAATTGTGAATGATGACACCTCTGAATGAGATTGCCAGTGACCTACGAAATTACTGAAGAAGAGTTTTGCAGGCAGGAAGCTAGTAAATGAGACTGTTACCACGTTTTAGTTTCCATTCATGTTTTATTATTTTTAATGATCTTTAATTATACCATTATACCCACAATTCTCTGTAAAAATAAAATTGAAAAAAAATGACTTAGGTCTACTTAACAACATTCTTAAGTCTAGTCTTTTCCTCTCTTCCCCAGAGATAACCATAGTTATGCGTTATTCACTTTTCCTATATTCAGTAAATTGGGGTTTCTTAACTTCAACATTATTGATATTTGACATGATATCATCCTTGGCGGTTGTTCTGTGCATGGTAGCAGCATCCTTTGCCTCTGCCTACTAGACACCAGTACCAAACCCTAATTGTGACACTAAAGAATGTGTGGCCGACTGTCTCCAATGTGCAAAACCACCCCCAATTGAGAACTGACCTATACACCTAAGAATCCATAGGAAATGTGTAGAAAGAGAATTCAGTTTAACACAGATGTGGAAGATGTTTTATCTAAGCTCACTCAACTCTGTTACAATTCTCTTGAAGTGTTCCTTACTGCATATTACTGTAAGGAAAGCCACATTTCCAAAACTCTTTTACAGTTCAGATTCTGCATGTTGTCTCCATTCAGTGAAGTTAAAGAATGAGTATTTGGAATTGAAGGCAAAGAAAATAGCATGAAGCAGCTATAGGACTCCTCTGGAAAGCATGACTATATCATATTTGGCTTCTCTGTGTGAGCTGTACCAGAAATCCAAAGCCAGGAACCTAGTTGCTTGGCTATGGAGAGATGTGGGGCCAATATTTTGTTGGTCCAGTTCATGGCAAACACAGTGTGGTCATGGAGTAAGGAATAGTAATAGCATTGTGTTAATTCTCTAGTGTTCCAAACATCACACGATCTGTATCTACCTAGTGGTTTAGTTCATCAGTGTTGTTCAGGGAATTAGTCAAGAGCTGATTATCTAGACTTTTCAGTGATTTTGTAACTCATGTGATAATTGATCATAAATAACAAATCATCTCCTTGTTACCCTCCCTAGAGGGTATCTGATCGTCAACAGCTGAAATCAATACTCATGTTTTGCTGCCTTCTGAAACTTTAATAAAACAAAAATGAAGAATGGTTAATTGTAAATTTACAATTCCAAAGAAGAGGAGTAGGGGCACACGGGTGGCTCAGTTGAGTGTCTGACTTCGGCTCAGGTCATGATCTTGCGCCCTGCGGCAGGCTCTGTGCTGACAGCTCAGAGCCTGGAGCCTCTTTGGATTCTGTGTCTCCCTCTCTCTCCCTGCCCCTCCCCTGCTCTTCCTCTCTCTCAAAAATAAACATTAAATAAATTTAAAAAAAAAAACAAAGAGGGGGCACCTGGGTGGCTCAGTCGGTTAAGCGTCTGACTTCGGCTCAGGTCATGATTTCGCGAGTTCGAGCCCCACATTGGGCTCTGTGCTGACAGCTCGGACCCTGGAACCTGCTTCAGATTCTGTGTCTCCCTCTCTCTCTGGCCCTTCCCCTCTCGAGATCTCTCTCTCTCTCTCTCAAAAAAAAAAAAAAAACATTAAAAAAAATAAAAACAAAGAGGAGTAGAGACTAGTGGATAGAGGATGTTACTAAACTTACAATGACAGAATGTGGACGAGGCATTAGATTTAGAAAGTCGATTATCAATTGCCTGCAGAGAATAATGCAAAGAAAAATCAAGATAATTCATAATACAGAACCCTGAGTAGACTTAAGTATCAGAAGCACTGATATTATTGGGTGGGATATAAAAGTGAGAATGAGGACTAGTAAGTGTGGGATTAAAATCAGGGAAGTATGTAAAAGCATAATACGAAGCAGGTGTGTATCCCCAGGTTACTTTCTCATTCCATACATGACAGTCACTACTTGTCTCAAACTTGAATTGTTTACCAGGGAACTGGGAAAAAAAAATGAACTGAAGAGGCATCAGACTCAGGAGAGAAAAGAAAGAGCTGCATTGCAAAAAAAACCCAAAAGAAGTGTTCAGTGAAATTGAGCCCTGAGAACAGTGGGACCTCCAGCCATCTTCTATGATTAAGAATGCTGGTACCCACATTTACCTACCTCAAGTATGAGATAGGTGGGTCCTTCTATAGAGACCTTGAATAACCCAGTAAAACTGACTTCTAGATAATGGTATATAGAAGTTCTCCAACTAAATGCATGGGCCCCCAATCTGCCCATATCATCTTTCTCTAAGGAAAACCTTTAGTTGACAGTTTTTGTCCCCTCACTGCTCAACAGAGTGTCTATCAGTATTTTAGTGCCCTGAAATTAAGTATGAAAGAAGACATCAAATATCAGATATTTGGGGGATATGGGTGTTGGGGGGGGAGAAGGAAGGCAGATTTGAGGGTATCAAACAACATGAAAGATAATGACCTAAACAATTAGGAGAAAAAAAGAATTAAGAGAAAATAGGACATATGTGCATACCTGCCTGTGTGTGTGTGAGAGAGAAAATCTCCAAATCAGCCAGCCTACGCCCTATTTTTTGTCCTTCTGGAGCATGAATTTAGGACCCAGTACTCTGGGACTCCCTGGTCTACTCACCTGGAGCCAGCTTCCAGGTCCATTACTTTTCTTCCCTTGTGGTTCTTCCAAATGCAGACTATATCCTCGTAGCAAAAGCTGCTTGGGAATGGACATCTACAAGTGATTGAACAGGCTTTAATCACGTCTAGATGTGCAACTAGAAGGAACTGTGCTGTGTCCTGCGGGAGCCTGGAAGGAGAGAAGTGGATCTAGCTAAGCAGAGCTTCTAGAGCCCAAGGTTGCTTCTCTTGCCTCAGCCACTGAAAATAAAAGTTAGCCAGGGCCTGTTCCCCACCTCCACCCGATAATCCTAGTGTAAGAGGCTGTGCACCTTGTGGCAAATTTTTGAAACTCCGTGGGCTTCAGATTTTGCATCTGTAAAAATGAGAAGCTAGAACTTTATCTCTGAAGATGTGTTAAGCACTAACGCTTCACCAAAAGTAAAGAAAATTAATAATTTTTTATACCCAACGTATCTTTATTTGCAGGGTCACATGAACAATAATTTTGCAAAACACTTTCATTTTCAAAAGACATGGATTAAGCACACATAAAGCATCAGATTTAGTCATTTCTGTTTTTTTTTTATTTTTAATTTTTAATTCTTCCAGCCTTGAGAAGACTTTACGTCAGCAGTAATAATGCCTCCATTGACCGGCGGGGGCTTCTGGCAGTGACTCAACATCTTTGGGTTCATTTTTCCCTTAGACTAAGTTAAGATGCCAAACCTAAAACAATTTTTCTATGCAAGATTTAGCATGGAAGGAATTATTGAAACCACAGGGTGGAAATTAATGATTAGCCTGAGATGCTATTAGCATACCAGCAGGCGAAAAGACTAAATGAGCTATGATCTGAAGTAAAATATGTCATCCTGGAAATTGCAAGTGATACGATGGAGAAACAATGCTGGGTAATAGGGGAGGAGAAGGAATGAGCTATTAGACCGAGAGGCAAGGAGACAAGCATTTAAATTAAGAGGACAGGACAATGAGACAGTGTGAGTTAAATGCCCGAGAACCCAGACTGAATGACAGTGGTTAGTGATTGCAGACAGGAAACAATCCATCAGCGGGGCTAGAATGCAGCTCTAAGGGGACTGGGCATGGAAGAGGATGCAAAAGGACTTTCCTGCTTAGATAAAGCAAGCAGACATAAAATTCATTCCAGGCACATTCCCTTAAGCGATATCATTAAGTGCTGCCCCAAGTAAAAGGCTCACTAATCAGAATATTACGGGGGAAAAAAATGGGTGAGCAGATACAAAAAGACTGGGTAAATGTTGGAGATAATATACAAAAAAAAAGGAAAAATGAAAGCTACTCTACACTCTTGGCAAAGGTGGGTAATCAAAGTGCAGTAATTATATACATAGAGAATGAGAGACAGATAATCTCATCAAGAACTAGTTTCTTTGTTTGGGAAGGAAAGGTGCGTGGCTTTTGCTGTTGTCAACCTTTCACATTTGCTGTTTTCAACCTTACAAATAGTTACCAGCAAAATGGGTTTATTCAGGAATAGGTAAGGAATTGTAATTCAGGATAAGCAAACTGTGGCCAACCAGAGGCAAATCCAGAGACAAAGGGGAGTGCAGCTCTTATTACATTTTCAGAAAATTGAGGAGGTTTGTTTTAAACAAAAGTTGACTGGAGAAGAACAACAGTTTGAGGTTGTGGTGGGTTCTCATTGGGTGCAGGTGGTGCTTAGTGCATTGCGGCCGAGCAGGAAGGAGTTTTTCTCTTAAAAGCAGGAGATGAAAGTCCTATGTGAGATGTCCTCCATGGACAACCAACTCTCACCTTCCTTCTTTGTGCTCATTGTGGAGTTCTATGTGCATAAGAGCTCCCCCTTCAGGGCTTTCCAAATCCAGTTTAAATGAGGTTTCCTTTATTTATTTTCACACTGTATAACATCGTTACCTTCATAGTGCTGTGCAAGCTGTGCTTATGACATGTCATTCCACTCTGTGTCTGGCTCCAGGAAATTCGAGTGGGGCAGAGAGGGAAATAAGCTTGTAGCTGCACAGCTAACTAGCCAGCGGGAATGAGTATTAGGTTTTTCCATTTTCTGTGAGTAAAAATAGTCAATGAAACTAGCTAATAAATTAGCCCCTTTAATCACCAGAAAGCATTTTTTCCACTATTAGACACAAAACGTAGGGATTTCTGATTCCTTAACATTTCCACGTTCGAAGTTGGATTACTGATTCCAGCAAATCTTATTTATAAACAACAACCCCAAAAGGAATGAATAAGATTTATGAACACAGCACCCATGTATCCAGTCAGGTAAATTTTTTAAACATTGAAATTTATTTTTCCAACGTGCTTAGAGATTGAGAATAATGAATTTTGTTTATAGCTTTTCATTGTCAATGGAAAGGAATTGAAATCTTATTAAAATAATCATTGATGGGACTTTTTAAAGCAGACTCTCATTTTGTCAAGAGTATTTCCAACTTCTTTTATTCATTAACAAACTTTTTTCTTTTCAAGTTTTATTTCCAAGAACTAGGACTACATAGGTGAGTAGGATACAGTTGCTTTTCTCATGTAATCACACTCCAATATGGGAGTCAGCATTTTGTAATGAACAAGTGCAGTGGAGAAAATGCTCTAATGCCTGTTAGTGAAGAGGCTAAGATGACATTATCAACTTTCTTGGGTGATGAAATAATTATTTACAGAGAAGATGCTTGAGCTGGAATTTGAAGAATGAGAAGGGTTTGTCACTTAGTCAAAGTGGAGGTCATTTGGGGCTGACAGCGGCATTGACATGTGCTCGTTAATGTGCAACAACATGAGTAGGGAAGTTACGTTTCAAAGACGATGGAGCATACAGAGAGTGAACAAGAGGGCTAGTGAGCAGTAGGCAGGGGGTTAACCAATCGTGGAAGAGTTAAACAACATGAAGTCATGATACGATTATCACCAGTTTAATGCTGTGATTGGATATGTACGTATGTATGTATTTATTTATTTATTTATTTTTAAATGTTTATTTTGACAGCATAAATGTGAGCAGGGACGGGGCAGAGAGAGAGGGAGAGAGGATCTCAAGCAGGCTCCATGATGTGAGTGCAGATCCCAGTATGGGGCTCTATCTCACAAAGTGTGACCTGAGCCGAAATCTAGGGTTGGATGCTTAACTGACTGTGACACGCAGGCGCACCCACCTTTACTTGATGGTAAAGATCATAGGATTTGCTTCTGCCTGATTTGATCTTGGTAATCAGTGATAACATACACTGCGGTCAACAAGCCGTATTTGTCATCACAGACTAGTTTGATCTGTTGATTTGCTTTTTACCAGGTCAGCCACCTGCACGGAATATTTCAGGTGGAATAAACAGAAGTATATCCTGTTTCATATTCCGCATGGATGTCTCAGAATGGTGTAATTTTTGGTTGGGCAAATCATAATTCTTTTCTTCCTGTTGTGAGAGTTAGCAAATTTCTCAGCCCTTTTAATGCCTTATTTATTAATTGATAAAAACGATTATCCAGACAGACGGCTTAGTTAAGGAAAATAGTTACTTTTATATCCCATGGGGAAGAACCATCTGCTCAGATTGGGGTTGGGGCATTTCCAGATGTTGTCATTTCCCTATAACCTGTGGAGTCTTTGTAATCCATTATTTCAACTGTGATACAGTACTCTCTATAGAGTAACAGCTGGCTTACATTATCCTCCCTATCAACACATGTAAAATATAAGGATACAGCCAAATATACTGGATCAGAGCCAGAGCTCATTATCACATCTCTCCTTACCTCACCTTTTGATTCAAAGTTTAAAACTTCCATTATTAAACCTACAGTGGACATGAAAAAAAAAGTAAAAATGAGTACAGGACTTGAACAGACATCTCTGTAAAGATATACAAATGACCAATAACCACACAAATAGACACTCAACATCACTAATAATTAGGGGAGTGCAAATCAGGTTGGCTCTATAGCTCAGGGGTTAGAGCACTGGTCTTGTAATTAGGGAAGTGCAAATCAAAACAACAATAAGATGTTACCTCACATCCGTTAGGATGGCTAGTATTTTATTTCTTTTTTAATGTTTATTTTTGAGAGAGAGCACAAGAGGGCAGAAAGAGGGGGCAGAGGATCTGAAGTAGGCTCTGAGCTCACAGCGGCAAGCCCAACGTGGGGCTCGAACTCAGGAACCATGAGATCATGACCTAAGCCAAAGCCAGATGCTTAACTGACTGAGCCACCCAGGTGCCCCAGGATGGCTAGTATTTTAAAACTGTTTGAGCAAACAGAAAATAATAAGCATTGACTATTTGCAAGAAACAAATGGAAAATGACAAGTCCTCGGTATTGGCAAGATTATAAATCCAATACAATTGAAAGCAGGGATTCGGGTAGGTATACACACATGTTCATAGCATCATTGGATAAACTTTGATAACATTATGCTAAGTGAAGTAAGCTGGTCACCAAAGGACAAATGCTGTATTATTCTAGGATCCTAAATTAGTGGAATTCACAGAAAGTAGAATGGTCATTACCAGGGTCTGGGGGCAGGGATAAAAGGGAGTTACCATTTAATGGGTACAGAATTTCAGTTTTGGAAAATCAAACAGTCCTGGAAATGATGGTAAAAGTTGCACAATTATGTGAATGAGATGTATTTCATTCTCAACTGTACACTTACACTATTTTAAATGATAAATTTAATGTTATGTATATTTTAACATAATAAAATAACTGAGGTGAGTTTATTAATATTGTCAAAACTAATACCATGATGTTTTTTTGTTAATTTTTTTTTGTTTTATTTTATATTTAAAGAGAAAGAGAGAGTGAGCAGGGGATGGGCAGAGACAGATGAAGACAGAATCTGAGGCAGGCTCCAGGCTCTGAGCTGTCAGCACAGAACTCACGAGCAGTGAGATCATGACCTGAACTGAAGTTGGACCCTTAACAGACTGAGCCACCTGCCACCCAGGTGCCTCATAGTTGCATGAGTTCTAACTTGGAAGTTGTGCTTTACTTTTCCTTCCCAGATTGGGGACAGTTCATAGACAGTTCTTAATCTTTTATCTTTTACTCTAATAAGCTGATAAATGTATGATACCTCAATAAAATTAAAATACCAAATTGTCATTATGCCCTTAGTCTTTAAATTTTTTGTACTGGATCAAGGGTCGTAGTATGATATAACAGCTGAACAAGGAAGCGAGACATGAGGTCAGACTACAAAAGAAAGACTCTTAGATCATAATCAGAGATCCCACATGTAAACAAAATCAACAGAATATAAAGTTAAGAGTATGGTAAAGGTGTGTAATTACAAGCCAGAAATCTGCAGAACTTAAGGATCAAGAAGAAGGCCAAAGCAGTCACTGTTCAAAATTGAAAAAATTGGAATACCTGGGTGGCTCAGTCGGTTGAGCTTCCGACTTCGGCCCAGGTCATGATCTCGTGGTTCAGGAGTTCAGGCCCCACCTCGGCTCTGTGCTGACAGCTCAGAGCCTGGAGCCTGCTTTGGATTCTGTGTCTCCCTCTCTCTCTGCCTCTCCCCTGCTCATGCTCTGCCTCTGTCTGTCTCTCTCTCTCTCTCTCTCTCTCTCTCAAAAATAAATTTGAAAATTTTATTTTCAAAATCGAAAGAGCTTTGAGTAAATTTGCATTGCAGTAACACTGGAAAATGAGGTAGACCATGATGGGCTTCACCACGTAATTGATGTAATTGCCACCTCCACCAGTGGCAGTCTACACTAGGGGGCTGATAGAATGAGAGTAAGCATTATCGACAGAGTGAATTTTTCCCCACAGCACAAGGCAATATTAATACTAATAAGAACTAGCATCTGCATAGCACTTGTCATGCTCCTTACATCTCAAAAGCAGTGGTTCTACGTTTTTCTGCACCAGGGTTGGGTTGTGGTCCTATACTGGAAGGAAAGATCATGCCAATTCATTGTGCTCTGACACTGATGGATAAGTACTTCTGATAATCATGTTAAGAAACTTCAGTGATCTAAGATTCATGTCTTCTGTTATTTATAAAGAAGGAAGTGAAAATAATAAAAGTTTATAAAAAAGAGTTAATTTTTAACTATTACAAAAAGTAACTATCACAAAAAGTGCAATGTTGATGCCCAGTCCTTTATAAAAGGAATAATCCAAGTAAAGAAACAATATTAAATGCAACATTTATGGCTTCCAATAGTTAAAAAAAAAATAGAATCAACTTAAATAATCATTTGTAGGGAAATAATTATTTTAAACATATTGTAGCAACATAAAATTTATAAGCAGTAAGAAGGAAAAATGCAAGATAAAAATGATACAGTAAAATGACAGCCATTTAAAAATACATAGTCATAAAACAGACACTACACATACCTAGTGGTAAATGAAAACGTATGTATTTTTTTTCTTTTAAACTTCATGTGATGATGCTATGTGAATTTAACAAGAAATGTATGACTTTAACTAGAATGGGTTAATAGCTCTCAGGTAAACAATATTTATATTACTTCAGTAATATCTGGGAAGCCTGTAAAATAAGTTCTGTTATCCCTACTTCAAAGAGGAGGAGGGGGGAGGAGGAGAAAAGGGAAGAGGACAAGGAGGAAGGGAAAAAACAGTGATAATGGTTGTAGTAGTAACAGTAAATCATAGTTAGACTGGTCACACCGGTATCAGGTAGAAGATTTGGGATTTGAAAAGGGACTGGTCTGCCTTTGAAACTTGCCATTTTTATATTATGCATTCTTCATGCTCTACGCCATGTTGCCTCCATGCCTTGGAGCTCCATGCAATTCTCCCAGAACACCAGCTTTCATTTCTGATGAAGAATGCCAAGTGTGATTGTATCCCTGATCGCAAAAGCCTTCAAGTCTTCCCCAATTTCCCTCACCCATTTCTCATAGAGGTCTCTTTTTCTTCTCTAGTGTTGTTTGTTTGTTTGTTTGTTTCTTTGTTTTATATCAACACAATTTTAGAAGTTGGGTGAAGACAGTGTATTTCCTCAAAATCTGTATTCTCGTGCTGAAATGATTGTTTTTAAACTTTTAATTTTGAAATAATGGTAGACTCACTAGTCACAGAAATAGTGCAGAGGTTCCTTTCATCATCTTCTTTTCGTGTTAACATTTGACACATCATAGTAAAATGATCAATACCAGGAAATTAAAATGGATACAATACTATTAATCAAACTCCAGATCACATTCAAGTTTCACCAGTTTTTCCACTAACTTCCTCTTTCCACTTCAGGATCCAGTGCAGGAGCCCACATTACATTTTTGTTGCTGTTGTTGTTTTCCCTTCCTCTCTTCCAGTATGAAACAATTCTTATTCTTATTTTTTTATAATCTTGAGACTTATGAATAGTACTACTGATTGTTTTGTAGTATGTTCTTCAACTTGGGCTTGTCTGTTTTCTCAGGATTGGACTGTGGTTATCAATGATTGGCATGAATATCAAAGAATCAAAAATAATATCAATGTGTCTTTTTATTGGTGATGTTACTTTTGATCACTTGGTTTGCTGGGTTACTTACTCTCTTTCCATCTTTGTTAGTAAATATATTGGGGTATGTGTTTTGAAACTATGATAATACCCTGTTTCTTGTCAATTTTTTGACTGCTGCTCTTAATATCCTCTAGTAAATCCTGCCTGCAGCTATTATGTCTGTCGTGTTTGCCACAACTGATTTTCTGCTGAAATGTAATTTGAATCTGCAGTAGCTTAAGGATATATACATTACAAAAGACACATATATATGTTTTTCCTTTCTCAGATCCTCAGTTCCTACCGGGAATGTAAATGTATCTCTTAATATTGTTCTTTGCCTTAATCAGCATTGAATTCCATGAAAAAATGCTAATTACCTTCAGTCCATAATCTCACATTTCTCAGCCACCTCATTTTCTTTGGAACTGGAGTCGCCTGAGCAAAAATTAAGACTGCACTGTGTGCTGTGAGTCTGTTTCCTGCATAAATTCTGATGGGGAAACCATCAGCAGTATGCCTTTCAATATGATAGATACCAAGAACCAAAAAAATCCCATTGATTTTGTTAGATATTCTCTAGTTTGGGCCATTAATGAAACAAATTTGATTACATGTAAGAAAAGTCTCTTCAGGCTTTGTTTTATTACTGTCCAGGCCTTCTTATCCTGTGTTTTTTTTTTTTTAAAGGAATCATAGTAATAGACTGAAATGCTGTATTCCCATAACACTAAAGGAAAAGTTTCCCTTAAGGACAATAGGAGGAATTAAGTGACTATAAGAACCCCCATCCTCATATTCCATTAAGACAGAGAATTAGAAGAAACAACTTAAGGCATAGGATTGGCTATTCCACTTATATTTATGTGTGTCCCCAGACAAGTCTTCCTTTGACTTCGCTTTCTCTAAAACTAGACAGGCAAATAAGATCTCACGCATTTCTCAGAGCTTTGAAATGTTAGTTAAACTGAGAGAGGCCAGGTATAAATTAGTTAAGCAATAGCACTGATTTTTCCCAAATATATATTTTTTCATTTTATTTAGGAATAACACTACTTGGTTTTTTTATCTGCTTCCTTTTTAGAAATGAACTCTGATAAGTAGATGATAGGTTTAAAAAGTTAATCCATATATATATATAGATATAGATATATATAACCTTATTTCTATCATTTGTATATTCAAATACTCAATATTTTATAAGTTATATCAAGACATAAAAAGAGTCATGTTCATTATTTTCTCTAACCTGTAAAGGGCATTCCTAGTGAATGTTCTTTCCATCTGAAACAAATTTGTTTTTCAATTTGCCTATGCCAGAACAATCTTAGGCAATATTGTATAGCAAGTCATTGTAATCTTTGCTTTCCCTTATTTTCCTTCCTTACTCCATTCCACATGCAAAACTATGAATTGACTGCTGCTAGGATCTTTGTCTTAGCCATCTGTTTTTTTAGTGCTTGTACAGTATTGGCATATTGTAGGCATTCAGAATGTTTTTGGTTGAACTCAATGGAATTGATTGGGATGAAATGCAAGATTGTTTCTGGTTAGGAATGAGAAATCTGGAGACAGAAACAGAGAGTCTGAGGCCAAATCCTAGATCAATCACTCAAAAACTGACACATGGCATTTAGCCAGCCCTCAGTTTCTTGACTAAAAATATTTTTTAAAATGTCCTTAGAATGTTTCTATGAGACTAACAACATACTGAACTTCCTCTCCACTGACAGAATATGTCTCCATAATATGAAGAGGTGCCATTACTGAACCATAAAATTAAAATATTTATGGAATATAGAATGCAAAGGAGATTAGATCAAAAGCAAAGCAAAAGCATCATAAGATGGAGCAAAGGTCAGCAAGTGAAAAATTTTGACACCCCCAGTTCTACATAAAAAATAGGCTATTCTTAAAGCTCTGCCTAACTTAATATCCCATGAACATTTTTCTTTCTAAAGCAAGTGCCTAATTTCTACCTAGAGAAATGTCTCATGTGTGAGAAATAGGATCTGCAGAAAAAGAAAGCATTGCTGGACTTGTGAAATAAAAAGAGAAAAACTTATATCCATAAAAGAAATTTGCTGAGATACTATTACCTTCTTATTTTGGAAATTAGGGGATGCCTACTTTTCTCTGTAACGGAAAAATCTGTTAGTTGGCATGTACTGCAAACTTATTTAAAAAACTACTTTAATAGAATTTGCTGTTAAAGCTCATTTGGAGGAGGGAACTACTGAGAAAATAGGACTATATACCTATATAGAAAACATATACCAGCTATTTCTACTGATCAACCTGATTTTCCACTTAAAAATATGAGAAATAACCCTTATCACCTGACAATTCAGAAAAACAAAACCAAAAACACAGCTATTTGAAAAAGGAACAAGATATGGAAACAAAATCTGACTCAGGGATAGAGAGCAAAAATTTTAAAACTCTAGATCATATTCTTAAGATGTGAATAGTGATTATCTTTACAAAACAAGTAAAATACAACAATAATTTATCAGGAATTAAAAATAAAATTATCAAAATAATTTAAAACTTTAATAGAATGGCTAATTAATAGGACAAATGCAGTTACATACTTAATTAGTAACCACAAAGTTCATTTGGGGAAAAAATCCTTTAGAATCCAAGTCAAGAAGAAAACAGTGAAAAATATGAAAACATTTAGAGATAGGAAGCCTTAACCACCTAAGAGACAATTACCAACAATATTATAGAAAAGTATTTTCCTGATCTAAAACATTTTAGCAAGTTTATACTTTCAAAATGAACAAATACACTTTATCATAAACAAAACTAAAAAACATTATGCACCTATATGTTTTAGATATATGATCTTGATATTGATTGACAATGATATTATTTACAGGAACATGAAATTGGTTATCTACAAATAAATGCAAGTCATTGTCATGACTTCCAGTCACCAACACATGAAGATAGAACGTAATGTTAAACTTCCTTTAAATTCTGAAAAAGTTAATATGTTCTAAAAGATCTATATCTAGCAAACTAGCATCAAAAGTATGGGGGTATGTGTGTGTTCAGTGAAATGAATCCATACATATTCTCTATACTTAAAAAAAATACTGAAGATCTTATGGTAAAAGATTGGAAAAGAAAACAAGACTGGAAAAGAAAAAAAAATGGTCAACATGAAATATTACAGACACAGATTGCACTTGGCTGTGGACCATGAGGCATCAGTGAATCATGAGGGAATTAAAGGAAATTGCACTTCACTTCAAAGACTGGAAAATTCTCCTTTAAATAGCATGTTTTACTTACTTTTCTACATTATATAAACATACTGACCATCCTGCATTTCTACTTAGATAATGTATTAAAACTATCTTACAAACTCAGTGTATGCATGAAATATTTCCAGCAACGTGGATTATGTATACATTTTATACTGCTTGAAATTTCTAAATTCTGTCTGTTCAAAACAATTGTTAGAGCAATTAATTTCACAACAGTGAAACCCTACTCTCCACAAGCATTGTTCCAGAAAGAAAAAGTACAATATTGTTCTTTCTGGAGAACTGGTTTGTCACTATTTTCAAAATAGGGAGTGTTTCAGTCAAATCAGAAGAGATAAAAGTAGCAGTTTCTTTTGAAATCAGTGAAAAGAACAATATTAAAAAATAAAAGTTTTATAATTATCATCAGTGAAGTAGCTGGTACTATGTAAAGGACAAGATAAACCCATTCATGTACCATATACAAAGAAAAATATAAAATAATGAAAGTGAACATAACTTTTTTTGTCCATGCAAAGAAGGACCCCAAATTTCTTGGCATAATTTTAGATCAGAAGTGAGATGGAGCATTTTTAACATCTATCTAAAGCTTTGAATTTAAGATTATCTACACATAAACATCAACTCACATTTTCATAAATATGCCTTTTTTTTTTCCTACTCCAAATAATAAAGAGAAGAAGTCTCAAGGAAGAGACCATATTGACTCCTATCTTCTTCATTACCAGTTTTTCAACTGTCACATTGAAGCCTGTAATTCCTATCACTGGTGTCTCAAATAATATAGTAGGTAATACTTGAAAGA
This sequence comes from Panthera leo, assembly GCF_018350215.1. NCBI lineage: Eukaryota > Metazoa > Chordata > Mammalia > Carnivora > Felidae > Panthera > Panthera leo. The sequence goes on along the minus strand of NC_056691.1, from coordinate 52,563,438 downwards.
AGGTATATTAGGTTTCTCTTGCTGATATAACAAATTACCAAAATTCATGGTTTTGAACAATGCAAATTTACTATTTTATAGTTCTGAAGGTGAGAAGTCCAACACACATCTCACTGGGCTAAACATGAATATGTCAGCAAGGCTGTGTTCCTTACAAGTCTCCCATGGAGGATCCATTTTCTTTTCCAGCTGCCAATGGCCACATACTGGTTTGGGCTTTTCCTTCCACCTTATAGCGAGTCATATTGCATCTCTCTGACCATTTTGAAGTTACAGCTCTCTCTGACTCTGATGTCAGCCAAGAAATGGTCTTTTAAGGACTTTCAAAATTAGATAGGGCCCCTTCGGATAATCTAATATAATCTCCCATCTCAAGATACTTATTTCAATCACATCTGCAAGGTCTCTTTTTCCATGTAAGGTAACATGTTACAGGTTCCAGTGACTAAGATGTGGACATAATTAGGGGTCCATGATACTGCCTACCACTGTCTGCCTTCTGCCCCCCAAAGATGCACACTCTTTCACATACAAAATACATTCACCTGATTGCAGCATTCTAAAAAGGGTTATTTTTAGATTTATCTAAAACCCATTATATCATTGACTCAAAATTCAAAATCTTACCTAAATCTCATTCGTTCAAAATTGCAAAAACCTATCATGTAAAACATCAAAAAGAGATATTAGTGTTACTCTGCGAATAATCCTTTCTGGGGCCTCCTCTCCATCTATGGACTTATGGAACTAAAGAGGCAAGTTATCTGTTCGTAAAATACTGTGGCAGGGCAGGCATAAGACCACAGTTACAGAAATTCTGGAAAAGTCAAAACAGAAGGAAGAAGTGTCATGGCTTCCAAGAAATTTCAAAATCCAGGTGGAAAAATTCCATTAGATTTGAAATCCTGGGATTAATCCTAGGTGCCTCAGGTAACTTGGGTTCCCAGTTCTGCCCTCTGAAGCATCCTCCATTTCTCATGAATGCTAATGTATGTTTTGCATCTGGGTTGTCTTATCAGCCTATTTCCTTTCTACAGAAATTTGTGGTTCTATCAACTTGATTTAGTATTGTAGTCTCTTTAGTCCTTTGAGTTCCCAGCCAGCAGTGTTTGTACTGGTTAAAATTCTGAAGACTCTTGTGGATCTCTTGTGCATGTTGTGATGTTCACTCCATTAGTCAAATCTTCCACAGATCTTTCCTAGATAATCCCGTCTCTATTTGTGGCTTTTGTAGAGATGGCCTAAGGATAATGCTAAAGCTTCTTAGATGCTGTCCAGTTAGATTGAGTTTATATGTGAGACAATACTTTAATCTCCTCAAAGACCCATTGATTGATATGAATGAATACTATGACGTTTTGACTTTTCTGAGGTATTAACAGAAAGTGGTACAGCCCCCATGCTTGGCCTTCTCTTCTGTATCATGATTTACTAATGGTGCATCTCTTAATTTTGGTATTTTCTTTTTCAGTCTGAATAGTCTGAGAATGTCCCAAATCATCCAAGACTGTATGTTTCTTTGTTTTTTGTCTGTTTAATAGTTGTTGCTTAGTTTATCCCTTCCTTCTACCATTTTGCTATAAGCAGCAAGAAACCAGGCTTCATCTTCAAAACTCTGCTTAAAAATCTCCCATTAAATATATAATTTCATCACTTACCAGCTCTACTCTCCACATATCTGAAGAACCAGTTCTGCTAAGTATTCTGCCATTCTACAGCAAAGACTTTCTTTCTTCTAGTTGCCAGTAACACGTTCCTCATTTCCTTCTCTGCCTTTGCCAGCTGTTCCTTTAATGTCCATTGTTTTTACTAACCATCTGTTCACAATGATTTTGGATTCTGTAAGGATATTTGTTTTCTCAGACCTGTTCCTCACTTTTTTCTGAGTCCTCACTAAAAGTAATTTACATCGGTATTTTTACTAACAGTTTGTTCAAGGAAATCTAGCCTTTTTCTGTTATGCTCCTCAAAACATTCCCAGATTCTGCCCATAGCCCAGTTACAAAGCCATTTTCACGTGTTTAGATACTTAGTACATCAGCATCTCATTTCTGGTACTGAATATATGTTAGCACTTTGTTAGAGTAGCAATATTAAGCTAAAAGAAATAGTGTCTTAATGAAAATTTATGATCTTACATATTTGTAGGTTAGAATTGTAAAAGAGGCCTTATTGGATTTAAATTAATTTACCAGCACGGTGGTGTTCTCTTGGAGATTCTAGGGTAGGATCTGATTCCTTGCCTTTCCTAGCTCTTAAAGAATAACCACATTTCTTGACTATTGGCCCCCTTCCTTCATCTGAAATCCAGCGATATGGCATCTCTCTGACAATTCTCACATCTTCTTTTCTGCCTACAGCTGGGAAAGGTTGTCTCCTGTTAAAGATCACTGTGATTAGATTTGGCCCCCTAGATATCGAGGACAATCTTCTCATCTCAAGACCCTTAACTATAATCAAAGTTCCTTTTGTCATTAAGGTAACACATACACAGGTTCTGGGATGGGAATTAGAATGTGGACATCTTTGCAAGCCATTTTTCTTCCTACCACTGGTGGCCTCATCTGAATAGACTTAATAACTATCAAGAGCTTCTTTTTTTTTTTTTTTTTTTTCCTCTTTGAGTACTTGCTGCCCCACACCTCCATCATTTTAATCTTTGAATGAGTGTGATCATCTGTCTAATCATTTGGCCAATTAGCCTTGCTCCCTTAATCTCTATGGGCTTCTTGGCAGCTGACAATGGATACAGAGTCAGACTGTTGTAGATCTTTTTGAAGCCTGGGTTCCCCAGAAAACAGACTGCAAAGTAGAATGTACATTGTAGGAAGCTGGTTAGGGAGTGTTTTGGAGATCTTCAGTGTAGAAAGGGAGGGAAAGAAACAGCAGGGTTTGGCAGAGAAAAATATCAGGTTGTAATATAGTCTCAACAAAAGCCTCAGGTGACAGTATATTGCAGAAGGAATTTCTAAAGCTAGGTGTACTCTTTAGATTATTCTCTGTTACAGCAAGAGGACCAGGCCTTTATGCTTTGGAAGCTATGAATCATTGAATGTAGGCTACCCACAAAGAAGTAAGGCAGTCTCTCCAATCTAACTTCCAGAGGAGGCTAGAAGTTGAAAGCCATCAGACAGCAGTACTCATAGCAGCTGGAGAAATAAGCTCTTCAGTCTTGCATGGGGATCTCAGAAGGACACCACAGCATCTATTCCTCCAGAGTTTGGTTTCTTAACCTAGATCTGATCATTGCCACATATATTCTTACAATATATGTGTTATCTGTTACTCTAGTGATGATGTCTGCCCAAGCCACTCATACAGCTACTACCCAAATTTCCATTAAAACTGAGTATTTGCTTGTTTATATATACCACTTCCAGATTCATCCCATCACTCCTGTTAACAAATGCTGCCCCATCATCCTGTTTGATTTGAGTTTTTTTTTTTTTAATGTTTATTTATTTCTGAGACAGAGAGAGACAGAGCATGAAGGGGGAGGGGCAGAGAGAGAGGGAGACACAGAATCCGAAACAGGCTCCAGGCTCCGAGCTGTCAGCCCAGAGCCCGACGTGGGGTTCGAACTCATGGACCATGAGATCATGACCTGAGCCGAAGTCGGACGCTTAACCAACTGAGCCACCCAGGTGCCCCTGATTTGAGTTTTGATGTAAGAGAGTCAATCAGGTGGAACTGAAGAAGGCAATTTCCCCTTCTACAGGGCTGTCGATTTTCTACAGTAATCCAACACATCCAATTTAGTCCACAGAGTGGGATGGTGTTAGTTAAGAAGGAAGCCAATACTTCACATCCTAAAGTTACCTGCAAATGAGAAGTGGAACTGAGAAGTCTTGTTCCTTCTGTCATTTTCCTACACACAATGACACGAGTAGATTTGGAGTCCGAGCTGTATTAAAAGTCAAGATCCACCACTTACTGATACTGTGACTCATGGCAAAAAAAACAAAAAACAAAAAAAAAAACACAAAACTACATTGAGGCTCACTTCCTTTACTTCCAAAATTTAAATAATTATTCTAATATTGTCTATATGCTGAAAAACATAGTGATAGAAGGTCTCTGCAGGTGGCACAGAATTACTGTTCATAATGCATTCATTTTTTCTAGGTTATTATTATATCTTTAATCATCTTTCATCTCTCTTTCCCTTACCTTTTTCTATTAGCCACCATCCTTATTATGTACTTAGTATGCATATATCTATTATAATAAGCCTAGAAATAAAAATAAAAATTAATACATAAAATAGTTGTTTTAAAAAGAAACTTTAAAAAAATTTTAATTTAAATTCTAGTTACCTAAAATACAGTGTAATATTTGGTTGCAGGAGCAGATGTATCACTTATGTGTAACACCAGGGCTCAACACAAGTGCCTTCCTTAATACCCATCACCCGTTTAGCCCATCCCCTGCCCACCTCCCTTCTGGCAACCTTGTTTGTTCTCTATAGTTAAGAGTCTCATGGTTTGCTTCCCTCTTTTTTCCCCTCTTTCCCTATGTTCATCTGTTTTGTTTCTTAACTTCCACACATGAGTGAGATCATATGGTATTTGTCTTCCTCTGATTGACTTATTTCATTTAGCATAATACTCTCTAGCTCCATCCACATCATTGGAAATGGCAAGATGTGATTCTTTTTGATGGCTGAATATTATTCCATTGTATATACATATCATGTCTTTTTTTATCCATTCATCGGTCACTAGACATGCATGTGCATGTATATCGGCACATTTGAATCAGTATATTTGTATCCTTTGGATAAATACCTAGTAATGCAATTTCTGGGTAATACAGTAGTTCTATTTTCAAAATTTTCAGGAACTTCCATACTGTTTTTCAGAGTGGCTGCACCAGTTTGCATCCCTACCAATAGTACAAAAATGTTCCCCTTTCTCCACATCCTTGCCAAAATCAGTTGTTTTCTGAGTTGTTAATTTTAGCCATTCTGACAGGTGTGAGGTGGTATCTCATTGTGGTTTTGATTTGTATTTTCCTGAGGACTAGTGATGTTGAGCATCTTTTCATGTGTCTGTTAGCCACTGGTATGACTTCTTTGGGAAAATATCTATTCATGTCTTCTGCCCGTTTCTTCACTGGATTATTTGTTTTTTAAGTGTTGAGTTTGATAAGTTCTTTATACTACTCTTTATCAGCTATGTGATTTGCAAATTCTTTCATTACATGGGCTGCCTTTTAGTTTCGTTGATTGTTTCCTTCGCTGTGCAGCATCTTTTTATCTTGATGAGGTCCCAATAGTTCATGTTTGCTTTTGTTTCCTTTGCCTCTGGAAACATGTCTAGTAAGAAGTTGCTATGGGTGAGGTCAGAGAGGTGGCTGCCTGTGTTCTCTTCTAGGATTTTGATGGTTTCTGGTCTCACATTTAAGTCTTTCATCCATTTTAAATTTATCTTCATGTTTGGCATAAGAAAATGGTCCAGTTTCATTCTTTTTCATGTTGCTGTCCAGTTTCCCCAACACCATTTGTTGAAGACACTATCTTTTTTCCATTGGATATTCTTTCCTGTTTTGTTGAAGATCAGTTCACTATACAGTTATGAGTTTATTCTGGGCTTTCTACTTCTTTTTCATTGATGTATGTGTCTGTTTTTGTGCCAGTACCATCCTGTTTTGATTACTAAAGTTTTTTAATGTAACTTAAGTCTGGAATTGTGATGCCTCCAGCTTTGCTTTTCTTTTTAAAAATTGCTTTGGCTATTTTGGGGTCTTCTCTGGTTCCATACAAGTTTTAGCCTTGTTTGTTTTAGTTCTGTGAAAAACATTGTTGGTATTTTGATAGGGTTTGCATTAAATGTGTGGATTGCTTAGGTAGTGTAGGCATTTTAATAATATTTGTTCTTCAGATCCATGAGCATGGAGTGTTTTCCCATCTTTTTCTGTTGTCTTCAGTTTGTTTGATCAGTGTTTTATGCTTTTCAGAATACATGTCTTTAATTTCTTTGGTTAGATTTATTCTTTCTCCTAGGTATCTTACTTATTTTGGTACAGTTGTAAGTGGGATGTCTTCTTAATTTCTCTTTTTGCTATTCATTATTGGCATGTAGCAATGCAACAGATCTCTATATTTTCTATCCTGCAATTTTACTGAATTCATTTGTCAGTTCTAGCAATTTTTTTGGTGGGCTTTCAGGTTTTTTACATACAGTATCATTTCATTTGCAAATAGTGAAAATTTTACTTGTTCCTTATGGACTTGAATGCCTTTTATCTCTTTTTTCTATCTGCTTGCTGTGGCTACAACTTCCAGTACTATGTGGAATAAAAGTGGTGACAAAAAACATTTCATTTTGTTCCTGACCTTAGAGGAAAATCTCTGTTTTTCTCTGTTAAGTATTATGTTAGCTGTGAGTTTTTCATATATGGTCTTTGTGATGTTGAGGTATGTTCCCTATAAACCATCTTTGTTGATGGTTTTTATCTTGAATTGATGTTGTACTTTGTCAAATAATTGTTCTGCATCTATTGCAATGATTATATGGTTCTTATCCTTTCTCTTATTGATGTGAGGTATCAGGTTGATTGACTTGCCAATATTGAACCACTCTAGCAACCCAGGAATAAATCTCACTTGAGTGTGGTGTTTGATTCTTTTACCATATTGTTGGATTCAGGTCGCTAGTATCTTATGAAGGATTTTTGCATCTATGTTCATCAGAGATGTTGGCCTGTAGTTCCTTTTTAGTGGAGTCTTTGTCTGGTTTTGGTCAAGGTAATGTTGTCCTCATAGAATGAATGTAGTTTTCCTTCCTTTTCTATTTTTTGGTATAGTTTGTGGAGAATAGGTAGTAACTTTTCTTTAAGTGTTTGGTATAATTCATCTGTGAAGCCATCTGATTCTGTACTTTAGTTTGTTGGGAACTTTTAAATTAATGATTCCACTACTTTGCTGGTAATTGGTCTGTTCAAATTTTCTGTTTTTTTCCTGTTTCAGTTTTGTGTTTAGTGTTTATGTGTTTCTAAGAATTCATTCATTTCTTCCAGATTTTCAAATACATTGGCATATAGTTTTTCATAATACTCTTATAATCCTTTCTATTTCTGTAGTGTTTATTTCTCATCTCCCACTTCTTATTTATTTTATTTATTTTTTAGTTTCTAGAGCATTTATTTCTGCTCTAATCTTGATTATTTCCTTTCTGCTGATGGTTTTAGGTTTTGTTGGTTGGTCTTTTTCTAGTTCCTTTAGGCATAAGGTTAGTTTGTTTGAGATTTTTCTTGCTTCCTGAAGTAGACATACATTGCTACAAACTTGCCTCTTAGAACCACTTTTGCTGCATCCCGAAGGTTTTGAACTATTGTATTTATATTTTCATTTGTTTCCATTACTTTTTAATTTCTTCTATTTCCTCGTTGACCTATTCATTGTTTAGTAGCATGTTATTTAACCTCCATGTATTTGTGGTCTTTCCAAATTTTTCTTGTGGTTGATTTTTAGTTTCATAGTGCCGTGATCAGGAAAGATGAATGATATGACTTCAATCTTTTTTAATTTGTTGAGGCATGTTTTGTGATCTAATAAGTGATCTACTCTGGGGAATGTTCCTTGTGCACTTGCAAAGAATATGTATTCTTCTGTTTTAGGATGGAATGTTGTGAAACTCTGTTAAATCCATCTGTTCCATTGAGTCATTCAAAGACATTGTTTCCTTATTGATGTTTCTTGTTCTGTCCATTGGCGTAAGTGGGGTGTTAAAAGTCCCCTATTACTATAGTATTAATATCAATTAGTTCCTTCAAGTTTGTTTTTAACAGTTTTATGTATTTGGGAACTTTCATGTTGAGTGCATAACTATTTACAATTGTCATTTCCTCTTGGGTTGTCTCCTTTATTATTATATAGTGTCCTTCTTTGTCTCCTGGCTCAGTCTTTGTTTAAAGTGTATTTTTTCCAGTATAAGTATTGCTACACTGGCTTTCTTTTGATGTCCATTTGCATTATATATGTTTCTCTATCCCCTCACTTTTGATCAGTGGGTGTCTTTATGTCTAAAATGAGTCTCTTGTAGACTGTTAAAAACTGAGAACAAACTGAGGGTTGATGGGGGGTGGGAGGGAGGGCAGGGTGGGTGATGGGTATTGAGGAGGGCACCTTTTGGGATGAGCACTGGGTGTTGTATGGAAACCAATTTGACAGTAAATTTCATATATTAAAAAATAAAAAAAAATAATAAAAAAAAAATAAAATAAAATAAAATAAAATAAAAAAAAAAAAATAAAAAAAAAAAAAATAAAATGAGTCTCTTGTAAGCAGCATATAGGTGGGTCTTGTTTTTTCAATCAACTCTATCACCTTGTGTATTTTGATTGGAGTGTTTAGTCCATTTACATTATAAGTAATTATTGATAGGTATGTGTTAGTTGCCATTTTATTACCTGTTTTGTGTTTGTTTCTGGGGATTTTCTCTGATCCTTTCTTGTCTTTCTCTCTTGCATGGTCTGCTGATTTTCTTGAGAGATTTGTTTGGATTTCTTACTCTTTATTCTTTGCACACTTATTAGTGGTATTTGATTCATGAGTGCCGTGAGGTTTGTATATAACCTATTCAGCATATAGCAGTCTATATTAAACTGATGGTCATTGGGGTGCCTGGGTGGCTCAGTCGAGCGGCCAACTTCAGCTCAGGTCATGGTCTCACAGCTCATGAGTTTAAGCCTCGCATCGGGTTCTGTGCTGACAGCTTGGAGCCTGGATCCTGCTTCAGATCTGTGTCTCCCTCTTTCTCTGCCCCTAACCCACTTGCATTCTGTCTCTGTCTCTCTCAAAAGTAAATAAACATTAAAAAAAAAACTGATGGTCATTTAATTTTGAACCCATTCTTTTCCTTTCTCCTCCACACATCTTAGGTATATGGTGCCATATTTACAGCCTTTTATTTTGTGTGTTTTTCAACTGATATTTGATAAAAAATACTCATTACTGCTTTGTTTTCTACCTTCATAGTGTCACTTTTGGTCTCATTCCCACTCAATGGGTCCCTTTTAATATTTGTTGGTTTAGTGGTCATGAACTCATTCAGCTTTTCTGTGCCTTGGAAACTTGTTATGTCTCTTTTTATTGTGAATGATAGCCTTGCTGAATAGAGTATTTTTGGCTGTAGATTTTTCACATTCAGCACTTAGAATATATCAGGCTACTCCCTTCTGGCTTGGCAAGTTTCTGCTGAAAAATCCCCTCATAGCCTTATGGGGTTTCACTTGTATGTGACTATCTGCTTTGTCTTGCTGCTTTTAAAATGTTTTCTTTTGCTCAACATCGCTCCTCATCAGAGAAATGCAAATCAAAACCACACTCAGATGTCACCTCACGCCAGAGTGGCCAAAATGAACAAATCAGGAGACTATAGATGCTGGAGAGGATGTGGAGAAATGGGAACCCTCTTGCACTGTTGGTGGGAATGCAAACTGGTGCAGCCGCTTTGGAAAACAGTGTGGAGGTTCCTCAAAAAATTAAAAATAGACCTACCCTATGACCCAGGAGTAGCACTGCTAGGAATTTACTCAAGGGACACAGGAGTGCTGATGCATAGGGGCACTTGTACCCCAATGTTTATAGCAGCACTCTCAACAATAGCCAAATTATGGAAAGAGCCTGAATGTCCATCAACTGATGAATGGATAAAGAAATTGTGGTTTATATACACAATGGAGTACTACGTGGCAATGAGAAAGAATAAAATATGGCCCTTTGTAGCGACGTGGATGGAACTGGAGAGTGTTATGCTAAGTGAATTAAGACATACAGAGAAAGACAGCATATGTTTTCACTCTTATGTGGATCCTGAGAAACTTAACAGAAATCCATGGGGGAGGGGAAGGAAAAAAAAAAAAAGAGGTTAGAGAGGGAGAGAGCCAAAGCATAAGAGACTCTTAAAAACTGAGAACAAACAGAGGGTTGATGGGGGTGGGAGGGAGGGAGGGGAGGGTGGGTGATGGGTATTGAAAAGGGCATTTTTTGGGATGAGCACTGGGTGTTTTATGGAAACCAATTTGACAATAAATTTCATTAAATAAATAAAATGTTTTCTTTATCACTATATTTTTTCATTTTAATTATAATATGTCATGGTGTGGATCTGCTTTTGTTTACTTTTTTGGAGGTTCTCTGTGCGTCCTGGATCTGGATAAATGTTTCCTTCCCCATATTAGGGAAGTTTTTAGCATTATCTCTCCAAATAAATTCTCTGCCATCTTTTTTCTCTTCTTCTTCTTCTTCTTCTGAGACTCCTATAATGTGAATGTTATTTTGTTTGATGGAGTTACTGAGTTTCTTAAGTCTACTCTCATTTTCTATCATTCTTTTTTCTCTTTTATCTTGATTACTTTCCATTACTGTGTCTTCTATGTCATTAATGCATTCCTCTGCTTCTTACAGCCTGCTGTTCATTGCATCAACCTGTTTCTAATCTTGTTTATTGCACTCTTCAAATCTGACTGGTTCATTGTACCTTTTGTGTTAAAGGTCTCACTGATTCTTCCATTCTTTTCTGATGTCCAGTGAGTATCCTTTTGGTCATTACTTTAAATAATCCATCAGGCAGGTTATGTGTATCTGTTTTACTTAGATCTCTGGCTATGGCTCTGTCCTTTCCTTTGATTTGGGATAAATTTTGTTGTCTTCTCATTTTGTCTATCTCTGTGCCTATTTCTCTGTGTTAGGAAAGTCAGCTATGTCTGCTATTCTTGAGGGTAATGGTCCTATTAAGCAGAATTCCTGTAATGCCCAGGACTCTACGTAGTATCCCCTTTTCCCTAGGTCCTGGCACTTCAAGGAGTGTCTCCGATGTGTGCTGCACATACTCTGCTGTTGTGTCCTGGCTGCCTGATCCTTGAGGCCAGTTGTCAGCAGAGGCTCTCTTTGTTTGTTGTGGGCAATGTTTGGTCCCTGGATTGAATGTGGTAATGTGATGAATTTTAATTGGGTGTGCTCTGGTCTGCTTGACAAATGAGACCTATGGGCACCGCCACCGGACCCAAGGTTTCACAAAATTCTCAGGTTGGGAGATACAATGTTGTCAGGGGTTTGGGCCCGTTTTCTGGGGGAGGGGGCCAGTAGTGCTGGGACTGAGGCAATCATGACTGGGAAGCACAGTTCCACCAGAGCATGGAGGGTAGGACTTGGTGTAAGCTAGTTAGGTATTGAGTGTCAGGGCTGTGCTGGTTCTTTCAGGTGCCCCTGTGCTTATGCCGAGGAGTAGGGGAGGGAAATGGTGACTGTCAGTTCCTTTGTTCCCAAAGGAGACACTCCTGAATGTTGACTCTGGAACATACTCTGAGAAAATAACTTCTCCACTCTGTGTCCCAGTCATTCTTCAGATCACTGTTTCCACACTGTGTGTCTATGGGCTGTTTGCCCTGGTTCTGTCCTAGAACAGCCCCATTGCTTCCAGGCTCTCTCTCTGCCAAGCCCACTGACCCCTAGAACTCCAGGCTTTAAGCCCCAGTGGTTTCAAGAACTCAGAAAATTCAACCCTATCATTTTCAAGCCAATTTCTTTGGGGATTCATTTTCCCTCTGAGCTCCCTTATGTGTTAGTCCATTTCTCACCCTTGTCAGTGTCCACAGCTCCCTCTCCACCACAGCAGCCATGATCTATTTCTCTCCTAAACTGCATCTCTACTTCCTACCTTCTTCGATGTGGTCTCTTCTCCACCTTTAGTTGTGGAATTTGTTCTTCCAGTCTTCACATAGGTTTCTGGGGTATATAGGATGACTTGATAGTTACCTAGTTGTATTCATGTTGGTGGAGGGGAAAGCTAGGGTCCTCCTACTCTGTCACCACCTTCGTCTCTTTACCTGTTTTTGGAGGTTTAAAAAAATATTTTTATAATCATTAGATCAAAGCACTTTTTCCTAGAAAGTGAGCATAACCAGAGAACTTTGAAGACTATTTTTAGAGCATGTGAATCCCTTAAAGTAGATCCATAAATTCTCATATATTTTCTATCAATTCTAAATAACTATGCATAGTATATAAAATATGGTTAAAAACTTTGTGTATATGCACACCTGCACATAATTAAGCCCATAAAGGAAACAAAGTGTTCGTGAGACAGCACCTATTCTTACATATGCTATGCACTCTGATTTTTGCTGTTTTGTTCTATCTTATTTTAAAAATAGTGTTACCTAGCCCTCTAACTTGATCTTATGACCCACTGCTCCATCATAACCCATAAATGGGTCAATTCACAGTTTGAAAAATGCTGTTGTAAGTCTCCTAGTATTCCATATTAAAAAGTAATGCTTGGGGGCTGAGCTAAAAATACAGTTCTAAGCTTCTCTGCCTTAAAGAATTAGGGATATCTTAGTTGTGTTCAGTTTATAATTCTTAACACAGGGAAAGACTAGAAGCTATCACCATTAAATGAGACTTCTCTCTCTCTCTCTCTCTCTCTCTCTCTCTCTCTCTGTGTGTGTATGTGCATCAGGCTATCTAAAGAGAATTATATTTATCAAGTTTTAGAAAATTCTGAAGCCAGTTCGAAACATGTTGTACCAAAAAAACCCAACTGATACAATATTTTTCAAATAATAGTTTGTCTGATTTTACTTCCTGAGATATTCTATTGTTTTTATGTATTTTCATGTCTTAAATTACCTTCTCATACTTAAAAAGAAATAAAGATACGTATGAATTAAAACCAACTTATGTGTATCACCAGTTTATTTCCTAATTTGATTTCTTTGCTTCAAAATAAAAGGAATCAAAAGCATGTAAAAAGCAGTCAGGACCTGTTTCCATGGATTCATCTTGCTACCAGGTACCAGGACATATGTGTGTGACAGAACTGCTGATTACATTTCTAACTCATACTTCAAAGACACTCTGGATTATGCATCGTTTGAAAGTGACTTTATATAATCCAATGCTGGGGGCCACTGTTCGTTTCATTATCAAATCACAAGCCATAAGATTCAAAACTGGGCTAATGTTACTCATCTTTTGTGTTCATGCCTGTTAGATTCAAGGTATAAGCAGCACATTCACAAGCAATTTTATCATCTCTGCATCCTAATACTGTATTCTATTTTTAAGTAGAAACGGACAATGTATTTTTTCTAAATTTGTATGCATACTTAGCAAGGGCTATACACTAAAGAATATCTAATTTAAATCAATAAGTGTGTGTGTGTGTGTGTGTGTGTGTGTGTGTGTGTGTGTGTATTCTTAATGGGGAGATTTTTTTTTTTTTAAATAAATTCGGGAGGCATTTAAAAATCTCAACAATGGGGGCACGTGGGTGACTTAGTTGGTTACGTGTCTGACTTAGGCTCAGGTCATGATCTCGTGGTTCGTTAGTTCAAGCCCTGCATCTGGCTCTGTGCTGACAGCTCAAAGCCTGGAGCTTGCTTAGGATTCTTTGTCTCCCTCTCCCTCTGCCCCTCCCTCACTCATGCTCTGTTTCTCTCTCAAAAAAAAAAAAAAAAAGTGTCAAAAATGAATGCCTGTTTGTAGAGGCACATTCCAAGTAGAGCCATCATCCAGTATCACAGCATCCACTTGTGCTTTGCTCCCAGTAAACTGTTAATAGAAAAGTTACTCAATACATTACTCTTTCCTCAATTGTGAGAGGTTGGTAACATGTCGGTGTTTGTTATGCTTTTTAGGTTTACAGATTAAAAAAAAAAAAGAATATCGGGAAGACACTATATATATTTGTACTTTGTCTATTATTCCTGAGGTATATTGATTTATTATGGTTTTTAAAATTTAACTAGGCCTCATACCACTTACCATATGAGATAGAATCTTCTAAGTTGTTGTTGCCCTTCTTTTTCTTCTTCTCCTCCCCCTTTTCCTTCTTCTTGTTTTGTTCCTCCTCTTCCTCCTCCTCCTTCATCATCATTAATCAACTTCATAACAAGCCCTATCAGATAAACACTATTATTATTATTACCTGTTTAATGTCACACAGCAAGTAACTAGCAAAGTCTGATGATTTCGTACCAGTTGATAGTATTATCAGTCGTGGATAGAAAGCAGCATCTTGTTTTAGCAGCTGAATAATCCTAGATGGCATTCATCAGCCTGTGAAATTTTTCCTAGCTCACAAACATAGATACCATTTCCAAAAACATTTATAAATCTGTTTTTGTCTGTTGTGGCTTATAGAATCAAAATGATTGTTTGTTAAAGACATCAGTGGTTCATTTTCTCTCAATAAGCGACTTACCTTTCAGGACTTTTCAAAATATTTGAGTTCATGCAAACAATACAGATGCATATTTGTAACTGAGTAACTCACTTGCTGAATAACAAGAATGATGAATCAGTGAACACACCCAAATTTTATCTCATAGAGGAAATGAAAGTGTTACATTTGATCCTGTTGTATACTGGCTATAGATATGGGTATTTTAACAAGTTTCTTTTCCCTCTCCACTGTTGGTCAACTTGGAATGTTTTCTGTTTCTTTCCAAGGAGAATGATGTGGCTGCAATTCTTCTATAGGATCTCTGAAGCTATCTATAAGTCTATAAATTCTCTTTGAAGAGATCTTAAAATTCCCAAGGAATTTGATTTATCCAGTTGCTAGGAACAGTCATTACTCTTACAGTATATGTAATAAAAAATGTGATAGAAAATACTAAAAATTGGGGTGCCTGGGTTCCTCAATCAGTTAAGTATCTGACTCTTGATTTCAGCTCAGATCATAATATCAGGGTCATGGAATCGAGGCCCCTGTTGGGCTCCATGCTGAGCTTGGAGCCTGATTAAGATTCTCTCTTTTGGGGTGCCTGGGTGGCTCAGTTGGTTGATGATGATGGTTCTTGATTTCAGCTCAGGTCATGATTCCAGGATTGTAGGATAGAGCCCCACATCAGGATCTGTGCTGGGCATGGATTGAGATTGTCTCTCCCTCGCTGTCTCTAGAATGAATGAATGGATGAATGAATAAAACTTAAAATCAGAATTTCTAAATTTAAGAGTGTGGATAACTCAGTCTGAAAAACTTCACATGCTGAAACTCCTTTGGATCATAACAATATTCGTGAAAGTATTACAAGAACTTCTGCAATCAAGAAAACAAATTATGCCAGCATTTCCTGAAACTTCTGAATATAAAGTCTCCTTCCATTCTTTGTAACAAACAGCTCAGTTAATACCCTTTATATTGTTCTAAATAAAAAATGTAATCATTAATGTTTGAAGTCTATGTGGCGTTTGATAAGTTGACTATCCTAAGTAGTGGTTTGCTCATATTTACTTCATAATGATGAGTAAAAAGGGGTATCTTTGTAAAGTGCATTTTGTGACCAGGTGTGGGTAGTCCCTTGATACAATTTAGTTGAAGATTTTAGGACCTGAAGTCAGGTGGTCTGATGTCATTTGACTCCACAAACTACTAGGTGTACTATCTGAGGGTTTGGGAAATATAAGATTAAGTTGATTTATCTGAAACTGTGGTTATTGATGGTATCTATCTCAGAGAATTAAAATAAATATTACCCAAGGTAGTTTCAATACTTAACAATGTAGTTACATAAGTACAACAGAGAATGACAAATAACATTAATTCTTAACTGCTTTCTTTCACATACCACATTGAATTTTGTCAACTTTCTTTCAGAATATGTCCAAAATCTGAGCACCAGATTTAAAAAGGATTATTGCAATGAACTTCTGACTTTTTTTTTTTTTTTCCTGCTTTTACTCTTGCCCCACCACAATGGATTCTCAAAGCCAGTGGCTAGGAGGTTCTACACAATCTTTCCCTGGCAGTCTCTCTGACTCAGCTCTTACTTTCACTCCCCATTACCCATTTCAGCTCCTTATCCTTTGGGCATGACCCGAACATGATTTTTGTTACAATTTTTGCATTGGCTGTTCTTTCTGCCTAGAAATCTCTTTACTCATCATATACAAACTCTTTGTTGTCAAGTCAATGCCAAATAATACTTTACCAGAAACCTCTTGTTTCAAGAATATGATCAGAATATACCACCTTTCTTTCTTCACATTACATATCTAACATTCTTTGAACTTACCACCAATGGATAATTTCAGTTTTCTCTCACTAGAACATAAGTTCCCTGAAGGAAATAATTTTTTTTTTTCTTATGCTGATGAATCCATAGAACCTAGAAAAGTATTACATAGAACTGGTGATTAATATTTGATGAATGGATTACTTTGTTGAATATTATATGCTTAGATTTTGCCACTTTTTTTATTTTTTAATTTTTTTTTAATTTTTTTTCAACGTTTATTTATTTTTGAGACAGAGAGAGAGCATGAACAGGGGAGGGTCAGAGACAGGGAGACACAGAATCTGAAACAGGCTCCAGGCTCCGAGCTGTCAGCACAGAGCCTGACGTGGGGCTCGAACTCACAGACCGCGAGATCATGACCTGAGCCGAAGTCAGGTGCCCAACCAACTGGGCCACCCAGGCGCCCCTGCCACTTTTTAATCAGTGTGATATTTCTTAGCTCTTTCAACTACCTTGAATTTAAAAAATTTTTTTTTCTATTTTTTTAATTTACATCCAAATTAGTTAGCATATAGTGCAACAATGATTTCAGGAGTAGATTCCTTAATGTCCCTTACCCATCCCCCCTCCTTCAACCCCTCCAGTAGCCCTCAGTTTGTCCTCCATATTTATGAGTCTTTTCTGTTTTGCCCCCCTCCCGGTTTTTATATTATTTTTGTTTCCCTTCCCTTATGTTCATCTGTTTTGTCTCTTAAAGTCCTCATATGAGTGAAGTCATATGATTTTTGTCTTTATCTGACTAATTTCACTTAGCATAATACCTTCCAGTTCCATCCATGTAGTTGCAAATGGCAAGATTTCATTCTTTTTGATTGTTGAGTAATATTTCATTGTATATTTAAATTTTTTTAATGTTTATTATTTTTTTTAAGACAGAGTGAGCAAGAGCGCAAGTGGGGGAGGGGCAGAGAGGGAGACACAGAATCCGAAGCAGGCTCCAGGCTCTGAGCTGTCAGCACAGAGCCTGACGTGGAGCTCGAACTCACCCTGAGATCATGACCTGAGCCAAAGTCAGACGCTTAACCGACTGAGCCACCCAGGCTTGAATTTAGAGAGCACAGATGGGCAGAAAAACTTAGTACATGCATTGCCAGGCACTGTTAGGGGCACAGAAAAAGGGTCAAGATCTAGTGATGATGGAAAAGAAGAACAACTTTTTTTATTCAGAGAAGCCTATTTTTGTTTTATGTATGTGAAGTCTTCTGGAATTTCTGATTGTATAAACGACATATTTTTTCTGGTTTCTGTTTTCTTGATGGTTGGTTTATTCATTGAATTTGTTACTTCTGTTTTCCCTGTCCATTTTTTCATATATTTAGTGATAATTCATTGTCCATTCATATAAATAATAGTTATTGGTAATAATAATAATTAATTATCACTATCAGAAATGAATGGGTTTCCTTACAGATAGCACTGTTTTGATGGTAGGAAATGCAGCTGGGAATGGAAAAGCCCTGGTCATGAGAGGTGGGTAGAATGTGTTTCTGTCTGTGAGCTGTTATATCATTTAGGATAGTCTAAATTAAACAAAAAATATCTTGCTTTTCTTTGTAGCTGTATCATTCTGTCTAGGAGTACCATACTTGAATTTTTTATTTTGCTGCAAGAGCTTGTGTTACTAGCTCTTCTTAACCTTTGAACAAAATGTAAATAGAACTGTTTTTGTATGGAAGACAGAGGATTGGCCCAAAGAGTTACCATTTAGGATACCATATAGCACACTCCAGCTAATGGCTTCTGGGAGTTGTGTTGTGACCAGCACAACAAACACCGAGATCAGGGTCCTGAGGGTAGGGGAATGTAAGAAAAAAAGAGAGAAGAGAAGACAGTTTGGGAACAGGAGGATCCCCTGGGCTGATGGCCCAAGTGACGGCTTTATTGTTGCTGTACACAATCTTTTATATCAAGACTCTTATGGGTCAGGCCATTCTAAGAATAAACAGGTTTCACATGATCGCTGCCAACCAAAACATTTAGTTCTGTGTACCTTGTGAATTTTCTAAACGGGTCACAGCAAGACCTTGTTGATAAGATTGCTAGCACAACATAGTTCCCATGTTTGTTTCTATTTGGCCCAGAGTAGAAAAAGGGGAGGTAACATTACTGCCAACACCCACAGACCACAGGCTTCAGGAATTAACTTTCTCAGCCTTGACAAGGCTTTCGTATGCCCTTGAAAGTGG
Source organism: Panthera leo (assembly GCF_018350215.1). Classification (NCBI taxonomy): domain Eukaryota; kingdom Metazoa; phylum Chordata; class Mammalia; order Carnivora; family Felidae; genus Panthera; species Panthera leo. The sequence continues at coordinate 52,545,220 of NC_056691.1, read as the reverse complement.
GGGAATGGGAGGGGGAACCACCGGGTTGGCTGAGTCAACAGGGAGCCATTGCTCGACCCGGTCTTAGCCTGGCACCGGGGCCTGGTCTCCCACAGAGTTGCCTGGGAATATCTTAGTTGGATCAATATGCATTTCATAAGTAGCCTTTCTATATTAATTTACTGATATATATGGCTGTATTTAGTTTTGATGTTGATTTGAACAAAAGAGCTCTTTAATTTCTGTAATTCTTCAAAGTAGCTAGTCAACTTACCTTTCCTAGTTATTGGTATGCTATGTAGTTATTTAAATTTTATCCTTCTACTTTATCTTTTTAGTGAGACTTCAGAAAAAAAAAAAAAAAGGCATTGATGAAGTGCCTGGGTGGCTCAGTCGGTTGAGTGTCCAACTCTTGATTTTGGCTCATTTCATGATCCCAGGGTCATGGGATCGAGTTCTGTGTTGGGCTCTGCAGTGAGCATGAAGCCTGCCTAATACCCTCTCTCTCTTTCCTTCTGCTCCTCTCACTCCCCCTCTCAAATAAAAAGAAAAAAGGCATTGCACCCCATGATTTCAGTCAAATATGTGTGGGGTATTTAGAAGTTTCTATGCATGTACATGAATATAAGTGGATTCATGGCTACTGGTCCAGGTTGGCCCAATGGAAGAGAAAGAAGAGATGACAGATAATCAATGTAGTGGACTATATGCAGTTGAAGTGGTAAACACGAGACATTTAACAAACAGAAAGAGAACTAAAGCCAGCCGAAGGATTTGGGAATGCTTTTAGAAGAGAGAATGCTTATGCTGAATGCTGAATAATATATAAAATTTGAACAAACAAAGAGGTCTGGCGGGGGGGAGCCTAGAAATAAAAGCTTCAAATAATATTTTAGTTGGGGGAACATAATTATAATTAGTATAAAACAATATATAAAAATAACTGAAAAACATGTTCATCTTTAACATTAATTACTACAAGTAAAATGAAATATTAACTGGCAGAAGGAAACGGGGTTATACAAACTGACTTCTGGCCATTCTTTCTTCCTCAGTGTTTTTCTTCACAGTACAATATATTTTTATTAAGGCAAACCGTTAGTGTCAGAATGATGCTGTAATGTACCTAAAACATTTTAATGGTAGTGTCCAAATAAGTACAGATCCCATGCTCTTAGAGAGTCATTCAGCCTTAGGATAATTAAAAATGGCAGCTGATTAATTTTGCAGTTATGCTTCTTATTTTATGATACCCCAGATGTTTCCTTTCCCTCTATTTAAATAGTATTCACACTGCAAAGCATAAACATACTTGTTTTCCAGTGTGCAATTAAAACTGCCTGAACTCTGGAGACCATAAGCAATATCGTTTGACCTTGCGTGGGCTTTAGTTACAATATGCACTGACCAAATTACAATAAAACAAATAAGAGGTTAATGAAATTGCTTTCCTTCTTTTAAATTCATAATAGTGTACTAATTAAATATGTTTATTTCTACGTCTGTCTTCTCCCATTCTGTCTCCATTTTGCCCTACATTTACATTGTTCTTTAAGGCTTGACCCAAATCTTTTTCATTCACTTGGCATTACTAATTTCTTTAAATGTGTGCGTGTATGTGTGTGTGTATGTGTGTGTGTGTGTGTGTGTGTGTGTGTGTGTGTATTTTTCCATCTGCAAGGAACTCAGATGCAAGAAATTGAATAATATTTATCATAAATAATTAAAAACACTATTGAAGTATAATTGCACACATATAAATATATGATTTTATAAATTTTGACAGATGTATATGCCCAAGAAACTCTCTAGAATTAAGATAAACATATTTAGTATTCTCAAAGTTTGCACATGTTCCCTTGTGACTCCTCTCTTCTCCCCTCCATGACCAACCTCCTTCCCCCATTCCCAGGGAAATTACTGATCAACTTTTTACAAACTTTCTATTGACTTCTTTGCATTTTTGACTAACAGTGTTTTATATAAATGGAATCATACAATATACTTGACTTGATTCACTCGGCATAATTACTTGAAAATTTATCCAGTAGGGCACCTGGGTGGCTCAGTAGGTTGAGCATCTGACTCTTGGTTTCAGCTCAGATCATGATCTCACAGGTGGTGGGTTTGAGCTCCGAGTTGGGCTCTGCGCTGTGTGGAGCCTTCTTGAGATTCTCTCACCCTCTCTCTCTTCCCCTCCCCTGCTCTTGCTCTCTCTATCAAATAAACTTTAAAATTTATCCAATAATTCCTTCATTTTTGTTACTGAGTAGTATTTAATTCTATAGATGTACTATAGTTTGTTTATGCATTGATAAATTCACTTATTAATATTTGGTTTGCACATAGAATCTAGCTACTACAAGTTAAGCTGTTATGACTACTTATGCACAAGTAAATATGGACATATGTTTCCAATTATCTTGGGTAAATCTTAGTTGTGGGATGCCTACATCTTGGGAAAGTTTAACTTTTAAAGAGACTGCTAAACCTTTTAAAGGATGTGCTGAAATCTTTTACCCATTTATTTCAAATTGGCTTATTTTGAGATACAAGTCCTTTATCAGAAATGTGTTTGTAAAATTGTCTCCCAGTCAATAACTTTGTTGATTCTTTTTTAAAGTGTTTTTCAAAGGACTTAATTTTAATAAAGTCCAATTTATTATTCTTTTATGGACATTTATTTTGGTGTCATATCTTTAAAAATGTTTTTATAACCTGGAGTTAAAAAATTTGTCATGGCTTTTATTTATTTTGTTTGGAGGTTTTATAGTTGTAGTTTTTTTTTTAATATGAAATTTATTGTCAAATTGGTTTTCATACAACTCCCAGTGCTCATCCCAAAAGATAGCCTCTTCAATACCCAACCCTCAGTTTGTTCTCAGTTTTTAAGAGTCTCTTATGCTTTGGCTCTCTCCCTCTCTAGCCTCTTTTTTTCCCCCCTCCAACATGGACTTTTGTTAAGTTTCTCAGGATCCCCATAAGAGTGAAAACAAATGATATCTGTCTTTCTCTGTATGACTTATTGCACTTAGCATAACACTCTCCAGTTCCATCCACGTTGCTACAAAAGGCCATATTTCATTTTTGTCATTGCCATGTAGTACTCTATTGTGTATATAAACCACAATTTCTTTATCCATTCATCAGCTGATGGACATTTAGGCCTTTTCCATAATTTGGCTATTGTTGAGAGTGCTGCTATAAACTTTGGGGTACAAGTGCCCCTATGCATCAGCACTCCTGTATCCCTTGGGTAAATTCCTAGCAGTGCTACTGCTGTGTCCATAGGTTAGGTCTATTTTTAATTTTTTGAGGAACCTCCACACTGTTTTCCAGAGCAGCTACAACAGTTTGCATTCCCACCAACAGTGCAAGAGGGTTCCCATTTCTCCACATCCTCTCCAGCATCTATAGTCTCCTGATTTGTTCATTTTGGCCACTCTGACTGGCGTGAGGTGATATCTGAGTGTGGTTTTAATTTGTATTTGCTTCATGAGGAGCGACATTGAGCATCTTTTCATGTACCTGTTGGCCATCCGGATGTCTTCTTTAGAGAAGTATCTATTCATGTTTTCTGCCCATTTCTTCACTGGATTATTTGTTTTTCAGGTGTGAAGTTTGGTGAGCTCTTCATAGATTTTAGATACTAGCCCTTTGTCCGATTTGTCATTTGCAAATATCTTTTCCCACTCTGTTAGTTGCCTTTTAGTTTTGTTGGTTGTTTCCTTTGCTGTGCAGAAGATTTTATCTTCATGAGGTCCCAAAAGTTCATTTTTGCTTCTAATTCCCTTGTCTTTGGGGATGTGTCAAGTATGAAATTGCTGCGGCTGAGGTCAGAGAGGCTCTTTTCATGCTTTTTCCTCTAGGGTTTTGATGGTTTCCTGTCTACATTCAGGTCCTTTATCCATTTTGAGTTTGTTTTTGTGAATGGTGTAAGAGAGTGGTCTAGTTTCATCCTTTTGCATGTTGCTGTCCAGTTCTCCCAGCACCATTTGTTAAAGAGACTGTCTTTTTCCCTCTGGATATTCTTTCCTGCTTTGTCAAAGATTAGTTGGCCATACGTTTGTGGGTCTAGTTCTGGGGTTTCTATTCTATTCCATTGGTCTATGTGTCTGTTTTTGTGCCAATACCACGCTGTCTTGATGATGACAGCTTTGTAGTAGAGGCTAAAGTCTGGGATTGTGATGCCTCCTGCTTTCGTCTTCTTCTTCAAAATTACTTTGGCTATTCGGGGCCTTTTGTGGTTCCATACGAATTTTAGGATTGCTTGTTCTAGCTTCAAGAAGAATTCTGGTGCAATTTTGATTGGGATTGCATTGAATGTGTAGATTGCTTTAGGTAACATTGACATTTTAACAATATTTATTCTTCCAACCCATGATCACGGAATGCTTTTCCATTTCTTTATATCTTCTTCAATTCCTTCATAAGCTTTCTATAGTTTTCAGCATACAGATCTTTTACATCTTTGGTTAGATTTATTCCTAGGTATTTTATGCTTCTTGGTGCAATTGTGAATGGGATCAGTGTCTTTATTTGTCTTTCTGTTGCTTCATTATTAGCGTACAAGAATGCAACTGATTTCTGTACATTGATTTTGTATCCTGCGACTTTGCTGAATTCATGTATCAGTTGTAGCAGACTTTTGGTGGAATCTGTCAGATTTTCCATGCATAATATCATATCATCTGCAAAAAGCGAAAGCTTGACTTCATCTTTGCCAATGTTGATGCCTTTGATTTCCTTTGGTTGTCTGATTGCTGATGCTAGCACTTCCAATACTATGTTAAACAACAGCGGTGAGAGTGGGCATCCCTGTCGTGTTCCTAATCTCAGGGAGAAAGCTCTCAGTTTTTCCCCATTGAGGATGATATTAGCTGTGGGCTTTTCATAAATGGCTTTTATCATGTTTAAGTATGTTCCTTCTATCCCAACTTTCTCGAGGGTTTTTATTAAAGGATGCTGAATTTTGTCAAATGCTTTTTCTGTATCGATTGACAGGATCATATGGTTCTTATCTTTTCTTTTATTAATGTGATGTATCACATTGATTAATTTGCAAATGTTGAACCAGCCCTGCATCCCAGGAATGGATCCCACTTGATCATGGTGAATAATTCTTTTTATATGCTGTTGAATTCGATTTGCTAGTATCTAATTGAAAATTTTTGCATCCATATTCATCAGGGATATTGGCCTGAAGTTCTCTTTTTTTTACTGGGTCTCTGGTTTAGCAATCAAAGTAATGCTGGCTTCATAGAATGAGTCTGGAAGTTTTCCTTCCCTTTCTATTTTTGGAATAGCTTGAGAAGGATAGGTATTTTCCCTGCTTTAAATAGCTGGTAGAATTCCCCAGGAAAGACATCTGATCCTGGACTCTTATTTGTTGGGAGATTTTTGATAACTGATTCCATTTCTTTGCTGGTTATGGGTCTGTTAAAGCTTTCTACTCCTTTCTGTTTGAGTTTTGGAAGAGTGTGGGTGTTTAGAAATTTGTCCATTTCTTCCAGGTTGTCCAGTTTGTTGGCATATAATTTTTCATAGTATTCCCTGATAATTGCTTGTATCTCTGAGGGATTGGTTGTAATAATTCCATTTTCACTCATAATTTTATCTATTTGGGTCATCTCCCTTTTCTTTTTGAGAAGCCTGGCTAAAGGTTTATCAATTTTGTTTATTTTTTCAAAAAACCAACTCTGGGCTTCATTGATCTGCTCTACAGGTTTTTTTAGATTCTATATTGTTTATTTCTGCTCTGATCTTTATTATTTCTCTTCTTCTGCTGGGTTTGGGGTGTCTTTGCTGTTCTGTTTCTATTTCCTTTAGGTTTGCTGTTAGATTTTGTATTTGGGATTTTTCTTGTTTCTTGAGATAGGCCTGGATTGCAATGTATTTTCCTCTCAGGACTGCCTTCGCTGCATCCCAAAGCGTTTGGATTGTTGTATTTTCATTTTCATTTGTTTCCATATATTTCTTAATTTCTTCTCTAATTGCCTGGTTGACCCATTCATTCTTTAGTAGGGTGTTCTTTAGCCTCCGTGCTTTTGGAGGTTTTCCAGACTTTTTCCTGTGGTTGATTTCAAGCCTCATAGCATTGTGGTCTGAAAGTATGCATGGTATGATTTCAATTCTTGTAGACTTACAAAGGGCTGTTTTGTGACCCAGTATGTGATCTATCTTGGAGAATGTTCCATGTGCACTGGAGAAGAAAGTATATTCTGTTGCTTTGGGATGCAGAGTTCTAAATATATCTGTCAAGTCATCTGATCCAATGTATCATTCAGGGCCCTTGTTTCTTTATTGATCCTGTGTCTAGATGATCTATCCATTGTTGTAAGTGGAGTGTTAAAGTCCCCTGCAATTACCACATTCTTATCAAAAGGTTGCTTATGTTTGTGAGTAATTGTTTTATATATCTGGGGGCTCGGGTATTTGGCGCATAGACATTTATAATAGTTAGCTCTTCCTGGTGGATAGACCCTGTGATTATTCTATAATGCCCTTCTTCATCTCTTGTTACAGCCTTTAATTTAAAGTCTAGTTTGTCTCATATAAGTATGGCTACTCCAGCTTTCTTTTGACTTCCAGTGGCATGATAAATAGTTCTCCATTCCCTCACTTTCAATCTGAAGGTGTCCTCAGGTCTAAAATGAGTCTCTTGTAGACAGCAAATAGATGGGTCTTGTTTTTTTATCCATTCTGATACCCTATGTCTTTTGGTTGGTGCATTTAGTCCATTTACATTCAGTGTTATTATAGAAAGATATGGGTTTAGAGTCATTGTGATGTCCGTAGGTTTCATGCTTGTAGTGATGTCTCTGGTACTTTGCCTCACAGGATCCCCCTTAGGATCTCTTGTAGGGGTGATTTACAGGTGACGAATTCCTTCAGTTTTTGTTTGGGAAGACCTTTATTTCTCCTTCTATTCTAAATGACAGACTTGCTGGATAAAGTATTCTTGGCTGCATATTTTTTCTGTTCGTCACATTGAAGGTTTCCTGCCCTTCCTTTCTTGCCTGCCAAGTTTCAGTAGAGAGATCGGTCACGAGTCTTATAGGTCTCCCTTTATATGTTAGAGCACATTTATCCCTAGCTGCTTTCAGAATTGTCTCTTTATCCTTGTATTTTGCCAGTTTGACTATGATATGTAGTGCAGAAGATCGATTCAAGTTACATCTGAAGGTAGTTCTCTGTGCCTCTTGGATTTCAATGCCTTTTTCCTTCCTCAGATCAGGGAAGTTCTCAGCTATTATTTCTTCAAGTACACCATCAGCACCCCTCTCTCTTCCTCCACTGGAATCCCGATTATACGTATGTTATTACGTTTAGTTGTGTCAGTTCTCTAATTTTCCCCTCATACTCTTTTTTTTTAAATCTCTCTTTTTCTCAGCCTCCTCTTTTCCATATTTTTTATCTTCTAATTCACCTATTCTCTCCTCTGCCCCTTCAATCCGAGCTGTGGTCGCCTCCTTTTTATTTTGCAGCTAATGTATAGCATTTTTTAGCTCCTCCTGTTTCTTAGTCCCTTGATCTCTCTAGTAATAGATTCTCTGCTGTCCTCTATACTTTTTTCAAGCCAAGTGACTAATTTTATGACTATTATTTTATATTCATTTTCTGCTATTTTGCTTAAATTGTTTTTGATCAGTTCGTTAGCTGTCACTACTTCCTGGAGTTTCTTTTGTGGAGAATTCGCCCGTTTCATCTTTCTGGAGAGTCCCTGGAGTGGGGTGGAACTGCAGGGCTCTTCCTCTTTGCTGTCTGGAGTAACTTGTGTTGTTGGGCGGGGCCGCAGTCAGACCTGATGTCTGCCCCCAGCCCACCACTGGGGCCACAGTCAGACCGGTGTGTACCTTATCTTCCCCTCTCCCAGGGGCAGGACTCACTGTGGAGTGGTGTGGCCCCTGTCTGGGCTATATGCACACTGACAGGCTTGTGGTGCTGCCTTGATGGGATCTGGCATATTAGCTGGGGGGATCCGCAAGGTGCATGGGGCGGGAGGGGCAGATTCAGCTGGCTTTGCCTTCGGTGGTCTCCTTTGGAAGGGGCCCTGTGGCACCGGGAGGGAGGCAGACCCATCAGAGGGATGGATCCACCAAAACACAACCTTGGGTGTTTGCCCGGTGCAAACAAGTTCTGTGATGGGAACCGGTTCACTTTGGGATTTTGGCTGGGGGATGGACAAGAGTGATGGCGCTTCCCAGTGCCTTTGTTCCCACCAGGCTGAGCTCTGTACTCCGGGGCTCAACAACTCTCCCTCCTGCTCTCCAAGCAGGGCTGTTGACTTATAACCTTCCAGATGTTAAGTCCCGCTGGCTGTCAGAACACACTCCCTCTCACCCCTCGGCTTTTGTAAGCCAGACTTAGGGGCTCTGCCTTGCGGGTGGGCTGGCTGCCCCTCCACTGCCCCAGCTCCCTCCTTCCAGTCTGTGTAGCATGCACCACCTCTCTGCCCTTCCCACCCTCTTCCGTGGGCCTCTAGTCTACGTTTGGCTCTGGAGAGTCCATTCTGCTCATCTTCTGGTGGTTTTCTGGGTTATTTAGGGAAATGTGGGTGGAATCTAAGTGGTCAGCTGGATGTGGTGAGCCCAGCATCCTCCTACGCCGCCATCTTCCTTCCAGCTTATAGTTGTAGTTTTTAGTTGTGATCCATTACCTATTTTAAGTTAATTTTTGTACATGGGGTGAAATAAAAATATAAGGTAGAAGGTTTTTTTTTTTTTTTTGGTGCATGAATATCAATCATTCCAGCTATTGAAGTGCTTTTACACTTTTTTTGTGTGAAAAATAACTTTTTTTTAATGTGTGAGAATGATTCTAGAATCTATATTTTTTTCTATTGACCTATTTATTGGTCTGTATGTCAGTTCCATTCAACCTTAATAAATGTATCATTTTTAAAAATTACTGTACAATTAAAATAAGTCTTAAAATCAGGTAGTGTTACTCCTTCTACTTTGCTCATCTTTTATAAGAATTTTTCACCACTCTAGGTCCTCTGCATGTCCACATAAATTTAAGGAAAACCATATAATTATTTTTAATTAATTTAATGCACAAAGATATGCTATACATAACGTACATCCTATACCACAGGTACATGCAAAGTAAAAAAAATAAAATAAAAAGTGAGCTCAGGGGAACACATATTTTAAATAACTCCAAAACAAAGCATAAAGTATTTCCAGTTACCTGAAGTTGATAAAAAGACACAATAAATGCATAAAAGTGGCCCCTTGTGTCTAAGGTGTTTATGTATTTTAAATAAATTAAGATTTCTTGTAGGTTGTTGTAATGTCTCAGATATTGGGAGAATAGTCTAGTTCATCTCCCTCCTGAGCATCAGAGAAGTGGTTTGCACAAGATTAAAACACTAATATCTGTAGTAGGCACAGTCCAGATGCATAGCACATGGACTGTGACCAGTATATTACATTATACTCATTTGTATCTTCTAACTTCACTGAGTAAAATAGGCTGCATTCTTGAATAAATAAATGAACAACCTATTAATACCTGTGTATTCTACTTTATGTAGTGTAAATATATCTGTACTATTAACATATAATGGAAATCTAATGTGTTTTGATCTTCTGCTATAATGTAGATATTTCTTCGTCTCCCACATGACTATTTTGACGAAATTTATTTTACTTTTAAATTCAGAGAGATTTGTTCAATATGCTTTGACAGAGCTGTACTCTGACTCTGAATATGGCCAAATTGTTTTAGTAAGGGTTTTAATTCCCATATCAGAAAATGACAGCTTTAGTTATTAAGGTACATATTAACACCCCAAATATTAAACTTTATAGTATCTTTTGGATAGCTGAAGGCAGTAGATATGCAGGATCCATCAACATGTTAATAAATAGATGAACTGAAGACACAGAAATAATTCAGGTATGCTGGAGCAAATGGAAGAATAGACATTGTAAGGGTGAGAATAACACTATCCATGAAATAGTTTACTCCCTATTTCAAGTATACTTGCAAGAGAATAAGAAAGAGATAATGCTTTTGAGTCTTCAGTATTAGGAAGAAAATTTTCAACCTAGGATGCAGCCAAACAATGTACCAGAGAAAAAACTTTACTAACCCAGTAGTGATAGAGGTTCAAAGCCACTCTGCTGTAGCTACGACCTTTCTTCCTAAATTCCTTCAACTGATCTTCAGTCAGTACTGTTTCAATGCTTCCCAAATTATGCTCTAATTGATAATTTGTAAACTGCATTTGTCACACTGTGGAGAAGGTTAGTAGCAAGAAATACGTTTTTCAGAATAGCAAGCATTGTAAGAATAAGATGTTAGCAGAATAACACATTGATTTCTACATGGTCACATTCATGTTAACAGGAAAAATTGTTGCAAAATTTTGTTATGATATAAATCTTGTTATGGCTTTATTAATGTCATAACAGGAGGCTAATAAAAATAATATATAATAAATATAACTTTAATTGTAAACTAAAATGAGTTTCCACTTAGTAAATTGATAATAACTCAAAATGTAAAAAAATTTACATTCCTGAACAAGTTTCCTTTTTTCTACTGTTTTTATAATTCAAGTATTAAAGTTCTCAGTTCCTCAGAAGAATAGGCTAGGGCAATATCAAAGCTCTCTTTCAAATCTGAGTTTCTTTTCATACTGAGTAATAAAATGAATTGTCCATGTTGCCACAATATTAAAAATCTGTTAATTCACCTTTAGACTAAAACAACTTTGTCACTAACATTAATGATATTTTTTTAAGGCACTGGTAAACAACTTTAAAGGACGTGTCAATCTAGAGACTTCAGAGTCATGAGTTAATATTTAAACATTTTGGGGTGGTGCCTCGATGGCTGAGTGGGTTGAATGTCCAACTTCATCTCAGGTCATGATCTCATGGTTCATGGGTTCGAGCCTACATCAGGCTTTACACTGACAGCACAGAACCTGCTTCAGATTCTCTGTCTCCCTCTTTCTCTGCCCCTACCCCACTTATGCTTTCTGTCTCTCAAAAATAGATAAAAATTTTTTTTTAAAAGTTAGCCATTTTAAAATTATATGGAATATGGGCTTGTTATGTGAGGAAAAAGTTAAAACTGTGTTGTCTGTTAAGTGTATTTCTCAAAATTACATTGTAAACAGAACATTTATGAAATTTTTAAATTCCCATGAGTACTTTATATTTGGAATATGTCAGTTTCTAATTATCTTTATATGAGCAAAGACATATCTGGAGCACATAATTAAATCTTTTAACAAGGAAATGTATAGTTTATTCTTAAAATTTCAGTAACTATATATTAGTGTTGTTTTAGCTGGATATAACCTTATTAGCTTCTTTCTTTCCTTTCCACAAAAGGCAAGGAAAATAATTCCATTGAAACTTCAAGGAGGAAAGTAGGTAGGCAGAAGTAATTATAGAACTGGAACATCTCCAGAACACTGGGGCTAACATCCTGGTTATTAGAGCAGCATCTTGTACAGCCATAGGTGATTTCAGATGAGCCTAATCTATCACTTTCTGTTTCCCCAAAGGTCCACTTCTAATTCCTGCTGGAGCAGTGGCACTTTTGTTGTTGTTGTTGTTGTTACTACATTTTAACTTCTAAATCTGTGTGAAGCTCTATCTCTGAATGTTCAGGCATTCTACAACTGTTGTCAATACAAAAAGATCCTACAAACTGAGAGAGTTACCCACTGACAGATAAGGTTAGAAGACCTTGGGAGAGTTGGACCTTTCTGTGATCACAAGTAGCCCTTCCAGTGCATGAAGGTGAATCTAGTGCATTAAGGAGCTGATGACTTCTGTGGTTTAATCCTACAGTTCCTAGGTTTTAACTCTAGGAAGGAAATGTTCATTCATGCTTTTATTTACTATATTTTCTCTTCACTCTTTCAAAGTTGCTATAGTCTAGGAGATGGGGTATATGGAAACCAGGAAGATAGCATTAAGGAAAGAAAATCATTTTACCTCAATCTGTAGAAAATGGCTTTCAAACAAAGGACATAAATGCACCTGTAGACCCCTCCGCAGCACATTATATATAAAGTGATCAATAAGTATTTAAGTGAATGAGTCATATGAATTATGACATGGGAATCCAAATTTTCAGGATGATATGTTAGGACATTGTTTGGCCAGTGAGACAAAAACAATGTGTTATAGAACAGTGAAGTTGTTGGAATATCATTAAGTATCATAAAGTAAATTACATAGAAATACTAGAATATGTCAGCAGGTTTTTTCCTAATTCATAGACATTCAGTTTCTAATGATCTGCATGAATGCATGTACCAATTAGGAAGACTTGGTAAAAATGACTTCTCAACTTTACACTGAAAAATGAATGAAATAGTAAATTATATAGATTTAAAATGTATAAGAATATTGTGTCCCAAATTATTTACCACTCTGAAAATCCTGTCTGGAAGAGACTTAAAATTAATATTTTCTAAAGTCACTTTATCTTCAAAAACAAACAGGAAAGTTTTTCCTTCCAAATTATTCTTCTTTTAATAAATTGGTTTTTATGTTAGTTCCAAATACATCGAATGAATTCTGTCCTTATACAGGTCACTCTGCCCCAAGTGGCACTCCTTTACTTACCTTTGTGTTAAGAGCATAAAGTAGCTGATATAAAATTATAACTAGTAGTCAAGTTCAAGTCTCAAAGCAAACATATAGTTTAAATTATTATAAAACATCACCAGTAAGGTTTGATTGGCTGAATCTTAAAATTTTCAAACTTCAAAGCATAAACCTTGGTGTCACTAGAAAGCTGTCACTGCCACTTAGTATGCCAAGATTTTTACATGAAAAAGAACTCTGTTTTTAATCCCAGGTTTGTCATTTATTACTAGAGTAACTTTTTATGCAAGAAATTTTATTAACTTTGTTATTTTATTTATTTACTATATCTTAACCAAAGCACTATAGCCTTAGTTTTGTCATGAGGAAACAGGAAAAACATAAAGAGTTGGGGATATTATGAAGATAAAAAAATTAAAAATAAATAATAGAGAAGGATTAAATATTCTGGAGCTAATATTTATATATTATATCTATCTCATTTATATCTTTCCATCACTAGTACTTGCCTTACTAATAACAAGATTCCAGAAATATATATTCCTAAAAATTAACATGTGAATATACAATAAAAAAAAAAAAAAATGGAGCCTAAAGTTTCCTCCATCAGTTTATCCAGGAAACCAATCTAAGGAACACAATGAGGAAAGAGAGTGTAGATTCTACATTTCTTTTGAAGATTGACAGATTATTGATGAACCTTTTAGAATAAACTGACTATATATGCCTCGGTAGCCATAAATTTGATTTTCAACAAAGATCAGGAACCATCAAAAGATACATTACTAAGCTAAAATTTAGTGTTGCTGTGGTTTTTTTCTTTTTTTTTCTATTTTTTTTTTTTTCTCAAAGAGAATTTCATGAGAGATCATGTGGATTATCACTGGGTTGTCTTAACGACCATACTGATTCAATATGGTAATTATTTACATACAGTGAATTTGAGATCCAGGATTGGCATAAGACTGAAAAGTAACCAACAAAAGAGCACAGTGTCTTCTTTTCTTCTAACAATACTTTAGTATAAATACTTGCGCATAGTTTTTCTTCCAGGGTTGTTTCACATTTTTTGAGATTAGGAATAAGATTTTTCTTTTTTTTTCTAATTTTATTTTTATATTAATACTTTTTAAATTTATTATTTTTTTTAATTTACATCCAAGTTAGCATATAGGGCAACAATGATTTCAGGAGTAGATTTCTTAATGCCCCTTATCCATTTAGCCCATTCTCCCTCCTACAATCCCTCTAGTAACCCTCTGTTTGTTCTCCATATTTATGAGTCTCTTATGTTTCGTCCCTCTCCCTGTTTTTACATGATTTTTGCTGCCCTTGCCTTATATTCATCTGCTTTGTATCTTAAACTCCTCACCTGAGTGAAGTCATAGGATTTTTGTCTTTTCCTGACTGACTAATCTCACTTAGCATAATACCATCTGGAGGAGCCAGATTTTTCTACTTATATTTGTTTATGTGCCTAGCACAATGTCTGGCATATAGAAAGTACATAAGAAATACACATTAGAAGAAAGTTAAAATGGCAGAGCAGCATGGAGACCCTGAGCTTGTGTTGTCTGTGAAACACAGATCAGCACTAAACCATTTTGAATCCCTAGGAAATTGATCTGAGGATTAACAGAACAATCTGCATAACTTGAATGAAAGAACTTGGCAGATAGGCAGTGCAGAGAGGTGAACTAGGGGAGAGAAGAACCATGGAGCGTAGGGAGCCATTTTCGTGGAGAGAGAAAGAGAAATGGGGAGAGTGTGGTACATCATGATTGTGCAAGAAAAGCACTCCTCCAAAAGTAGCTGGAGAGAAAGACAAAGAGTGAAAACACTCGCAAGGGACTGAACAAGAAATCTGTTCCCAAAACCATTGATGGGGAGAAAGAAAAAGGGCTTTAATACTACCAGGATTCCATAAACATTGGAGCACAGAGTCTGAAGTTTTGGAGCTCAGTGCCTGGCGGTGCTCTGCTGAGGAAGTAGGGCTAATCCCCAGGGGCAGGCAGCAAGGACCAAAGGGTACTGTGTGCCACATGTGGAGAAGCAGTTTCCCTGCCTGGAGTGCATTTGATAGAGGCTACATGGCCTCCCCATAGGCAAAGGTTCCAGCAGACCCCAGAAAAAAGCCACATTTGATGGTGTGGGGACAAAGATACCTGAGTGTGGTGAAACTTGGCATTGACTGTGTTGTGATTTGCAATAATCTCTAAGCCTCTGCCCCTGTGTGATTGCAGAAATGTTTTCTGGGGCAAGCTGGTACCCAGCCGTTGCTCAGTGAGACCCTCCCCTAGCAAATTGGCATGGGCCCAAGCCACAGGGCTCTCTGAAGTGTGGGATTTTGAAACAAAACCCCATCTGAAATAAAAATATGGTTGGAGGTACCCCTTGGCAAGCGGACAGCTTGGAGATGGACAGGGTAGAGGCAGTGAGTAGAAGGAGGCCTGACGCAAAGTAGGGGTGCTTGACTGTGGGTCAGGGAGAGCACGACGTTCCTGCACCAGAGACTAGGAAGCCAGGTGACGCTACATATGCCTCTCCCATGCATACCATGTGTTCATGGACACTGATCTACCCCAGTAAGTTAAGCAATACAGATATAAGGAAGGTGTCTGAACTAGAATTTAGAACCACGATAATAAGAATACTAACTGGACTTGAAAAAAAGCATAGAATCCCTTTCTGTGGACATAAAAGAAGTAAAATCTAGTCAAATGAAATTTAAAATGCTATAATTGAGATGCAGTCTCTAACAGATGCCCAATGGCAAGGATGGACAAAACAGAGTAGTGAATCAGCTATTAAGAAGATAAAATTGTGGAGAATAATGAAACAGAAAAAGAGGGAGACCAAGGCAAATGATCACTATACAAGACTTAGAGAAGTCAGTGACTTATTAAAAAGGAATAACATCCAAATCATAGGAATCTCAGAAGATAAAGAAAGGGACAAAGGGGCAGAAGGTTTATGTGAGCAGATTATGGCAGAAAACTTTGCTAATCTGGGGAAGGACACAGACATCAAAATCCAGGAAGCACAGTGAACTCCCATTAAATACAGCAAACACTGGGCATCACCAAGTCATATCAAGTCAAATTCACAAAATACACAGACTAGGAAAGATACATGAAAGCATCAAGGGAAAAAAGTCCTTAACCTATAAGGGAAGACAGGTCAGGTTCACAGCAGACCTATCCACAAAAACTTGGCAGGCCAAAAATGAGTGGCAAGATATAGTCAGTGTGCTGAATCAGAAAATATATAGCCAAGAATTCTTTATCCAGCAAGCCTTCATTCAAAGTAGAAGGAGGCATAAAGAGTTTCCAAAACAAAAAGTAAAGGAGTTTGTGACCACTAAACCAACTCTGCAAGAAATTTTAATGGCGACTATGGGGACTCTTTGAGGAAAAGACAAAACAAAACAAAAAAGACCAAAAGCAACAAAGACGAGAAAGGACCAGAGAACATCACCAAAAATACCAACTCTACAGACACTGAAATGGCATTAAATTAATATCTTTTATTGCTCACTCAAAATTTAAATGGACTAAGGGCACCTGGGTGGCTCAGTCGGTTGAGTGTCCGACTTTGGCTCAGGTCATTATCTCACGGTTTGTGAGTTCGAGCCCCGTGTCGTGCTCTGTGCTGACAGCTCAGAGCCTGGAGCCTGCTTCAGATTCTGTGTCTCCCTTTCTCTCTGTCCCTCCCCTACTCACACTCTGTCTCTTTCTCCTTCAAAAATAAATAAACTTTTAAAAAATTAAAAATAAATAAAAATAAAAATGTAAATGGACTAAACGCTCCAGGCAAAAGACATAAAGTATCAGAATGGATAAGAAAACAAGACCCATCTATATGCTACTTATAAGAGACTCATTTTAGACCTAAAGGCACCAGCAGATTGAAAGTAAGGGGATGAAGCACCATCTATCATGCTAAGGGTCACCAAAAGAAAGGTGGAGTAGCCATACTTATATCAGACAAACTAGATTTTAAAACAAAGACTATAACGGGATGAAGAAGGGCATTATGTCATAATTAAGGGGTCTACCTACCAAGAATATTTAATTATAAACATTTATGCCCCCAATGTGAAATAGCCCAAACATATAAATCAATTAATCACAAACATAAACTCATTGATAATACCATAATAGTAGTGGACCTCAACAACCCACTTACATCAATAGACATATTATCCAAGCAGAAAATCAACAAGGAAATAATGGCTTTGAATGACACACTGTACTGGATGGATTTAAGACATATATTCAGAACATTTCATCATAAAGAAGCAGAATACACATTCTTCTCAAATGCACAGGGAACATTCTCCAGAAGAGATTACATATTGGGTCACAAATGAGCCCTCAAGGAGTACAAAAAGATTGAGATCGTACCTTGCATATTTTGAGACCATAATGCTCTGAAACTCGAAATCAACCATAAGAAAAAAATCTGGAAAGACCATGTATACTTAGAGATTAAAGAAAATCCTACTAAAGAATGAATGGGTAAACCAAGAAATTACAAAGGAAATTAAAAAGCCAATGAAAATGAAAACATGACAGTCTTAAACCTCTGGGATACAGCAAGGGTGGTCATAAGAGGGAGGTATATAGCAATCCAGGTGTTCCTAAAGAAGGAAAAAAGGTCTTACATATACAACATAACCTCACACCGTAAGGGCTGGAAAAAGAACAGCAAGTAAAGCCCAACACCAGCAGAAGGGAAATAATAAAGATAAGAACAGAAACCAATGATACCAACATCAGAAAACAAAACAAACAAAAATGGTAAAATGGATCAAACCAGGACCTGTTTCTTTGAAAGAATTAACAAAATTAATAAACCCCTAGCCAGATTGGTCAAAAGAGAAAGGAAAGGATGAAAATCAATAAAATCACAAATTAAAGGGGAGAGATCACAACCAACATTGCATAAATACAAACAAGAATAATCTGAGCAATATATGTCAACAAATTGGGCAACCTGGAAGAAATGGACAAATTCCTGGAAACCTATAAACTACCAATACTGAAACAGGAAGAAATAGAATATTTGAAGAGACCCATAACCAGTAAAGAAATTGAATCAGTAATCAGGAATCTCCCAACAAATAAGAGCCCAGGGCCAATGGCTTTCCAGGAGAATTCTACCAAACATTTAAAGAAGAGTTAAGGGGCGCCTGGGTGGCGCAGTCGGTTAAGCGTCCGACTTCAGCCAGGTCACGATCTCGCGGTCCATGAGTTCGAGCCCTGCGTCAGGCTCTGGGCTGATGGCTCAGAGCCTGGAGCCTGTTTCCGATTCTGTGTCTCCCTCTCTCTCTGCCCCTCCCCCGTTCATGCTCTGTCTCTCTCTGTCCCAAAAATAAATAAAAAACGTTGAAAAAAAAAATTTAAAAAAAAAAAATAAAGAAGAGTTAAGACCTATTCTTTTGAAGTTGTTCCAAAATATAGAAATGTAAGGAAAACTTCTAAACTCATTCTGCAAGGCCAGCATTACCTTGATTCCAAAATCAAAGACTCCATTAAAAAGGAAAATTACAGACCCATTTCCTTGATGATCATGGATGAAAAAATTCTCAACAAAATACTAGCCAACCAGATCCAACAATACATCAAAAGAATTACTCAGCACGATCAAGTAGGTTTATACCTGGGATGCAGGGCTGGTTCAATATCCACAAAACAATCAATCTGATTCATCACATCAATAAAAGAAAGGACAAGAACCACATGATCCTCTCAATAAATGCAGAGAAAGCATTTGACAGAATACAGCATCCTTTCTTGACAAAAACCCTCAATAAAGTAGGAATAGAAGGATCATGCCTCAAGATCATAAAAGCCATATATGAAACACCCACTGCTAATATTATCCTCCATGGGGAAAAACTGAGAGCATTCCCTGAAGGTCGGGAACACAACAGGGATGTTCACTCTTGACACTGTTAATGAACATAGTATTGGAAGTCAGCCTCAGCAATCAGACAACACAAAGACAGAAAAGGTATCCAAATTGGCTGGGACGAAGTCCAACTTTCACTCTACACAGGCAACATGATACTCTATATAGAAAACCCAAGAGAGTCCACCAAAAAACTGCTAGAACTGATCCATGACTTCAGCACAATTGCAAGATATAAAATCAATGCACACAAGTTGGTTGCATTTCTATACACCAATAACGAAGCAACAAAAAGAGAAATCAAGGAATGGATCCCATTTATAATTACACCAAAAACCGTAAAATACCTAGGAATAAATCTAACCAAAGTGGTGAAAAATCTATATACTGAAAATTATAGAAAGCTTATGAACAAAATAGAAGAAGACACAGACAAAAAAGGAAAATAATCCATGCTCCGGGATAGGAAGAACAAATATTGTTAAAATGTGAATACTACCCGAAGAAATCTACATATACATTTCAATCCCTATCAAAATAACACCAACATTCTTCACAGAGCTAGAACAAAATCCTAAAATTTGTATGGAACTAGAAAAGACCCCAAATAGCCAAAGCAATCTTGAAAAAGAAAACTGAAGCTGGAGGCATCACAGTCCCGGACTTCAAGATACATTACAAAGCTGTAATCACCAAGACAGTATGGTACTTGCACAAAAAAAGACACTCAGATCAATATAACAGAATAGAGAACCAGAAATGGACCCACAAACATATGGCTAACTAACCTTTGGCAAAGCAGGAAAAAATATACAATGGAAAACCCCTCCAACAAACGGTGTTGGGAAAACTGGACAGCGACATGCACAAGAATGAACCTGGACTACTTTCTTACACCATACACAAAAATAAACTCAATATGGATGAAAGACCTAAATGTAAGACAGGAAGCCATCAAAATCCTAGAGGAGAAAACAGGCAAAAACCTCTTTGACTTTGGCCACAGCACCTTCTTACTTGACATGTCTCCAGAGGCAAGGGAAGCAAAAGCAAACATGAACTATTGGGACCTCATTAAAATAAAAAGCTTCGGGGCGCCTGGGTGGCTTGGTCAGTTAAGCGTCTGACTTCGGCTCAGGTCATGATCTCTTGGTCGGTGAGTTCGAGCCCCGCATCGGGCTCTGTGCTGATAGCTCAGAGCCTGGAGCCTGTTTCGGATTCTGTGTCTCCCTCTCTCTCTGCTCCTCCCCTGTTCATGCTCTGTCTCTCTCTGTCTAAAAAATAAATAAACGTTAAAAAAAATAAAAAAAAAATAAATAAAAAGCTTCTGCACAGCTAAGTTTCGACACAACTAAAGGACAACTGATGGAATGTGAGAAGATATTTGCAAATGACATGTCAGGTAAAGGGTTAGTGTCCAAAATGTATAAAGAATTTATCAAACTCAACATCCAAACAACAAGTAATCCAGTGAAGAAATGGGCAGAAGACCTGAATAGACTCTTTTCTAAAGAAAACATCCAGATGGCTAACAGACACATGAAAAGATGCTCAACATCACTCATCATCAGGGAAATACAAATCAAAACCACAATGAGGTATCACCTCACACCTGTCAGAATGGCTAAAATTAACAACTCAGACAACAACAGATTTGGGTGAGGATATAGAGAAAGAGGAACCCTTTTGCACTCCTGGTGGGAATGCAAATTGGGGCAGCCACTCTAGAAAATATATGGATATTACTCACCAAGTTAAAAATAGAACTACCATATTACCTAGCAATTGCACTACTAGGTATTCACCGAAAGGACACAGGAGTGCTGGTTTGAAGTGATACATGTACCCCAATGTTTATAGCAGCACTATTGACAATAGCCAAAGTATGGAAACAGCCCTCCATTTGCAACAATGTGGCTAGAACGAGAGTGTATTTTGCTAAGAAAAATAAGTCAGAGACAGGAATCATATGATTTCACTCATGTGGAATTTAAGAAACACAACATATGAACATAGGGGAAAGGAAACAAAAAGAAGACAAAAACATGGAGGCAAACCATAACAGACTCTTAAATACAGAGAATGAACTGAGGGTTGCTGGCAGGGTGTTGTGTGGGAATGAGGTAAATGGACAATGGACATTAGGGAGGGCACTTGTTGGGATGAGCACTGGGTGTTATACGTAAGAGATGCATAACCAAGTTCTATTCCTGAAATTATTATTATACTCTATGTTAACTGACCTGGTGAAAAAAAGAAAAACACATTAAATTGTAATATTAAAAATGACCCTAAGAGGATATAGAAGAAGATGAGTTCCTTTATCACACTAAAGTAGTTGAATTTAGATCCATTTTACTTAGGATTGTAGAATATGGAAGGCTTATCATGTGTTCAAGCTAATAAATTACCCTGAAAGAAGCTATCTTATGACTCTCAGATGCTACACAATTTATAAAGTGTAACAGCAGGCTCTACCTACTAAAGAAAGCTCTGGTGTCTTTAGTGCTTGAGAAAGGGTGAAATATTTGTCAATCTCCTATGCTTTGGAATAAAAACTACAATGACAAAATATTGTAATAACAGCTATGCTTTAGAGTTTCCAGCTTGGGTAGAAGCACAGAGTGAAGATACTATAAAGTCATGATTTTAAGACATATTTGAGATAAAACAGACTTTTGGATTTGGCTAGTTTTTATGAATATTAACTATGATGCATTAACGTGAATATGTGTATCATGATCTTTTGCAGACACCTACAAATATAAAGAAAAAGGAGATACAAGAACCATGTGACCACCAAGTAATAGGTAAGTACTTTACACTTTGAATAGAGTGCCTTTTTTTCTTTCTGTTTTACGAAGATATAATTGACATACCCCACTGTATAAGTTTAAGGTGTATAGCATGATGATTTTACTTTTGTATATTACAAAATGACTACCACAATAAATTAGCATCTATTATATCATATGAGTACAAAAATGTTTTTTTTCCTTGTGCTGAGAACTTTTAGGATCTACTATTCTCTTAGCAACTTGCAAATATAATGTACATTGCATCCCCAGTACTTATTTATCTTATAATTGGAAGTTTGTTTTTTGACCACCTTCACCCAATTTCTCTTCCCTCTTCCCCTTGCCTTTGGCAACCACAAATCTGATCTCTTAAGTTTGTTTTTTATGCCTTTGACATCTAAAGTGAGAATATGTAGTATTTGTCTTTTCCTCTCTGACCTAATTCACTTTGCATAATCTCCTCAAAAATCATCCATATTGTCAAAATGATAGGATTCCCATTTTTTATGGCTGAATAGAATTCCACTTTGTATGTGTGCATGTGTGTTGTGTGTGTGTACACACAACCCACAATTTCAGTATCCATCTGTTTATGGACACGTAGGTTGTTTCCATATCTTGACTATTGTAAATAACGTCATAAAAATGGGGGTGCAGATACATCTTCAACATAGTAATTTCATTTTCCTCAGATGAATACCCAGAAGCAGAAATGCTGAATCATAGGGTAATTCTATTTCTAATTTTTTGAGAAATTGGCCATAGCCAATTGAAATGCCCACCAACTGTATACAAGGGTTGCTTTTTCTCCATATCCTTACCAATATTTGTTATCTTTGTCTTGTTGATATTAGCTATTTTAACAGGTGTTAGGTGAAATCTTACATGATTGTGGTTTTGATTTGCATTTTTCTAGTGATTCATGATATTGAGCATCTTTTTGTATACGTGTTTACCATTTAAATATCTTGTTTGGAAAAATGTCTATTCAAAGCCTTTATTTTAAATTTGGATTGTTTGGCTTTTTGATAATTGAGTTGAATGAGTTCTTCATATATTTTGAGTACTAACCCCTTATCAGATATGTGGTTTGCAAATATTTTCCCTAATCCATAGGTTGTCTTTTAATTTTCTTGATGATTGCCTTTGCTGTACAAAGTTTTCTAATTTCAATTTCCTATGTTGTCGCTTGTGCTTTGGATGTCATATCCAAGAAATCGTTGTCAAGAGCCATGTCAAGGAGATTTATTCCTGTTTTCTTCTAAGAGTTTTGTGGTTTCAGGTCTTATATTTAAGTCTTTGATCCTTTTTGAATTAATTTTTGTGATGGTGAGAGACAGGTGTCTAATTTCAGTTTTTTTATACATGTGAATGTCCAATTTTCCCAGCACATTTGTTGAAGAGACTATCTTTTTTATTTTCCATTTAGTACTCTTGGCTCCCTTGTAAAATACTAGTTGACCATATATGTATGGGTTTATTTCTGAGTTCTGAATTGTGTACCATTGGTCTATGTGTCCATTTTTTGTACTGGTATGATATGGATTTGGTTAAGATAGATTTTCAATATAGTTTAAAATCAGGACTTTTGATCTCCAGTTTTGTCCTTTCTTCTCAGGATTGCTTTGGCTATTTGTGGCCTTTCATGGTTCCATATGAATTTTAAGATTTTCTACTTCTGTAAAAAATGCCATTCGGGTGCCTGGGTGGCTCCATCAGTTGAGTGTCCGACTGGCTCAGGTCATGATCTCATGGGTTCATGAGTTCAAGCCCTTTGTGGGGCTCTGTGCTGACAGCTCAGAGCCTGGAGCCTGCTTCGGATTCTGTGTCTGCCTCACTCACTGCCCCTCCCCAACTCACCCTCTGTCTCTCTCTCTAAAAAGTAAACAAATATAAAGAAACAAACAAACAAACCAAAAAATGCCATTGGGATCCTGATAAAGATTGCATTAAATCTGATGGCTTGAATAGAATATCGTAGAAAGCTATTTCATGCATGTAAACTGGCACATTTTAGAATTTCAAATAAAACTTTCACTTTCAAGGATTCCAGTTTAAGCCCTAAGTATTCAGGATGTTAAATACTAATAGAGATACTCTTTTTAGTTTGAAATATTGTGATTCAAATAGAACACCTCAAGCATTTCCTTCAAATAGGATCAAATTATACAAGGAATAGACTTCTTTTTCAGATAAAATAACTTTACAGAATAATTCTTTTGACAATCTAATCTGCAGTGATATAAAGAAAAGTTTAGATGTGTGTCCATGCACTTAAGGAAGTATATGACTTTTATGAAATAGTTTTTACAATAATAAAAAAGAAAAGAATGCTATTTCCTTTTTACATTTTCTTATGATCCCTAAATAAACTATTTTGTTTCTAAAGCTTTTATTTCTCTTTTTTTAGCCTTTTATTTGGGGACATTATGGATTCACACATAGTTATGAGATATAACATAGAGAGGTTCCTATATTCTTCAGCCAGTTTTCCCAAGATGGAAACATGTTTCTCAATTGAGCTATGAATCACAACAAGAATATTGGTATTAAAAAAACCTTTGACCTTTTTTGAAGTCCACCAGTTTTACATGCACTAACTTTCTTCATGTATGTGTGATTTGTTATTTATTATGTTATCAAATGTTTACATTCATGTGACCACTTTGTGAGTCGAGATACAGAACATCACAAGGAGCCCACGTGTTGCTTTCTTATAGCCACAGTCACCTGTGTCTATTACCACCACACGCCTAGAAACAACTTACTGTTTTCATGTCTATAACTTTGTCATTTCAAGAATGTTGTATAAGTAGAATCATAGAGCGTGTATCCATTTCAAATTGGCTTTTTACACTCAAGATAATTGTTGGACTATATTTATCTAAGGTAGTATGTGTATCAATATTCTCTTCAGTGTTAACTCATATTCCATGACATGGATGTACCACTGTGTGTTTAGCCATTCACTTATTAAAGGTTCAAGTTTGTGACCATTACAAATGACCAAAGCTGCTATAAACATTTGTATACAGATTTTGTATGAACATAAGTTCTCATTTAATAAAAATTAATGCCAAACAATACAATTGCTAGATCTTACAGGAAGTGCCTTGCTTTGGACTTTATGCTGACAGTACAGAGCCTGTTTGGGATCCTCGCGCTCCCTCTCTTTCTGCCCCTCCCCTGCACACTCATGAATGCACTCTCTGTCTCTGTCTGTCTCTCTCTTTCTCCAAATAAATAAATAAATGTAAAAACTATTTAAGAGGATTTCTGAGATTCTGATAGAAATTACATTAAACTTATAGGTCAGTTTGGGAATAATTAAGATCACTACACTGTTGAATTTTCCAGTCCATAATGCAGTGTGTATATCCATTATATTTTTAATTTTAGAGCATTAGTAGGGGAGAGGAGCAGAAGGAGCGGGGGGTGGGGGGGTGAGGGTTGGTGGGGAGGAAAGGGGAGGGAAAGGGAGAGGGAGGGAAAATCTTAAGCAGGCTCCATGCTCAGCCTGATGTGAAACTCAGTCATGACCTCAATCATGAGCCATAATCAAGAGTCAGGTGCTCAACAAACTGAGCAACCCAGGCGCTCCTGTCTATCCATTGGTACAGAGCTTCTTTGATTTCTTTAATGAACATTATGGAATTTTCATCACACAGATACTGTATAATTTTTGTTTCCGTCTGTTAGTCTGTAGACCTGAAATTGACATTTGTGTTTTGATATATTGTCCTGCAAACTTGGTGAGCTCAATAGTTTTAAGAAGGTTGTTTGATCCATGGGATTTTCTTTTCTTTTCTTTTTTCTTTTCTTTTCTTTTTTCTTCTCCTTTTTCTTTCCATGGGATTTTCTACACAGACAATCATATCATAGGCACATGGGGACAGTTTTTTTCCTTCAATTTCCAATATGTATGCCTTTTCCTTTTCTTGCTTTAGTTCAGTGACTAGAGTTTCCAGTATTATGCTGCATGTATTGGTGAGAGTAAATATCCTAGCCCTATTCCATTCTTAGGGGAGAAGTATTCAGAATTTCACCTTTGAGTATAGTGTTAACTACACACATTTGTAGATATTCCTATGAAGTTGAGGAAGTTCTATTTTATTCTTAGATTCTTAGTTTGCTGACGGTTTTTATAGTGAACAGGTGTTTGATTGTCAAATGATCATTCTCTTTCAGTGGATTATGATCACATATTTTTTCTATAGCTTTTTTATATGTTTGATTATATTGATAAAATCATGAATATTGAACCAACCTTCCATATCTGGAAGGAATTTCACTTGTTCATGGTGCTTGGTTCTCTTTATATATTGCTAGATTTGATTTGCTAATATTAACCTAAAGATGTTGCATTTAAGTTCCTGGAAAATAATGAATCTGTAGTTAACCTTTTCCTACCATGTTTGTCTGATTATAGAATCAGAAACAGGATAAAGTAGTCTTGCAAGTGAGATGGGAAGACTTCCCTAGTGTTCTCTTTTCTGAAAAATATTTTGTAAAATTGATGTTTATTTTTTGAATACTTACATGAATTCTCCAGTGGAATAATTTGGACCTAGACACTTCTACTTGGAAGATTTTTTATTACAAATCCAGTTTGTTTAAAGGTAACAGGTCTATTCAGATTTTTTCATTTTGATTTAGGGAAATTTATGATTTTCATCTATGTTCCTTCTAATTTTCTCTATATTTCTATCAAATATTTACAAGATGTTGATGTCTTTAAGTATAATTCTGGATTCATCTCTTTTTCCTTTTAGTTTTAGATGTTTTTGCATATATTTTATATGTTTTCATGTATTTTGCAGGTCTCTTGTTCAGGACCTTAAGACTGCTATATCTAGTTAATGGACTGACCCTTTCTTCATTATAAAATTTACCTCTCTGTCCTCCATAATTTTCTTTATTAAGTAAATTTATCTCATTTTAACATAGCCACTCCTGGTTACATTTTTTTGTAAGTTTATTTACTTTGAGAGAGAGACAAAAGCGTTAGTGGGGGAGGGGCATAGAGAGAGGGAGAAAGAGACAATCCCAAGCATGCTCAGGACCTTGAGTACAGAGTCTGGTGCAGGGCTCAAACTCACCAAGCATGAAGTCATGATCTGAGCCAAAGTCAGTCACTTAATGGACCGAGCCACCCAGGCACCCCCCTGTTTACTGTTGATTAATGTTGACTAATGATTTATAGTATATATTTTTCTGTCACTTATTTTCCCTAATTTATACCATTATACTTGAAATGAGTTTCTTGTTTACAGCATGAAATTAGGTGATGTGCTTTTTTCCCCCTATTGATCTCTTTTAAATATTTAAACACTTTACATTTACTGTGAGTATTGCTATATTGAGATTTAATTGTTATTTCCTTTTTTTGTTTTCTGTTTAGTGTCTCTTTGTTTTCTGTTTCCCTGTTTTGGTTTGGTTTTTTTTTTTCCTGCTCTTCTGAGGTCACGTAAAAGTGGAACTCTAAAAAAATATTTGTCTCCAGTATTTTTTACTGTATTTCTTTATATGGCTCTTTAGTGCTTGCTCTAAGATTGTTATATATAAATAACTTAGCAAAATCTATGATGTTAACATTTTACCAATCTGACTGAAGTGTAAAAAACTTATCTCTATTTATATCCTTTTGCCCTCTCCCATTTATAATCAAAATTGTGGAAATATTTACTGTATTAAGCAGTATTATAATTTTTGCTTGAAACATGATTTTGAAATCTCAAGAGAAAGATGATCTGTTGAATTCCCATATTTATTTTCTTGTGTTTTTACTGCCGTTTCTTCTTACCTAACGTCACCAAGTTTCTGCTTGTATTGTTTCCACTATGTCTAGAGAACTTTAGACATTCTTTAGGTAGGTATGGGCCTACAAAAAAAAAAAAAAAAAGACAGAAACAAAAACAAAAAACCTGGTTTCTGCTATCTGAGAATATCTTGATTTTTCACTCCTTGTCAAAGGATATTTTTGCTAGATATAGGATTCCTAGTTGCCAGTTCTTTTTTGTTTTGTTTTATCCCAATAAAAATGCAGTTTTATTTACTTCTATATGCATAATTTCTGTTGTGAAATTAGGCCATATCTTCACTATTTTACCTTGGTAGATAAAGAGTTATTTCACACTAGTTGCTTTCAACAGAATTTCTTTGTCTTCATTTTTACAAGATTATTAAGTATGAGGTCTCTTGGCATTGATTTATTTGGGTTTATCATGTTTGAGGTTTACTCAGTTTTTAAATTTTTAGGTTTATGTATTTGACCAAGTTAAGGAAAATCAATAGTTATTTGTTTACTCTTTCAGTTTATTCTTCTGGGATTCAGATGATATGATTGACAGATTGTTTTTCTTATAGGCTCATAATTGTTTGAAGCTCCTAGCAATTTTTCACTGTTTTCTTTATTTTGTTCAGATTATGTAATTCTATTGTTCTAGTTGCATGTTTATAGACTGTTTTCCCTTTTCCATTCCACTGTTGAACGTACCTATTTAGCTGTTTTTGTTACTGTATTTTTAGTACTAAAACCCATTTGATTCTTTTAAAATGTTTTTTATTTAAATTTATATAACATGAAATTCACCATTTTAACCACATTAACTTGTGTGATTCATTGGTTTTGAGTATGTTCACAGTGTTGTGCAATCATCACCACTAATTCCTGAACATTTTCATGACACCTGTGACAATGTAATTTATAATTAGAAAAATATACTTGGTTTTCATCTCTGTCCTTGGCACAAGAGCCCCCAAAAGATTTGGAATTTGCTAAGTGCCTAAAGCAATAAAAGTATCTGTATTAAGTTAATGAGACAACTTTTGGAAAACACCTATGAATCAGACCTAGTGTCTATGGAGCCAAACTTATGATTAGAAACTTGGAACTTTGAGTCCCACCACCCTTACGCACATCAGATAGAGGGACAGAGCCTGGTGGCTGAATCAGTTGCCAGTAACCAGTGATTCAATCAATTGTGCTTATGTAATGAAACTTCCATTAAAACCAGAAAATAGAGAATTCAGAGTGTCCAGCTTGGTGAACATGTACAGACTGAAATAGAGTAGCATGCTCTGAGGGGCATGGCAGCTTAGTGCCCTTCCCCATTCTTTTCCCTATGCATCTGTTCCATCTGGCTGTTACAGCAACATGAGGCTTAAAATTGTTCACAATATTCTGTTACCAGTTCTGTAAGGTCCATAGTAACATCCACGTGTCTATTCCTAATTGTGACAATTTGATTCTTCCTTTTTTCTTCTCTTGTTAAGTCTGGATAAAGTTTGTCCATGTTCTTGATCTTTTAAAAAATACACCATTGATTTCATTTTTCTTCATTATTTTGCTATTTTTTTCATTCATATTTAATGTATTTTTCTTGTTTGAGTTTGATTTTCTTTCTCCACTTTCTTAAAGTGGAAGTTTAGGTATGGATTTTAGATTTTTCCCATCTTTTTTGATGTATGTATTTGTGGCAATAAGTTTCCCTCTGAGCACTAGTTTCTATGCATTAAATAAATTTTCATATGCTGTCTTTTAGTTATTTCATCCATTTTGAATTTATTTTTTGTATATAAGTTTTCCCAATATCATTTGTTGAAGAGTCTCTTTCTCCCACTGGATACTCTTTCCTGCTTTGTCAAAGATGAGTTGACCATGTAGTTTGAAGTCAATTTCTGGGTTCTCGATTCTGTTCCATTGCTCTTTGTGTCTGTTACTGTATTGGTACCATACCGTCTTGATGATTACAGTTTTGTAAAACAGCTTGAAGTTTGGAATTGTGATGCCTCCCACGTTCTTTTCTTTTCCAACATTACTCTGGCTATTTGGGGTCTTTTCTGGCTGTGTACAAACTTTAGAATCATTTGTTCTACCTCTTTGAAAAGTGCTGGTATTATTTTGATAGCATTGAATGCATTGAATGCATATGTTAGTTTAGATAGTATAGACATTTTAACAATATTTGTTCTTCCCACCCCTGAGCATGGAACACTTCTTTGTGTCTTCTTTAACTTCTTTCATAAGTGTTCTCTAGTTTTCAGAGTACAGATCATTTACCTGTTTGGTTAGATTTATTCCTAGATACCTAGATATTTTTGGTACAGTTGTGGATGGGATCAATTCCTTGATTTGTCTTTCTGCTGCTTCATTATTGGTGTACATAAATGCAACAGTTTTTCTCTATGTTCATTTTATATCCTGCAACTTTGCTAAGATCATTTATCGGTTCTAGCAATGTTTTGGTGGAGTTATTTGGGTTTTCTACATGGAGTATCATGTAGTCTATGAAGAGTGCAAGTGTGAAGTCAGACCATGCTGGGTAGGGGGAAGATGGCATCACTCTGCACTCTTGTCCCCAAGGAGGGGAGCTCAGGCCCACCACTATTTCAAAAGCCCTCATACAAAAGTGAAAAATTTCCCTTGTTGTGTCCCAGGCTTCCATCAGATCTTGCCTTCAACTTGTCCATGGGCAGGGCCACCAGCATGCTTGGCCCTACAGTTTTATCCCTGTGTTTTATCACTTGTTCATGGTTCTGATTCAAACTGCAAATCTTAAAGGACCCAGCAAGATACAGACCCACTTTCCTCCTCTGGAGGAGAGCCTCACAGTGCTGTGTCTGGTTCCATTTTGTTCCAGAAAAGCAGTCTCATGGTCACTCTGATGCTGAGAGTTTACGGTGAAGCAGAGCAAAAAGCTGAGACGATGTCATCTGCCCTCTGTGCCCGTTTCTGTACCTTGCTGTTGAATGGCCACTCAATGGTGCCAACTGGGTCTTTTGTCCTTGGAGAGGCAATATACCCTTTCTATATGTATTCCAGGAAGAAGAACATGCTCTCCCAGTGTGACCCAGGGATCCCTACACCATGTTGTCCACTGTCCACTCCTGGGCTTCCACCCACCTTCTCCCCAGGAGCACTGCTGCCTGCCAGGTTTGATTCCAGTGAATGGCATGGACTTCTAAAACCTTGGAATTTGACCTCTTCACAAAAACTTGGAATAGTCCATTCTTCCCTATTCCTCAGTCAATGGTTTTGGGAGAGTATTTTTCTTGTGTGAATGTGCTGCTCTCTCCCACGCTCCCTCTTGTCTCTGTGCTCTCTCTCTGAAAAGGGCTCCCTCCCTTCTGCAGCACTGTTGTTTTTCTCTCCCCCATTTCAAGTCTCTGTACCTTGTGTCGGCTACATCATTCTCTTCAGTTGTGCAGATTATTCTATTAATCCTCAATATCCTAGGTGTTCAAAAATGATTTGATGTTGATCTAGCTGTGTTTGAGCGATGAGGCAAGCCCAGGATCGCCCTAGTACTGTGCCATATTAACTCCTCCTAGCTAGTTTCATATGTTTTGAAATCCTGTTTAAATATATAGAAGATAGATAGATAGATAGATAGATAGATAGATAGATAGATAAATGTTATATCTTCTTAATGGATTGACCCTTTCATAATTTTTTCAAGTTTATTTATTTATTTTGAGAGAGAGCAAGTGGGGGAAGGGCAGAGAGAGAGGGGGACAGAGGATCTGAAGTGGGCTTTGTGCTTAGAGCAGAGAGCCTCATGTGGGGCTTGCACTCACAAACCATGAGATCATGACCTGAGCTGAAGTCAGCTACTTAACCAATTGAGCATCCACATGCCTCAAGCCTTTTATAATTGATAAAGTCTTTTTTTGCTATCTTTTAATGATTCTCAATGTCCATTTTGTCTGCTATTAGTATAGTAACTCCAACTCTTGTGATTACTGTTTGCCTGGAAAATATTTTACCATACACTTACTTTCAATCTATTTGTATCTTTGAATTTTAAGTCTCTCGTAGACAGCACATAATTGGATCGTTTTTTAAAAAATCCATTCTGTCAATCTCTGCCTTATAACTGAGGAGATTGGTCCATTTACATTTACTCTAATTATTTGTAATTCTGCCACTCTTATTTTTTAATGTATTATATCTTTTTTGTATTAAACATATATTTTATATGGCAATATTTTAGTTACCTTGTCATCATTACAGATTTTCTAGTTATTTTCTTAGTGGTTACTCTGAGAATTACAATTAATATCTTTATAGATCAAATTAAGACCAACTTATTTTCAGTTAATTTGCAAACACTTTGTTCCTATATATTCTCCCTTGTGTTATTTCCAAAAGTGTATTTTTGTGTATTGTTTGCTCAATAACACAATTTTGCAATTATCGATTTATGCAAATGTCTTTTAAATGAGATAAGAAAAAAAAAAGTGCAGTTACAAACAAAATTCTACAAAGACTGTATTTTATATTTATCTTTACTGCTGTTCCTTATTTCTCCATGTGTATTCAAGTTGCTATCTAATATCTTTATTTCAGCCTGAAGACTACTTTTAGCATTTCTTGTAAGGAAGGTTTGTTAGTAAGCACTTGTCTCAGGCTTTGTTTGTGATATCTTAATTTCTCCTTCATTTTGAAAGATAATTTCATAAGACACAGAATTGTAGGATGATAGGGTTTTTTTTTTTTTTTCCTGTTAAAACTCTGATGATAGCATCTTACTTCCTCTAGACTCTATGGTTATGAAAATCAGCTGTTAATGTTTTTGAGGATACTTTATATGTGATACCTTGTTTCTCTTGCAGCTTTTTTGGATAGTCTCGTTGACTTTGGGTTTTGAAAGTTTGATTATGTGTTTTAGTGTGGACCTCTGAGTGTATTTTACCTCAAGTTCACTGAACTTTCTGAATGTGTATATTAATGTTTTATATCAAGTTTGGGGATTTTTTTAGCCTTATTTTTAAAATACTTGTTTTTTTTCCCTCACTCTCCTGCTGTGACTTACATTATGATAATGTTCATAGGTTTGGTGGTACCCAACAGGTCTCTTAGGCTGTGTTCATTTGTCTTGATATTTTTGTGTGTGTGTTTCTCAGTCTGAACTAACTTACTTGAACTACACTAAATGTTTTTCTGCCTGCTTCTATCTGCTGTTGAACTCCTCTAGTGAATTTTCCATTTCAGTTATTGTAGTTCTCAACTCTGCAATTTATATTTATTTCCTTTTCATAGTTTCTATTTTATGACATATCCTTTTTTTAGTTACACATTGTTTCTATTAGTTCTTTGAAGATATTTAAAATAGGTGTTTAAAATATTGAACTAATATTTTCTATTAATGTCTGCTTAGTCCTTATGTCTCTGCTTCCTCAGTAATGATTTTGATTAATTATTTTATTTCCTGAACATAAAGCATGGTTTCTTTGTACACCTCAGGGTTCTGTTAATGCTGAAAATTGGTCTAGTTGAATATTTTAATATGGAAATACTGGTAGTCCCATTCTCCTCCCCCTTCAGGGATTATTGTTATTATTTGTTGCAGTCATCACTGTTTAGTTACTTTCCCGAAAAAATTTTGCCCACTTATTTTTGTCATCTGTGACCCCTGAAGTCTTTATTTCATTATCTTAGCACTCAAGCAGTGAACAAAGATCCTCTTGAACTTTCGGAACACAATAGCTCCTAGTCTTTTAATAAGTGTGTATTTGGGTCACTTTCAACATATAGTGAGGTATCTTACAACTGTGTCTTAGCTTTTACTTACTTCTCGCACAAATCCTCAAAGTCAAACAAGGAGACAATAACCAGCAATGATGCTATAGCTAAGGATCTTATTTTTGTGAAAAACATCCATGAATAAATATATGTAGGTGAATAACGTGTAATTAAGGAATTATGATTTCTGCAAGTGTGGAGAGCACTATTTTAGCAGTCATTTTCTCTTAGTGTATTTTAAGGTGATTTTTGCTTTTTTCTCGGTACTTTTTCTGTTGAACAATAAAATGAGTAGAATATTTAACAGTAAAATGTTATTTTCAAACAAATAGCCATCTTAAAAAAATTATCTTTCCAATTGTTTTTCACCAAACACTCTTATTCATTCTGATTATATATCATTGGGGTTTAATGTTTTCTATGGACAGACAATAATCACAAGGATTTATCAAATGTATCGGTACATCGTGTTATGGTGAATGAGGGGAAAATTGGATGGGTTATAGGCTACTTTGCTAGATTTCTTCTACTCAATTTATATATTCCAATGAATTTTCAAAAACTTTAAGGAAGGATGTGAAAGATTACTTCAGTTCCAGTGTAATATTAATATAATTTACCAGTATTACACATCATTGGTTAGAAAGCATGTCTAAGAACAAAGTGATTTTTGGTAAGAAACTGCACGTCTTAATATGTGGAATGCCTTCAGAATCATTTTACCGAATCTAATTGTGCTGTATATGTGTGCACCCAAAGAAGAAAATGTCTTTTGTTTCAATGTCACACACAGTAATTTAACAGCCTACCAGTGATGTGATAAAACCACTTAGAATACTCAAGAATATTGCACATAATGTAAATTCTCAGCACACTGAGTGCATAAAAGGAAATTATTCAAGCAAGCAATGGCTGAGATCTTGAGGAAAACACCTATTTGGAAACACATTTAAGTATCAATGGCATGTTACTATTTTCCTACAACAACAACACTGAAGAAATGGGAGAAAGATCGTCTTCTAATCTAGGTATCAATGGCTTGTTGGATAATTACATACATCCTGCTGCAATTTTCTCACTTATTTGATCTCTCTCTCTTTTTTTTTTTTCCAGAGACAGGGGTCTTTATAATCTAGTTTATTAATTTCCCCATAGTTAACCATAGGGTACAATTCATGTGTTTATAAAACATTTCAGACACACAATAGAAGTCTCTTGTCAAACTTTCAGAGAATTACAGAGTTCTGGGATGCTTGTCTTCTGCAGAATGTAAGCCATTTACCATTGGGTTGAACCGTAGGAACAGCATAGTGTAGGTATAGAGGATATAGTTTCATTGTTTTCTTTAGTTCTTGTATAAATACACTGTGGATTAAGTTATGGCCTTAACTTTAATGCTTACTACTTATCACATATTAATACTTAATAAATTAATGTTAATAAATGTTGAGGCATTATGAACATTTCACTGTTAGCAAATACACATTGTATCTACATTACATTTGTGTTATTTATGTTCTTTTTCTGAGGTACAATTGATGGACTCCTTTCAGGTATACAACATGATATTTTGTGTGTGTGTATATACATATATATATATACATAGTGTATACGATATATATACACTATATATATATTGTGTATATACATTGTGTATACATATGTATATATATATATTTTGTATACATATATTTTTTGTATATACATATATATTTGTATATTCTGAGCAATGATCACCACAATAAGACTAGTTAATGTTCTTTTATTTTTTTTTGTGATGAGAATATAAGATTTATTCTGTTGACAAGTTTCAAATATGCAACATAGTGTCACTAACTATAGTTTTCATGCTGTGAATTACTTTCCCTGTAACTTATTTCATAACTGAAAGTTTGTAACTTTTGATTCCCTTCACCCATTTTACCCACCCCCAAAACTGCAACCTTTGCAATCACCAACCTATTGTCTGCATCTATGAGCTTTGTTTCTGTTTTTCTTATTTCGGATTCTACATATAATTGAGATCATATGGTATTTGTCTTTCTGACTTATTTCATTTAGCATAAGTGAACATGCCATTTCATCTATTGCCTTTTTACTGTGTTGGTGATTTCCTTTGCT
This sequence comes from Panthera leo, assembly GCF_018350215.1. Taxonomy (NCBI): domain Eukaryota; kingdom Metazoa; phylum Chordata; class Mammalia; order Carnivora; family Felidae; genus Panthera; species Panthera leo. The sequence goes on along the minus strand of NC_056691.1, from coordinate 52,510,295 downwards.
GTTTTTTTTGGTTTTTTTTTTGTTTTGTTTTGTTGTTTTTTTTTTTTTTTTGGTTTGATATAGTCAGTCCTGCTTTTGGAATCAAACTGAAAAAATCATTGCCAAGAGTGATGTCAAGGAGTTTATCACCTATGTTTTGTTTTAGAAAATTTATGGTTCAGGTCTTGTTTTCAAGTCTTTAATCAATTTTGAGGTAATTTTTGTTGTGGTGTAATCATCTTTCTGATTAGAGAATGGGATAAATGAGATATTCATAGTCTCTTCATATCTTTGCTCTTATGCTTGGAAGATAAAAGCACAGTACTACATATTTAATTTAAAGCCATTAAACAGATATTTTTTAAGAATATGGCAAAATGAATCTATGACAAAGGTGTTTTTCAATGCTATTACATGTAATAGTGGTAGAAAATATTGGTTTTCCCAGTTAAGCTGCTGAGAGTTTAAGGTCATTTCTGACTGCAGCATATGGTAGTCTTAAACTAATAAGGATTTTGTCAGTTTTTTTGAAACCACTGTTTTCTATAGAGGAATATGAGGAGTACAAAAATAAAGCTATGTGAAATTGACTCAAATTACTAAATTATATAAATGTTTAATCAAATGTAGGCCCATTTTAGACTCCAAACCTTTCTTATTTATTCTTGGCTGAACTGTTTTTGTTGTTGTTGTTTGTTTCTACGGAGTTCTTTGTCTTTTCATTACCTTTTCTGGGAGACCTTGGACTTTTACTTTCCTAGCTTTTTTTATGCCCCTTAGGTAAATAAAACAGGCTTCACACTTTTCAGTATCTCTCTTTTCACACCTTTTCATATCAAGAAACAATTGGTTCTCTGTGTGTCAGTGGGTTTGGTATATTTAATTGGATTAAGGAAAATAATAGTTTTGATACTTAGACATTTTCTTTTCCTTTATTCTTTATTTTATATTTTCCATTGAAGAAATAATCTAATTCTCAATATTATTATTTTTTCCCCTACCATACATGTGTTTGTTCTTCCCAGATGTCTTTAGAAATATTATGGTATATGTGAAAGATCACTAACTAGCTGAAAATTGAAATAGTAAGATTATCTTGTTGCTGTGTATCTAGATTAAAGATGTAGTAAAGAGATGCACATGATGATAATGAAGATACTCTGTTTTTCTTTGTTTCTACTCTTTAGTTGATATATGACAAACATTTAGAAATGGCTGATGATATCATTCAGTAATTTATATTAAAAATGAAAGTGTGGAATCTTTATAGATTTTTCCATTATTTTGATTTTTAAATAAAGCAACAAAGGAAAAATCAGTATTAAAATTGAATAAAAACTGTTATCAAGTTAATGTTCCAACAAGTTCATACACCAGTATGTGAAATGTGTGAACCTCCAGTGACCTTTCACCCCCGCCTCCTCTGATTGTTGTTACAAAAGGATGTGTAAAAGATAAGGCTATGGGAGGGTTCCGGAAGATGGCGGCGTAGGAGGACGCGGGGCTCACAGCGCGTCCTGCCGATCACTTAGATTCCACCTACACCTGCCTAAAGAACACAGAAAACCGCCAGAGGATTAGCAGAAGGGAGTCTCCGGAGTCAAGTGCAGACCAGAGGCCCACGGAAGAGGGTAGGAAGGGCGGCGAGGCGGTGCGCGCCCCACGGACTGGCGGGAGGGAGCCGGGGCGGAGGGGCGGCTCGCCGGCCAAGCAGAGCCCCCGAGTCTGGCTGGCAAAAGCGGAGGGGCCGGACGGACTGTGTTCCGACAGCAAGCGCGACTTAGCGTCTGGGAGGTCATAAGTTAACAGCTCTGCTCGGAAAGCGGGAAGGCTGGAGGACAAAGGGAGGGAGAGCTGCTGAGCCCCCGGACGGCAGAGCTCAGCTTGGCGGGGAACAAAGGCGCCAGCGCCATCTCCCCCGCCCATCCCCCAGCCAAAATCCCAAAGGGAACCAGTTCCTGCCAGGGAACTTGCTCGCTCCGCGCAAACACCCAACTCTGTGCTTCTGCGGAGCCAAACCTCCGGCAGCGGATCTGACTCCCTCCCGCTGCCACAGGGCTCCTCCTGAAGTGGATCACCTAAGGAGAAGCGAGCTAAGCCTGCCCCTCCAGCCCCCGTGCACCTTGCCCACCCACCCCAGCTAATACGCCAGATCCCCAGCAACACAAGCCTGGCAGTGTGCAAGTAGCCCAGACGGGACACGCCACCCCACAGTGAATCCCACCCCTAGGAGAGGGGAAGAGAAGGCACACACCAGTCTGACTGTGGCCCCAGCAGTGGGCTGGGGGCAGACATCGGGTCGGACTGCGGCCCCACCCACTAACTCCAGTTATACACCACAGCACAGGGGAAGTGCACTGCAGGTCGTCACCACGCCAGGGACTCTCCAAAATGACCAAACGGAAGAATTCCCCTCAGAAGAATCTCCAGGAAATAACAACAGCTAATGAACTGATCAAAAAGGATTTAAATAATATAACAGAAAGTGAATTTAGAATAATAGTCATAAAATTAATCGCTGGGCTTGAAAACAGTATACAGGACAGCAGAGAATCTCTTGCCACAAAGATCGAGGGACTAAGGAACAGTCAAGAGGAGTTGAAAAACGCTTTAAACGAATTGCAAAACAAAATGGAATCCACGATGGCTCGGCTTGAAGAGGCAGAGGAGAGAATAGGTGAACTAGAAGATAAAGTTATGGAGAAAGAGGAAGCTGAAAGAAAGAGAGATAAAAAAATCCAGGAGTATGAGGGGAAAATTAGAGAACTAAGTGATACACTAAAAAAAAATAATATACGCATAATCGGTATCCCAGAGGAGGAAGAGAGAGGGAAGGGTGCTGAAGGGGTACTTGAACAAATTATAGCTGAGAACTTCCCTGAACTGGGGAAGGAAAAAGGCATTGAAATCCAAGAGGCACAGAGAACTCCCTTCAGACGTAACTTGAATCGATCTTCTGCACGACATATCATAGTGAAACTGGCAAAATACAAGGACAAAGAGAAAATTCTGAAAGCAGCAAGGGATAAACGTGCCCTCACATATAAAGGGAGACCTATAAGACTCGTGACTGATCTCTCCTTTGAAACTTGGCAGGCCAGAAAGGCTTGGCACGATATCTACAGTGTGCTAAACAGGAAAAATATGCAGCCGAGAATCCTTTATCCAGCAAGTCTGTCATTTAGAATAGAAGGAGAGATAAAGGTCTTCCCAAACAAACAAAAACTGAAGGAATTTGTCACCACGAAACCAGCCCTACAAGAGATCCTAAGGGGGATCCTGTGAGACAAAGTACCAGAGACATCACTACAAGCATAAAACATACAGACATCACAATGACTCTAAACCCGTATCTTTCTATAATAACACTGAATGTAAATGGATTAAATGCGCCAACTAAAAGACAGAGGGTATCAGAATGGATAAAAAAACAAGACCCATCTATTTGCTGTCTACAAGAGACTCATTTTAGACCTGAGGACACCTTTAGATTGAGAGTGAGGGGATGGAGAACTATTTATCATGCTCCTGGAAGTCAAAAGAAAGCTGGAGTAGCCATACTTATATCAGACAAACTAGACTTTAAATTAAAGGCTGTAACAAGAGATGAAGAAGGGCATTATATAATAATCACAGGGTCTATCCACCAGGAAGAGCTAATTATTATAAATGTCTATGCGCCAAATACCCGAGCCCCCAGATATATAAAACAATTACTCATAAACATAAGCAACCTTATTGATAAGAATGTGGTCATTGCAGGGGACTTTAACACCCCACTTACAGAAATGGATAGATCATCTAGACACACAGTCAATAAAGAAACAAGGGCCCTGAATGATACATTGGATCAGATGGACTTGACAGATATATTTAGAACTCTGCATCCCAAAGCAACAGAATATACTTTCTTCTCGAGTGCACATGGAACATTCTCCAAGATAGATCATATACTGGGTCACAAAACAGCCCTTCATAAGTTTACAAGAATTGAAATTATACCATGCATACTTTCAGACCACAATGCTATGAAGCTTGAAATCAACCACAGGAAAAAGTCTGGAAAACCTCCAAAAGCATGGAGGTTAAAGAACACCCTACTAACGAATGAGTGGGTCAACCAGGCAATTAGAGAAGAAATTAAAACATATATGGAAACAAACGAAAATGAAAATACAACAATCCAAACGCTTTGGGATGCAGCGAAGGCAGTCCTGAGAGGAAAATACATTGCAATCCAGGCCTATCTCAAGAAACAAGAAAAATCCCAAATACAAAATCTAACAGCACACCTAAAGGAAATAGAAGCAGAACAGCAAAGGCAGCCTAAACCCAGCAGAAGAAGAGAAATCATAAAGATCAGAGCAGAAATAAACAATATAGAATCTAAAAAAACTGTAGAGCAGATCAACGAAACCAAGAGTTGGTTTTTTGAAAAAATAAACAAAATTGACAAACCTCTAGCCAGGCTTCTCAAAAAGAAAAGGGAGATGACCCAAATAGATAAAATCATGAATGAAAATGGAATGATTACAACCAATCCCTCAGAGATACAAACAATTATCAGGGAATACTGTGAAAAATTATATGCCAGCAAATTGGACAACCTGGAAGAAATGGACAAATTTCTAAACACCCACACTCTTCCAAAACTCAATCAGGAGGAAATAGAAAGCTTGAACAGACCCATAACCAGCGAAGAAATTGAATCGGTTATCAAAAATCTCCCAACAAATAAGAGTCCAGGACCAGATGGCTTCCCAGGGGAGTTCTACCAGACATTTAAAGCAGAGATAATACCTATCCTTCTCAAGCTATTCCAAGAAATAGAAAGGGAAGGAAAACTTCCAGACTCATTCTATGAAGCCAGTATTACTTTGATTCCTAAACCAGACAGAGACCCAGTAAAAAAAGAGAACTACAGGCCAATATCCCTGATGAATATGGATGCAAAAATTCTTAATAAGATACTAGCAAATCGAATTCAACAGCATATAAAAAGAATTATTCACCATGATCAAGTGGGATTCATTCCTGGGATGCAGGGCTGGTTCAACATTCGCAAATCGATCAACGTGATACATCACATTAACAAAAAAAAAGAGAAGAACCATATGATCCTGTCAATCGATGCAGAAAAGGCCTTTGACAAAATCCAGCACCCTTTCTTAATAAAAACCCTTGAGAAAGTCGGGATAGAAGGAACATACTTAAAGATCATAAAGGCCATTTATGAAAAGCCCACAGCTAACATCATCCTCAACGGGGAAAAACTGAGAGCTTTTTCCCTGAGATCAGGAACACGACAGGGATGCCCACTGTCACCGCTGCTATTTAATATAGTGCTGGAAGTTCTAGCATCAGCAATCAGAAAACAAAAGGAAATCAAAGGCATCAAAATTGGCAAAGATGAAGTCAAGCTTTCGCTTTTTGCAGATGACATGATATTATACATGGAAAATCCGATAGACTCCACCAAAAGTCTGCTAGAACTGATACATGAATTCAGCAAAGTTGCAGGATACAAAATCAATGTGCAGAAATCAGTTGCATTCTTATACACTAACAATGAAGCAACAGAAAGACAAATGAAGAAACTGATCCCATTCACAATTGCACCAAGAAGCATAAAATACCTAGGAATAAATCTAACCAAAGATGTAAAAGATCTGTATGCTGAAAACTATCGAAAGCTTATGCAGGTAATTGAAGAAGATATAAAGAAATGGAAAGACATTCCCTGCTCATGGATTGGAAGAATAAATATTGTCAAAATGTCAATACTACCCAAAGCTATCTACACATTCAATGCAATCCCAATCAAAATTGCACCAGCATTCTTCTCGAAACTAGAACAAGCAATCCTAAAATTCATATGGAACCACAAAAGGCCCCGAATAGCCAAAGTAATTTTGAAGAAGAAGACCAAAGCAGGAGGCATCACAATCCCAGACTTTAGCCTCTACTACAAAGCTGTCATCATCAAGACAGCATGGTATTGGCATAAAAACAGACACATAGACCAATGGAATAGAATAGAAACCCCAGAACTAGACCCACAAACGTATGGCCAACTCATCTTTGACAAAGCAGGAAAGAACATCCAATGGAAAAAAGACAGTCTCTTTAACAAATGGTGCTGGGAGAACTGGACAGCAACATGCAGAAGGTTGAAACTAGACCACTTTCTCACACCATTCACAAAAATAAACTCAAAATGGATAAAGGACCTGAATGTGAGGAAACCATCAAAACCTTAGAGGAGAAAGCAGGAAAAGACCTCTCTGACCTCAGCCGTAGCAATCTCTTACTCGGCACATCCCCAAAGGCAAGGGAATTAAAAGCAAAAGTGAATTACTGGGACCTTATGAAGATAAAAAGCTTCTGCACAGCAAAGGAAACAACCAACAAAACTAAAAGGCAACCAACGGAATGGGAAAAGATATTTGCAAATGACACATCGGACAAAGGGCTAGTATCCAAAATCTATAAAGAGCTCATCAAACTCCACACCCGAAAAACAAATAACCCAGTGAAGAAATGGGCAGAAAACATGAATAGACACTTCTCTAAAGAAGACATCCGGATGGCCAACAGGCACATGAAAAGATGTTCAACGTCGCTCCTTATCAGGGAAATACAAATCAAAACCACACTCAGATACCACCTCACGCCAGTCAGAGTGGCCAAAATGAAGAAATCAGGAGACTATAGATGCTGGAGAGGATGTGGAGAAACAGGAACCCTCTTGCACTGTTGGTGGGAATGCAAATTGGTGCAGCCACTCTGGAAAGCAGTGTGGAGGTTCCTCAGAAAATTAAAAATAGACCTACCCTATGACCCAGCAATAGCACTGCTAGGAATTTATCCAAGGGATACAGGAGTACTGATGCATAGGGGCACCTGTACCCCAATGTTTATAGCGGCACTCTCAACAATAGCCAAATTATGGAAAGAGCCTAAATGTCCATCAACTGATGAATGGATAAAGAAATTGTGGTTTATATACACAATGGAATACTACGTGGCAATGAGAAAAAATGAAATATGGCCTTTTGTAGCAACATGGATGGAACTGGAGAGTGTGATGCTAAGTGAAATAAGCCATACAGAGAAAGACAGATACCATATGGTTTCACTCTTATGTGGATCCTGAGAAACATAACAGAAACCCATGGGGGAGGGGAAGGAAAAAAAAAAAAAAAAAGAGGTTAGAGTGGGAGAGAGCCAAAGCATAAGAGACTGTTAAAAACTGAGAACAAACTGAGGGTTGATGGGGGGTGGGAGGGAGGGCAGGGTGGGAGGGAGGGCAGGGTGGGTGATGGGTATTGAGGAGGGCACCTTTTGGGATGAGCACTGGGTGTTGTATGGAAACCAATTTGACAGTAAATTTCATATATTAAAAAAAAAAAAAAAAAAAAAAAAAAAAAAAAAAAAAGATAAGGCTATGAAAAATAACAAAGAAAAGAATTCACAGACTTTAAAAAAGGTTATACTTTTTTAGATATACCTGCTATTCTTTAGGATTGAGGTGTTACGACAAACATGCTGTTTATTCACTTATCTGAAACAGATCATTCAAATGAGAATGTTAAATTATTTGAGCAAATATTTTGGGGAAAGATTTTGGGACACTACTATTTCCACCAAAACAAAAACAGATAAGCATAAAGCGCGCCTGGGTGGCTCACTCAGTTAAGCATCCAACTTTGACTCAGGTCATGATCCCACAGTTTGTGGGTTCAAGGCTTGAGTCAGACATTTGTGCTGACAGCTCAGAGCCTGAGGCCTGGTTCAGATTCCGTGTTTTCCTCTCTCTCTGCCTCTCCCCCACTAATGCTCTGTTTCTCTCACTCAAAAATAAACATTTAAAGTTTTTTAAGCATAAAACCTTCAAACTTGCAGAGGTGTGGATGAGTTAATAGACTTCCTAGAGGAAATTTTATCTTGGAACTGAGTACAGAACTGATTCCTATGTTAGCTAAAATTCTTGGATTCTAGGACAAAAGGGAATACTTATTTACTGGTGAAATATAGGCACCTCTAAACAAAACTTACCATGTCTCTAAACTTATTCAATGGCATACAAATACATCTTATATATGAAGTGGAGATAACTGAATGTACCTAAAAGGTCAAAATGTGTAGCAGACAAGGTTGCCAAAGAGCTTCATTGTTAATTTATAAAAATGAATGGAATAATTCTCAGGGGGGAAACAGTAGCTTACTGCTTTTGTCATGAAGGTCAAAGCAGATAAACTTTGTATGTAGAGTATAATGCTCGATAATAGTGATTTAATTTTAACAGTCTGGAAGGAGAACTCAACATAAGCTTTCAACTTTTAATTAGAAGAATCACAAAAGCTCAACATCTACACAGTGGCATTTTTTTTTTAAGAGACATAATTGACACACAGCAATGCATATAAACTGTACAGTAGGATGATTTAACATGATTGTGGCAAAATGATTACAATAAGTTAACGTCATTACCTTCTTGTGATGTTCCTAAATTTCCTTGCAAACTTTAAATTTACACTCAAGCAGTGTTAACTATAGACCTCTTATTGTACATTACATCCCCAGTACTTATCAATAACTGGAAATTTTATCTTCTAACCACCTTTACCCAATTCTCCCATCTCCCACTTCTGGCCTCCAATAACCACAGATCTCTTTTCCCATGGGCTTAGGGGCTTTTTTGGAGTCTACATCTAAACGAAATCCTGTAGTCTTTGTCTTCTTCTGTCTGACTTATATCACTTACATAATATCCTCAGGGTTCATCAGTGTTGTTGCAAATGGCAGGATATCCTTCTTTTTTATGGCTGAACAGTATTACATCATGCACATGTCTATGTCACCATTTCTTTATCCATTCAACCATGTATGGACACTTAGCATGTTTCCATGCATCTTGGCTATTGGGAGTAATGATGCAGTGAACATACAAGTTCAGATAACTCTGTGAGATCCTAATTTCAATGTTTTGTATTTTGTAGGTCTATATTTAATTTTTTTTTGAGGAACCTCCACACCATTTTCCGTATATAGCTATCCCAGTTTATGTTCCCACAAACAGGGCACAGTGTTCCCTTTTCTCCATATCCTTGCCAGTATTTCTTGCTTATGTTTTTGATAGTAGCCATTCTAAAAGGAACGAGGTGGTGCCTCATTGTGGTTTTGATTTCAGTCTCACAAATGATTAATAACGGAGAACACCTTTTCACATACCAGTCAGCCATTGTTGTGTCTTCGTAGGAAAAATGTTTAGGTTCCTTTTCCATTTTAATTGGATTATTTCTTTTTTGCTATTCATGAGTTCTTTTTTAGCATATGTGCTGCTGAAACGAACAGAGCTATTCATAAGTTCTTAAAAAAAACTTTTTAGATCTTAACCATTTATCATATATGATTTGCAAATATTTTCTCCCATTACATAGGTTGCTTTTTCATTTTTATCAATGATTTCCTATGCTGTGAAAAACATTTTTAGTTTGATGCAGTTTAACATGTTCATTTTAGATAGTGTTCTTGTGCTTTAGATGTCCCATCCAAAAACACACTGCCCAAGACCCATGCCAAAGGGCCTTTTTCTGGTATTTTCTTCTAGGAGTTTTATTGTCTCCTATTTGAGAATTTAATCCATTTTGAGTTAATTTTTGTGAGTGGTGAAAAATAGGGATCTAGTTTCATTCTTTTGCATATTAACATCCAATTTTCCAAAGTACCATTTATTGATGAAACTTCATCTTCTCTATTGAGTATTTTTGGCTTCCTTATCAAATATTAATTGACCATATATGCATGGGTTTATTTCTGAGCTCTCAAGTGTAGGGTGTCCTTTACCTCCTTGGTTAAATTATTCCTAAGTATTTTATTCTTGTAATGTTATTTTTAAAATTGATTTTGACAGAGAGTGCGTGCAAGCTGTGGAGGGACAGAGAGAGGGAAAGAATTTCAGGCAGGCTCTGTACTGTCAGCACAGAGCGCAAAGCAGGGCTCAATCTCAGGAACCATGAGATCATGACCTGACCAGAATCAAGAGTTGGATGCTCAACTGACTAAGCCACCCACGTGCCCCTCTTGTGATGTTATTGTAAAAACATTTTCTTAATTTCTTTTTGAGATAATTCAATGTCACTGTATAGAAAAGCTACTGAATTTTGTACATTTATTTTGTATCCTGCAACTTAATTTGTTGAGTAGTTCTAACAGATTTGGGGTGGTATTGAGAATTTTCTATATAGAATATATCATTTGCAAATAGAAACAATTTTACTTCTTTCTTTGCAGTTCTAAAGCCTTTTTCTTTTTTGATCCCTTTGACTACAATCTACTACTATGTTGACTACAAGTGGTAAGAGTAAGCACTCTTATCTTCTTCCTGATCTTAGTGAAAAGGTTTTCAACCTTTCAGCATTGAGTATGTGACCTATGAGTTTGTCACATATGACCTTTATTCTGATCTGCATTCCTTCTATTGGTGGAGAGTTTTTATCATGACTGGATGTTGCATTCTGTGAAATGTTTTTTCTATATCTATTGAAATGATCATAAGATTTCTATCTTTCCTTCTGTCAATGTGGTGTATCATATTTATTGATTTGATTATGTTGAACCATCCTTGTATCTCAAGGATGAATCCCACTTGAACAGGGTATACAATTCTTTTAATATGATTTCAGTTTCCTAGTATTTTATTTAGAATTTTTGCATCTGTATGTATGTGGTCTCTCCCTCCCCGTCTTGTTCTTCCACCTCTCTTCTCAGGATAATGTTGGTCTTGTAAAATGAGTTTAAAAATACTGCCTTTTCTTCAATTATCTGAAAGAGTTTGAGAAAGATTGGTACTAATACTTCTTTAAATGTTTGGTAGAATTAACCAGTAAAACCATCTGTTCCTGGGCTTTTCAGTGTTGGGAGGTTTGTGATAACTGAAAATCTTAATAATTGTCCTATTCAGATTTTCACTTTCTTCCTGATTCAATCTTAGTAGGTTGTATGTTTCTGAGAATTTATTCATTTCTTTTAGGTTGTGTAGTTTGTTACCAGATAGTTGTTCATAGTAACTTCTTATGAGCCTTTATATTTCTGTGGCATCAGTTGTATGGTCTTTTTTCATATATAATCTTGTTGATTTGCATCCTTTCTCTAATCTTTACTATTGTTTTCCTGTTCTTGAAGTCCTCTTTTTCTGCTCTTTTATTACTTCATTTCATCTCCTAACTTGGACTTAGGTCTTCTTTACTTCCATGAGTCAGAAAGTTGGGTTGTTTGAGATATTTCTGTTATTGTTCTGTATTCATTTATAGCTATAAATTTTTTCTTCCAACTGTTTTTGCTGTATCCCATACATTTTGGAGTGTTGTTTTCATTTGTGTCAAGATAGTTTCCTAATTCCCTTTAATTTCTTCTGTGATCCATTCATTGGTCAGGAGAGTGTTGTTTCCAAATTTTTCTTCCTGTTATTGATTTCTAGTTTCAAGAAATGATACTTATAATTTCAATCTTTATGCATTTATGAAGCCTTATTTAGTAGCCTAATATATGATCTATCCTAGAAAATGTTCTGTGTGGGCTTGAAGAATATGTATTCTGCTATTTGGGATAGAATGCACTATATACATTAGTTAGGTCCATTAGGTTTATAGTGTGGTTTAAATCTATTGCTTTTTATTCATTCTCTGTCTAGATGATCTGTCCATTGCTGAAAGTGGGATATTAAATTCCCCAACTGTTATCGTATTGCTGTTTATTGCTTCCTGTTGCTTTATATATTTAGTTGCTTCAATGTTAAGTGCATAAATATTTACAACTGTTAAATCTTTGTGATGGATTGAACCTTTTATTATTATACAGTGACCTTCTTCCTCTCTTATTTTTAGTTTCCACTCTATTTTGTTTGATATAAGTATAACTACTTCTGCGTTTTTGGTTATCATTTGATTGAAATATCTTTCTCCCTCCCTTCACTTGGAGTTTGTGCCTTTAAAGCTGAAGTGAGTTTTTTTTTTTTTTTTTTAAGTAGAATACAGTTGGATCTTACATTTTTAATCCCATCAGCCACTTAAAAATTTTGATTGGAAAATTTAATCCATTAACTTTTTAAGTATCGATAGCAAAGAATGTAGTATTGATATTTTATTGTTTTTCTGTTTTGCAAATCCATTGTTGCGTCTCATCTGCTGTCTTTTGTAATTTGATGACTGTTGGTATCTGTATGCTTTGGCTTCTTTATCATGTTTCTTGTATCACTCTTACATCTTTTTTCCCCTTGTAATTACGATGAGGTTTACATAAATTATGGTAAATTTTGAACACCTTATTTTAAACTGATAATTTAACAGCATTCCTTAACTTTACACTGTTTACTTCTCTTCTCCCTTATATCTGATCTTATCAGTGTTATACTGATCACTGCATTAGGCATCAACATTAACATATCAAAGAATTTGATACAGACTATATATTGACCTTCATGGGCTTTACTCCACCTTCACATTTTTATGATGTTAATTAGTGGGGTTTTTTTCTTCCAAAATTTTTTTTAGATTCCAGTGAGTTAATATGCAGTGTAATGTTATTTTACTGTGTAGAATTTAGTGTTTCATCACTTATATTACCAAGTGCCAATCATAAAAGGTCCCTTCCTTAATACCTATCACCTATCTAACCCATCCCAGTTGCCCACCTTCTCTCAAGTAACCATCAGTTTGTTGTTTACTTCTTGGTTTGCCCTTTTTCTCACCCCATGTTCATTGATTTTGTTTCTTACATTCCACATGAGTGAAATCATATGGTATTTGTCTTTCACTGACTTTGCTTAGCATTAGTGTCTTTACTTCTGCTTCAAGAACTCTTTAGCATTTCTTGTAAAGAAGATCTAGTAGTAATGAACTTCTCACTTATTGTTAAAGTTTATTTTCTTCTTCATTTCTGAAGGACAGCCTTGCTGGGTGTAGTATTCTTGGCTGACTTTTTATTTTTCTATCAATATTTTGAATATATCATCCCATTTTCTCCTGGTTTGGTTCTTTGCCCAAGTTAGGCTAGAAGATGGGCTGTGTGGTTCCCTGAATTCTGTTGTCAGGTTTCCTATCAGCAATACATAGGGTTATGAATTAAATTCCTTTCCCTGGCTGGACTGCCAAATGAGCCCCACAGCCAGCAGAATTCATCCTTTGGAGACCCAAATCAAGCAGAATTTTGCACTAAATTCCCTGGCCTGAAGGGGCAAGTGGTTTTGGTATGCTTTCTACTCAAGTGCCACTGTAAGTGGGGTATAGGATTAACTACACAGTTGCCAGTGTGCCCTGGTTAGTTTCTTGGTCCAGGTGGTGAAGGTCATATTTAGCAGTGAGTGGGACTATGCATTAGTTTCACAGATGGGGCCATCATACAGGCCCCAAGGCTGCCAAGAGTCTTATTTGTGGATCAAATTAGCAGAGCTGTGCATTAACATCATTGAAGTGGTGGGCTACTGTCCTATCTCTCAGCTGGGCAGGATCATTCATGAGGGTCCCTGCTAAAGTGCCGTTGTATTCTGAGTTGCAGGATGGATGTAGATTCCTGGGATCTTGGGTTGGATTCCCTGGGTATCCCAGCTGGAGACTGTATTCAACTTTGGGAACAGTTACTAATTAGGTTCCTTGCCTAGGTAGGGCTACAGATCAGGACCCAGGGCTGGCAAGGCAAAACTCCACTAAGCTCCGTGTCCAGATAGGGCCACTGGCTAGGTTCTGTTCTCAAGTGCCACTGTAATTAGAATTGCAGGATGGACTACGCAGATTCCTGGCATCTCTGGTTAGAGAGGTTGTACTCAACAGTGGGTGGAGATACAGATTAGGTTTTCTGCCTGAGTGGAGCAAAACAAACCAGACTCCAAGACCACCAAGGCTCTTTGTTTGGATTCCCAAATCCAGCAGACCTATGTTCTGCCACGTTCTCTGGTCAAACTGTGACACTATCTTAGCTCTATAGATGAGCAGCACATAAGTAGAAATCCTAGCAGTATTTCTTGAGGTAAGAGCTTAGTCTGCCTTGATCCAAACTGGGTGCTCTAAACTGTACTCCTCTTCTCCATCATAATCTCATTCCCAGTGGTCATTCCCCAAAGATGGATCTCCATAACACAGGACCCAAGTGGGCCTCCTGAAAAGCAACAGACAATGCTAGAGGACTTAGATGGTACCTTAGGCTCTCTTTTTCCAACCGGAGGCTCAGGGGAGGTGTTTGACTGATATAGACCTCATTGCTCCTCCCAGATTCTGTGGTGCCAGGGGGGTCCTTCAACCTCACCCCCATATTATTGAATTTTCATAACCAGGTCTTGTCTACAGTTGTTAGATCGTATTCTAAGAGGAAGGAGAGTCGAGAATGACCAATGTCACAATATTGGTAACATTACTTTTCAGCATTATATTTCAAAGAGCTTTGATTTCAGATTGTAGATATTATAAGTAAATTTCACAATATAAACTTCCTAATTTTGTTTTTTAATATAATTACAAACTCAGAATTAAACATATTTGATGGGGTTCTACCCATTGCAATTAAATGGCCCAGCTTTGGATAGTGGTAGTTTTCCCAAATTGACTACTGTGTCCTTTTGGTTATACAGACACGGCCTTTTTTTCCCCCCCAAGTACAGTAAAACCTTGGATTGTGAGTAACCTGTTCTGTGAGTGTCCCACACGATGAGAAAACATTTCTAATAAATTGTAACTTGATAAATGACCATTGTCTTGCAATACGAATCGTACATAATGCTGAATGTCACATGATAACAACTAAGCCAATGTTTCTTGCAATTTGCTTTGATATACGAGTACTTTGGGTTAGAATTATGTTTCTGGAACAAATTGTGTCCACAAACCAAACTTTTACTGTGTTTTTTTTATAATTTATATGTTATGCTATGCTCACAAGTGTAGCTACCATCTGTCACCATACAATGGTATTACAGTATCATTGACTATATTCTCTTGCTATCACTGTATCCCCATGACTTAATCATTCTATACCCAGAAGCCTGTATCTCCATTTTCCCCATCCATAAGGCAACCACCAAATTATTCTCGGTATTTATGGGTCTCTTTCTATATTTTTGTTTGTTCATTCGTTATCTATATACCACATATATAAGTGAAATAATAAGGTATTTCTCTTATTTCACTTAGCACAATAACTTCTAGGTCCATTTGTCTTGTTACAAATGGTATGATCTCTTTTTTATGGCTGAGTAATATTCTATTGTGTATATATACCACATCTTCATCCATTCACCTACTGATGGACACTTAGGTTGACTATTGTAAAAAATGCTGCAATAAAATAGGGGTACAAATGTCCTTTTACATTAGTGTTTTGTTTTCTTTGGGTACCTACCCTGTAGTGGAAATACTGGATCATAGGATACGTCTATTTTTAATATTTTTTTAAATGTTTATTTATTTATTTTGAGAGAGAGAGAGCATAAGAGGAAGAGGGGCAGAGAGGAAAGAGAGAATCCCAAGCAGGCTCCATGTTGTCAGTGCACAGCCTGATGCTGGGTTCCATCTCACAGTTTGTGTGATCATGACCTGTGCTAAAATCAAGAGTTGAATGCTTAATGAACTGAGCCACCCAGGCACCCCTCTATTTTTAATTTTTTGAGGAACTTCCATACTGTTTTCCACAGTGTCTGCATCATTTTATATACCCATCAATAGAGCACAGGGTTCCTTTTTTTTTCCACATCCTTGCCCACATTGTGATTTCTTGTGATTTTGATTCTTGCCATTTTGATATGTGTGAAATGATATCTCACTGTTTTGGTTTGCATTGCTATCTTTATTAGTGATATTGACCATCTTTTCATGTGTCTTTTGACCATTTGTATGTCTTCTTTGGAAAATGTCTATTCAGATACTCTGCCCTTTTTAAATTGAATTGTTTGGGGTGTTTTGATGTTGAGTTGTAAAAGTTCTTTATATATGGTAGATATTAATCCCTTATTGCATATGTAGTTTGCAAATATCTTCTCTCCTTCAGTATGGTGCCTTTTCATTTTGTTGATTATTCCCTTTGCTGTGTGTGCAAGAGGTTTTTATTTTGGCATAATCCCAGTAGTTTATTTTTGTTTTTGTTTCTTTGCCTGAGGAGATATATCCATAATATGTCTAAGGACAGTGTCAAAGAGATTTCTGCCAATGATTTCTCTTGGACAAGTTTTATGGTTTCACATCTCACATTAGGCCTTTGTCCATTTTGAGTTTATTTTCATGTATGGTCTGGTTTCATTCTTATACATGTAGCTAATTTTCCTAGCACCATTTAGTGAAGAGACTCTTTTACCCATTGGATATTCTTGCCTTTGTCATAGACTGACCATATATAAGGGTGCATTTCTTTCTGGGCTGTGTCCTTAATTTGTGTGTCTCTTTTGTGCCAATACCATACTCTTTTGATTATTGTAGTTTTGTAGTATAGCTTCAGATATGGGATGATTACTTGGGCTCTTTGGTGTCTTTTGTGTCCACATAAATTTCATTATTATTCTTATTTTATGAACAATACTATTGGTGTTTTGATAGTGAGGGCATGGAATCTGTGGATTTTTTTTTTTTTTTTTTGAGTAGTTCATTAATTCTTCCAATCCATTAGCATGCTATATTTTTCTACTTGTTTCTGTCATCTTCAGTTTATTTCATCAATACTTCATTGTTTTCAGCATGCAGGTCTTTCACCTCCTTGGTTAAGTTTATTTGTAGGCAGTTTATTATTTTTGGTGTAATTGCAAATGGGATTGTTTTCTTAACTTCTCTTTCTGCTTTGTTATTACTATATAGACATGCAATTAATTTCTTTAAATTTTTTGTATCCTGAAGTTTTTACTGATTTCACTTATTAGTACTAATAGGTTTCTTTTTTCTTTTTTTGTCAGAGTCTTTAAAATTTTCTATATACAGTATCAGCCTCTCTGAAAATGGTGACAGTTTTGAATGTCTTTTGCTTGTTTTTATTGGTTGATTGTTACGGCTACGACTTCCAGTACTATGTTGAATACAAGTGGTGAGAGCAGACATCTTTGTCTTGTTGCTGATCTTAGAGGAAAAGTTCTCAGCCTTTCACTATTGAGTATGACATTAACTATCATTTGGTCATATAGGGCCTTTACTCTGTTGATGTGTATGTTCCCTCTAACCTACTTTGTTGAGAGTTTTTACCATCAATGGATATTGAACTTAATCTTGTGCTTTTTCTCCCTCTATTGAGATGATCATATGGTGTTTATCCTTTATTTTATTGATGTATTATATCATAATGATTTGTGAATATTAAACCATCCTTGCTTACCCGAAATAAATCATTTACTATATCGTTGTACATGGTTTGCTAATATTTTCTGGAGGATACTTGGCATCTATATTCATTAGAGATATTGACCTGTACTTTTATTTTTTTGTAGTAGCTTTGTCTGGTTTTGCTATCAAGGTAATGTAGCATCATAAAATATATTTTGATGCTTTTCTTGTTCTTCTTTTTTGAATACTTTATGCCTATTCTCAAACTCTTTAGTTGATTGTTAGAATTCATCTGTCAATGTATCTGGTTTATTGGGAGTGTTTTGATTATAGTTCCTTTTCATTACTAGTATTTGGTCTTTTCAGAATGTTTTTCAGGATTCACCTTGGGATAATTATATATATCTAGAAGTTTATCCTTTTCTTCCAGGGTGTTTAATTTATAAGCATAAAATTCCTCATATTAGTGTCATAATCCATGTTATTTCTGTGGTGTCTGTTCTCTTTCATTTCTTATTTGTGTCTTCTTTTTGTCATGATGAGTCTGGGTAAATGTTTATCAAAGAACCAGTTAGTTCTTTGATCTTTTCTATGGTTTTTTATATAGGTACCTTCAAACATAGTTTTAATATTCACTGAGAGGTACCTTGAGATCTGGTATGACAGGTTCATCTGGGCTCCTTTCACACATGGAATCAGCCAATTCTATATTAGTCCTGGATTCTTTTAAGGGGAAAAGAAAATGGATGTTTATTGTTATTAAGTTTATAGATAATTTTAAGAAAAACTATATATTCAGATTATATGTGTAGATGTAATAAATATGTATATCTAAAATCATCTGAAAATATATGTATCTCCAATAGGTGGAAGACAGGGATACAAAGAGAAACAGAATATAAAAAGATATTTTAGGGTAAAAGAACAAAACAAGTGCTTATGGAGCTAAATGTAGAGTTTTCACTTAATTTTTTTCTATATCATATTCGTATTATATTTATCCACTTTCTTCCACACAGACATTTGTTTCTGAAAAATATAGAATGTGGCAGAATTAGAATATTTTATGTTTGCTCATTTTGCTTTATAGCATATTACATGTGAACAGATCCAGAACATTAGGAATCCTATCAATACCACTAGGATTACTGAAAACAGTTTTTACATTTTTTGCATAAATTTCTCGACATCCTGTCCCAACTTTTACATTTAATCCATGTCTAATAGAGCCATTACATGGTATACATTCTTCGAGACCTTATCCTAGTTCTGCAAGTAACTAAGTGTGTAATTCTTACCACGAGTCCTCATGTTATCTTTCTGGCTTTTCTCGTTGTCTAATTCTTACCCTAGAAGAGAACTTGAGAAAATCTCATGGGAACAATATTCAATTAATACTTGCATATTAATAAGCTTATGGCTTTTAGAAATGAAAATCAGTTTTACTGAGTAGAAATCTTTGGCATACATTTTCTTGTCTTGCATACCTTAAATATGTTAGCCAATTTTACTGCAGCAAAAGGTGTAGCTATCTTAAATATCTCATGATAATCTAATTTGCTTTCTCATATAAATCTTGTACGTTGTCTGTTTGTATAGTCAAAGTTGTTTATTAGTTTTAGGTATTTTTTTCTCTTTAAAAGAGACATTTGAAACATTTTTAAATTTCAAGAGTTTTTTAAATTACAGTTTTAATATATCCTCTATGTCTTCTACCTTCTGGTTTTCTTCAGGTACTATCATTATCCATATACTGGAATTTATTTGCTTGCCTTCAATAACTGCTAATTTCCTTGAAATTATTTTAACCTTTTTTTAATCTATAAAATTCTCCCCTTGTTTGTGGTCAGTGGCTATGAAGGCATTATTTTGCATTTATTTGCTCCTGCACTCCTTCTATAACATTCTTAAGAAATTTCATGACTTAGGGCATCTGGGTGGCTCTGTTAAGTACCTGACTCTTGGTTTTGGCTCAGGTCGTAATCTCACAGTTTGTGAGTTCAAGGACCCCATTGGGGGCACCATGCTGACAAGTGTGGAGCCTGCTTTGGATTCTGTGTCTCCCTCTCTCTGCCCTCTACTGCTCACACTCTGTCTCTCAATAACAAATAAACGTTAAATTTTTTTTTTTAAATTCATGCCTTGCATAAATCTCTAATATGTTTCTGGCTTTATACTTTTTTTGAATGTGTATTCTACTCTTTAGTCTATTTTTTATTTTCTTATATTAACCAAGTATGGTATC
The DNA here is from genome assembly GCF_018350215.1 of Panthera leo. Taxonomy (NCBI): domain Eukaryota; kingdom Metazoa; phylum Chordata; class Mammalia; order Carnivora; family Felidae; genus Panthera; species Panthera leo. Next base: position 52,490,783 of record NC_056691.1, on the reverse strand, counting down.
TGGCCTTAATACTTTCGTATTTATTCATTTTACATGCATTGAGCTTTCTGAATTTTCACAAGGTGGTATGTTTTAGGGTAGCTTTTAAAAATTTACAAATCTCCTTTTACTCTTGTTTGTGTGCTTTGTTTTAAAATGTGGCAGTTTGCTTTCTGAGATTTCCTGCTTAATGTTTCTCTCCACTTTTATCTAGAGTTTACCTCTTATCTCTGTCCTACTCAATTTTGATTATATTCCCAGAAGTTTCTCCTCATTATGGAGCCCTTCTCTGGAGACACATCCTTGTGTATCAGTGTTGAGATTTTACAGGGACTTGGGTTTTACAGCCTAATTAAGATTTGTATAGGCATCTGCCATGCACTGAACAGTGCAGGAAGCAAAAAAACCACATGCCTTTCAGCTGATTATCAGTGTTGCTGAGCAGGAAATCTTGGGCTCATATATTATTTTCTTGAGTAATTCAAATATTAGTCTGTTTCACTGTAGTATAAAGTGGTGACTGTCTTAAATATTTCATGGTAATCTAAATTACTTAACAATATAAATCTTGTACATTTATTCTGCTGTGCTATCCAAGGAAAATTTGTTACATTTTTGTGATTCTTGTCAAGCTTTTTGGTTGTAATAATTTTTCTCCACCGTTTGTATTTGGGGGCTTTTGTAAATACTTGGTCACCTATTTTTGTTTTTATGGGGTTTCTGTTTCCCTTGCATCAGTTTATCTACAATTTTAACCAAAATATTCATGACAATTTTTATTGAATATTGATAAAAATTGAACTTCAATATGTGGTTTTTCTTTTGTTTACTGAAAGGTATGTATTTTCATTTTCATATTAAGTAAATGCATGGAACTATCCACTTGTGCTGTTGCTTTCAAAATCCCATGTTTTATGCATATGCGTCTAGAGGTATAATTGCCTGTCTTCAGAAGAAATGATAACCCAGAAGAATTTATTAGACTGTATTTAGTAATTACAGAAAAGGAAGCATCAATTTATTCTACATTTTTTTTTTTTTACACCACTAAAATCAGCTAAATGTTATATATAACAGTCTGGTGAACTCCCTTAAATCCCATAAAAGCTTAGTCACAAATAAATTTAGGTATCAATATAGTCCAAGTAGAAAGCATTTAGAGTTTTACTTTAACATGAAAAAGTTTTGTTTGTTTCTTTTTAACTAACCATTCCTGAGAACCAAAGGGAGCTCCAAGTCCCCATATTAAATCCTAAAGTAGCTTATGAAATTGTTGTTTAATATTTGAGTACCTACAAATATCCATTCATCTTCTCTGAAGTATATATATTTCTAAGAGGGTGCACAACAGAAGCTGAGCTGCAAAAAAGTAAAAATGAAATTGTCATGTTTAATCACTTCTCTTCCTGAGAAGAAAGATTTAAGCATGTGAAAATGGAATCACTCAAGTCAGAATTAGGCCAACTGCTGTGACTAATATCGCCATGATGAAACAAGCTTTTTCATTTTTTATTCCAAGCAACTAGTTATAAGAAGCACAGTGTAGAAAAACCTAACAGACAACCAAAAGTTCTTTCTTGAAAGAGTGAATGAATCAATGATTGAAAGGACATTTTTAAAATACTGGGTCAGTGAGTGAAGATACCTTCTGGTATTTTCACTAAGAGGTAGAATACTAAAAATGTTCAATAATGGGGGTGGGGGGGGCAGGACATAAGGCAGAAAAGTGTAAAAATTTTTAGTTATATAACTTGTGTTTGAATCCTGTCTCTGTCATTTAGCTGTGTAACCTTAATTTACCCACTTTGCTAAATAGTAACCAAAAGTGTTTGTTTGCAGGCATTAAATAAGAATTTGTTCTCTTTACTTTCCTTATAGCTCAACTCTGTAAGAATATGATAATGAAACATCATAAGAAAATCATTTAAATGTTCATGAGCTATGATTGACATATAACATTGTATAAGTTTAAGGTATATACAGCATCATGATTTGATATATGTAATACTGCAAAATAATTACCGCAATAGAATTAAAGTCCATCACTTCACATAGTTCCAATTTTGTTCCAGCCATGTAATGAGAACTTAAGACTTGCCCTCTTAGCAACTTTCACATACACAATACAGTGTTGTAACATACAACACAATGACTATAGTTAACATCTCCAGAACTTACTTATAACTGGAACTGATAAGTTATAACTTATTTATAACTTATTTCTACCTTTTGACCACCTAACTTAATTTTCTCACTCCCACTCATTGCCTCTGGCAATCAAACTTCAATGTTTTTTGTTTGTTTGTTTGTTTTTTTCCCAGATTCTAGAAGTTAGTTCATGCAGGTTTTGGCTTTCTCTGACTTATTTCATTCACTTGGCATAATGCCCCCAAAGTCCATCCCTGTTGTCATAAATGGAAAGATTTTCCTTCTCTTTTTATAGTTAAATACCATTCCTATGTATGTATATACACTTATGCATGTATATATACACACGTGTATATGTATGTTACAAATTATTTAGATAGTGGGATTGCTGGATCAAATGGTAGTGGCTATACCAGTCTACATTCCCACTAACAGTGCACAAGTTCCCTTTTCTGCATGTCCTCATCAGTATGTCTTACCTATTGTTTTTTGATGACAGAATAAAACCCATGACTGAGAATAGCTAACAATTGTGAGTTTATATATCACTGTGGTTTTGGTTTCTCTTTCCCTAATAATTTGTGATGTTTAACTAATTAAACGTTTTTTCTGTACCTGTTAGCCTTTTGAATATTTTCTCTGGGAAAGTGTCTATTCAGGTCCTTTGCCCATTTCTAAGTTGGATTATTTGGCCTTTGCTATTGAGCTGTAAGAGTTGAGTTTTTTTCCTTCTTTCGCAGATAATCTGTTGTTAGTAAATGGAACTGCTATTTAAATCACCTAGAGATTGCTGTGAAAGAGAGAAATCTAATCAGTGATTATCTTGTATTTTTCCAATCTGATATTTACCATTTTCCATATCAATTCTCAGTTGGAGCCATTTATCACTATTGACCTATATGCTCAGCAGTACATGTTTCCATGCCAATATTAATTTACAATTTGCTTTGATTTTTGAATGGTTATTTCTAGTGGCATTTATAATTATTTGGTGTGTAAATTAGGTACAAGAAGGCAAATTAATTAATTTCTATTCAGAGGAACAATACACTGGACTAGAAGTATTTCTAGAATTCATTTTGAGCAATTAATGTCAGAAATATTAGTAGTCAAAACAGAAAAACATATACTCTTCTTTTTCTTTCTTCTTCCCCCATTTGTTTTGTATACCTTTCCTCATCTTTTTTACCAGACTTCATTTTAGATAACATTTGAAGTAATTTGCTGACTGATTTAGGTTTCAAATTTTGTGCTTACCTTCCTTACAGCAACAAGTAGAGGAAGATGGGGTCAGTCATATTAATAGTGGAAAGTAACACATCATTCTCAGTGAAAACCAAGCTATTTGTGACATCAGTCTCTAAAATAATTTTGTTTTGTGGAACCTCAGGAAGTTGAAACTGGGGAATATCACCAATAGCTTTTTCCTGAAAAACATGCTACAGCTAATGCAGTAATGGGTTTTCTGTGGGGACTCTTTAAAGTGCTCTTGGATAAAGACCACATTTTAAATATTAAACTGCACCTTAGGAAACGTGGCCTTTCAGCAGGCTAAGTATATGTTATTCTAGAGACTGACTTGAAAAAGTACAGGTCATATGAGTAGCTAACCCCAAATGGATGAACCATATATTTCAACATATCCTATAAATAGAATGTGTCTAAATAAAATGTGTGATAAGAGCAGACAGGTGCATTCTATGACCAGGCCGGGAGTGCTTATGCTTGGACTTGCAATGAGCAAAGTCATAATAAGTTAATGCGTTGAGAAGTAGCTATACTTTTGTACACATGAAAGCTAACCAGAATTTTGCCTTAATTGGAGGCTTAATCACAGAATGCCTTGTGACATCTGGCATACAATTGCTGTATTTTGTTATTTTTCTTATGTGGCTATCAAATATATAATAAGCATGTAACATTTCTGGGCATGTGCCCTCCAGAAAGTTTTCTGCTTAATTCACCCACAGTTTCTAAAGCATCGTACTCCTGTTTCAAAAATGTTATGTTATTAAGCCAAGGAAAGAAGTTCCCTCCTAGTCAATTAGCCAGGATCACTAGAAGTAAAAGTAATGAGGGGGCTAACAGGAGCCAGGCATCATAATTTTAAGTAGTCATGACTCTTCTTTTACAGGTGTTATGGAGTCTACTTTAAGTGGCACAGGGAATTGCAATGGAAGCAGTTAAAGTTGACCAGGAATCTTAAAGATGGGTCAAGGAAAGTATTCCTCTTGTCACTCTGCCCTAGCTTGTATGCTTTTAGAACAGTGGAAAGTCTAATATTACCACACATTCCAGAAATCAAACCTGTAGTTGCCTCTTGTATCCATTTTGTTTACCTGTTCAGAGAAGAAAAAGTTTGAACAGCTCTATATTCTCAACCACAAGAAAGGCACTAAGTTTTTGTTCCTATGAGAGTCAATATCTAGGGTGTACTCATTCTAGAACCCATGCTTATTCCCACATTCTATGGAAAAAAAAACAAAAAACAACTTTCAGGTCCAGAGAAAGGCAAACAGTCCAAGATTAGCTGTCAACAAGGGCTTAGTCAAGATCCAGCCATAAAGTTATGGGTCTAAAAGAAAAAGCAGAAGGCACAATCCTAGCACGTAAAAAATAGAGCACATGAGATCAAAATGGCCATCTTCCAACTGATTTTAGCAAAGCTAAAATCTGAACTTATGGGAATTGGTAATAGAAAAGTACCCTGTGGTAAACATGCCTGAGGCATTTTATTGAGAATACAGGGAGGAGTCCTTTTGTCTTTGATGTGAATTAAGGGATGAGTGGTGAACCTATTATAGGTGTTAATGAAGAGGCTGCACTCTAAATCTGTCAGATAAAAGAACCTTCCTGTGAGCAAGGTACATGAGAAATTTAGGGAACAGGGTGCACAGATCATCTAGCCAATGAGGTGACTAACTTCCAACTCTCAGTGTTTAAAAGCCCTGTAATACAACTAAATAAAGGATCATAGCATTGCTTTATTTGACCTACATATTCATATTACTCTTAAATAATTGTTTTTGTTGTTGTTCTTTGGTACGTGTTTGTTTTTGTCTAAAAGCTACATACTTCTATGGAAGAAAAAACTCCGTACTCTCAATCTCTGTCTCTGTTTCTCAGGCTAACACTCCACTAAAAGGCAAAGAGATGTAAACCTGGGAAGAAGAATCCAAATATTTTTACTATCCTGTCATCTGAGTTTGGAGAATATTGTAGAACTTACTGTGTTAGATGGCACAAAAGCAGAGTCAACAATGAGGTCTGGAAGCTGGGAGGAAAGATGTAAGGGACTGGACGAAGAGAACTGTGTCTATGTGCATTTCTTTTTTTTTTTTCAATATATGAAGTTTATTGTCAAATTGGTTTCCACACAACACCCAGTGCTCATCCCAAAAGGTGCCCTCCTCAATACCCATCCCCCCACCAACCCTCAGTTTGTTCTCAGAGTCTCTTATGCTTCTATGCGCATTTCAAGTACAACCAAGATGTTTTAAAATGTCCTATTTGATCTATGAGTTTAATTGCTATTAATCCAATGAAGACATTTTCTCAATGTTAAACAGTTATTAAGGGAGAAAAATGGGAGTGCTTTCGTAGAGGTAATCGTTATCCTTGGGAAACTTTTTCATAAAGTCTGAAGAATCCTTCTGTTCTATTAGAAGATGTCTGCTCTATAAACAGATAAAATCAGTTAATGCTTTGCTTGTTTTCCCTATCTTAAAAGATAGTCCAAAAGTCAGAACCCTATTGACACTCACATCTGATTTAAAGAGCTACAGAAGAAGTAAAATTTACTCTCAGATAAGTCTCGCTTCCTGTGAAAATCTAGAATTTTTATCATACTAATTCCTCTTTGGTGAAATGTAGTTAACAAAAAGTTCCTTGATTGTGCTTGTTGTGACATCATGGCTGTAAGAGTTACTAACACATGAAAGACTAAGAGAAGAACCACTCAAATATCCTACTTTTAGACAGTGGTTTCACTAATGAAAATGATGACAATGTTTAGTGTACAGGATAGAAATTGCAATCAGAAGGGCTAGGTTTACATTCTGTTTCTGACAATAACACAAGGGTTTTTTGTTTTTTTTTTTTCAGCTCTTAATTTTGAAATTATATGGATTTTGGTGAAATTAGACCTTAAAATCTAGAATTACTCCAAAAGAGGGTGATGACAGGGTTGAACACTCAAATGAGTCACATCCACAGGTACCACAAGCTTGAATATGTCACAGATTTTTTTCATTACACAACTCTCACAAGAGCAAAAGAGAATAAACACTTAATAAATGCTTAATCTGTACCAAGAACTTGGTGAGAGCTTTTATTTTCATTTTGTCAATTTTGTGTAACAATCAAATGAGAGAATTGTCAGTATCCACTTACCAAGTAGAAGGAAACTGAGGAAGAGAGCACTTAGAAAAATTTCTGAAAATCCTATAAGCATTTAGCTAGAATGTGGAGTGATACAACTTCCTCTTTTGTGGATTTTGTAATGATATGAACAACTAACTATTAAATTTCTACAATGTACTGCAAGGCACTGGCCTAACCCTGGTGACTTCTACCTCTACGTTGTCAGTTTTACATTTCTCTAATTTTATGGGCTTTCCTGATCTTTTCTTCCCATACTTTTGTTTACTGTCTGACTTGAATTTTTCTTGTGGAGAACAAAGGGATTCGAGTTGCTCCCACCAAGATAACTACAACAAAGTTCAGGGGTAAGCAGTTAAATTGATGTTATTTTTGTTTAAGCAGAATAAATTGCCCTTGCTCAGCCTCTTGTATGTGGTGGGCATTTAATAAATGTTTGTCGCATAACTGGAGGAATAAATACATTAAGATACTATTACAAACCCCATCAGTACACTTCTAGAATTTATCATTTAAGTCTCTGTCTATAAATGCTACAACATAGAAAACTTCTATAGTTCAGGTATGTTACCACAGGTTATCAATCAAAAATAAAGCAGCCAAACCTGCATTTCTATAAAAGGAAGATTAAAAAAATAATCTAGATCATTGTCTCAGAATTATTTTTTATTTTCTTTGTAAAAATGCAGACTAAATGTAAGCCAAACTCAGTAGTCCTATTTTGGGTTATTTCCCCATGGTCTAAGTACTTTTTACCTCCATTTAAGAAGCCCTGTTGTATAATTTATATCATTGCATTGGACAAACGGTCTGAGTTCACATAATATTCTTTATAGTGAAACAAAATATTTATATGTACAAGTTTTCATTAAACTTTTCTTTATTGAAAATTTGAGACAAGTGTTTTTTTTCTAAATTATATTTCACCTGATTTGGCATAACTCTGACTGCAGAGACCGAATACTAGATTACATTCTAAATAAAATATTATCACAAAATGTCTCTGTTGGTATTTGGCTTGAGTCTAGGCTGAGCTACCCACAACTTATTTTGTGATATTGCAGATTTGTTAATGTATTCATATCATTTCAAATTTGAAGAATTGCAGTTTGAGGCTATAATAAAAGGAAATTCCTCTGTAAATTAAGATCTTTAAATATGAATATTCATTTATTCAACAATTATTTTTTGATAAGTAGCACACCATCTCCAACAAAATGGTGAGACAGAAGAACCCAGCCTCTGTCCCCCAAGAAAGATCAACAATATTTTACCCAGGAAAGTTGTCCTTCATTAATGAAGATGAGATCATACTTTCCTCATCAACAAAAGCTGAGGGAGTTTATCAGCACTAAACCTGCCTTACAAGAAATGCTGGGAGGAGTTCTTCAAGCTGAAATAAATGGATTCTAATTAGTAATATGAAAACATATGAAAATATACAACCAGTCATAGAGGTGAGTATAAGGTTGAGAATAATATAATATAGTGGTGTGTTAACTTCTTAGTATGAATTTTAAAGGACAAAAGTACTAAATATAGCTACTGCTATAATAATTTGTTAAAGGATACATAATAGAAAAATAGAAATTGTGACATCAAAAACATGAAAAGTGAGAGTAAAAGGGTAAGGTTTTTATATGCAATCAAAGTTAAATTGTTATCAGTGTAAAATATATTATTATATTGATCAGATATTTTATATAAGTCTTATAGTAATCACAAAGCAAAAATCTACAGTAGAATCACCAAAGATAAAGAGAAGGGAATCAAAACATACCACTGCAGAAAACTATTCACAAAGGAAGACATCAAAGAGGGACTGCAAAACAGCCAGAAAACAATTAGTATGATGGCAACAGTAAGTCCTTACCAATCAATAATTATTTTAAATGTAAATGGATGGAAATCCCCAACCAAAAGATGTAGAGTGGCTAGAGAGACGTGGAAAAAAAAGAGCCTATAACAGACTCACTTTGACTTTAAAGACATTTGTTGGCTCAAAATGAAGAGATGAAGAAAAGATATACCATGAAAGTGGAAACCAAAAGAAAGCAAGGTAGCTATCCTTGTTATCAGACAAAATTAACAAATTTAAGCCAAAATTAACATGACAGGCAATGTCATTCTATAATGATAAGGACGTCAGTTTATTGGGAAAATACAATAAATTCATATGCACCCAACATGGGAGCACCCAAGTATATTAAGCAAATACTAACTGATCTGAAAGGGAAAAAATAGACAACTATACAGAAATAGTAAGCGACTTTCAATAGCCTACTTTCATCAATGAATAGAACTCCCAGACAGAAAATCAACACCATAATGTTGGACTTGAACCATACGCTAAGTATACAGAGATAGTACCACTTATCCTTCCAACCACTATGGCATAAAACTAGAAATCAGTAATAGAGAAACTGGAAAATTCACAGATATGTTGAAATTAACATACTCTTGACAGCTAGTGAGTCAGATAAGGAACCAAAAGGGAAATTTAAAATACATATATTTTTTGAAATAAAAGCACAACATATTAAAACCTATGAGATGCAGCAAAGGCAGTTCTAAGAGGGACTTTACAGCAATATATACCTACTTGACTACAAAAATAAATAGTAAACCTACAATAAGTAGAAGGAAGGAAATAAAGATCAGAATGGAAATAAATGAAACAGAGACCAGAAAAACAATAGTAAAGATAAATGGAATTGGCAAACCTTTTGCTGGAAAAAAAAAAAGAGTTACTACAGTTGTTAACACAGAAATATAAAGGAACCTAACAGACTACTACAAATACTTGTATCCCAACAAGTTTTATAACTGAGAGAAAATTAAATTTCTAGAAACATACAACCTACCAAGACTTAACCATCAAGAAATAAAGAATCTTAACAGACCAAAAATGAATAATGAAAATGAATCAATTATCACCAGCCTCCTAATACAGAAAGACCCAGAGGCAGATAGTTTCATGGGTGAATTCTGCCAAATCTTTAAAGAATTAATGTACATTCTTCTCCAACTCTTCCAAAAAAAAAAAAAAAAAAATGATGACAGAATACCTCCACACTCATTTTACAAGGCCAGCATTATTAACCTGACACCAAAGCCAAATAAGGACACTACAAGAAAACTACAGACCAATATCCCTAATGAATAGAGATACAAAACTCTCAAAAAGATACCAAATTCAAGAAAACATTAAAAGAATAATGCACCATGATCAAGTGGGATATATCCCTGAGATGCAAGAATTTTCAACATATGCAAGTCAATGTTATGTACCATAATGACAGAAGGACAAGTAAAAGTTATCTATATGAGCACATCAACATATGACAAAAAGGCATTTAACAAAACACAACATTCTTTTATGAAGGAAAAAAAAAACACACACTCAACACCTTGGGTATAGACAGAACAGACTCCGAACACAATAAAGCCATAAAGGATAAACCCACAGCAATATTGTACCTAACAGAGAAAGGTTAAAAGCTTTACCTCTAATATCTGGAAAAAGACAAGAATACCCACTTTCACCATGCCTGTTTAACACAGTACCAGAAGTCTAAGAGCAATCAGGTTAAGAAAAAGTAATACAGAGAATCCAAATAGGAAAGGAAGAGTAAAATTGTCTTTATTTGCAGATATGATTTTATATAGAGAATAGTACCCTCAAGACTTCACACATGAAAAAATTCTAAAAACAGCTAAATTCAATAAAGTAGGATACAAAAATCAACAGAAATTAGTTTCATTTCTATACAATAACAAAACATCTGAAAACAAAAAACATCATTTTCAACAGCATCAAAAATAAAGTACATAGGAATGAATTTAACCTAAGAGCTGAAAGTTCTATACAATGAAAACTACAAGATTCATGAAACAAATTGAAGAAGGAATAAACAGATGGAAAGATATTTCTCTCATCCATGAAGACAGGATATTGTTAAAACGTCCATACTACACCAATACCTGTATATATTCAATGCAATCCTTTTCGAAACTCCAATGGCATTTTTTACAGAAATATAAAAAATCTAAAATACTCCAATTCCCAAAGAAGCCTTAATAAAGAAAAGCAAAATTAGAGGCATCATACTTCTTGTTTTCAAACCATACTGCAAACCTTTAGTAGTCAACACAGTATGGTTCTGGCATAAAAATACACAACAAAGACCAAGAGAACAAAATGGAGAGTCCAGAAATAAACTCTCACATATATGATTAATAATTGACAAAGGAATCAAGAATACTCAATGGGAAAGGATAGTCTGTTCATTAATGGTGGGGAAAAGTGGATAATCACTTTCAGACCCTTAAAAAATAAGTTAAAAATGAATTAAAGCTTTTAACATAAAAACTGAAAACCTAAAAAACCTAGAAGAAATTATAGGAAATACAGAAAATACCCTTGACATTGCTTGACCATAATTTTTTGTACACAACACCTACAGCACAAACAACAAAAGCAAAACTAAACAAGGATACATCAAAACAAAAAACAAAATGAAAAGGCAACCTACAGAATGGGAGAAAATATTTGCAAATCACATCTGATAAGGGGCTAATATCCAAAATATATAAACAGCTCCTACAATTCAATAGCAAAAATATGACCCAATTAAAAATGAGCAAACCACCTAAATTGACATTTTTCAAAGAAAACATACAAATGGCCAACAAGTATATGAAAATGTGTTGAATGTTAGTAAGCATCAGGAAAAAGAAAATCAAAACCAAAATGAGATATCTCCTCACACCAGTTAAAATGACTATGGTGGAAAAGAAAGAGAGTACCTGTTGATGAGAATGTAAAGAAAAAAGTAACCCTTGTGCACTGTTGGTGGGAAAATAAATCAGTACATCCATTATGGAAAAAATGTATTTAAGTTCCTTAAATTACAAATAGAATTACCAATAGTATGATTTAGCAACCCTACCTCGGTGTAGATATCCAAAGTTAACGGAATCATTAGATCAAAGAGTTAACTATACTTCTATGTCCATTGCAGTATTATTCAATAGGCAAAGTATGGATACAACCTAAGTGTCCCCTGATCGATGAATGCATAAAGAAAATGGGGTATGGACACATATCTATCTCTATCCACACACACACACACACACACACACAAAGGATTATTATTCAGCCTTATAAAAGAAGGCGATTCTGTCATTTGCAACCACATGGGTTAATCTGGAGAGCCTTAAGCTAAGGGAAATAAACCAGACAAAGACAAATAGAGTGTGGTGTCACTTACACGTAGAATCTAAAAAAGCCTAATTCCTAGAAACAGAGTGGTGGTTACCAGAAACTGGGTGGTTTGGCGGGGGAAGGGAGATGTTGGTCAGAGGGTACAAACTTCTAGTTATAAAATAAATAAGTTCTGGGATTTAATGTAAAGCATTTTTACTCTATAGTGCTAAAAAGTTGCTAAGAGAGCCCTTAGATGTTCTTATCATACACACAAAGTAATTATGTGACATGAGGAGCATGTTAGCTAATATTACAGTAGTAATCATTCTGCAATACATATGTATCAAATGAACACATACATCTTAAACTTACACTATATTTCAATTATATATCAACATTTTTTAAAAAAAAGAATAAATCTTGAACAAGAAAAATACATATAGCATGCCCTCTGTGATATGCCCTTGAGTTTCAAAAGATGCAATAATTTTATCTCCTTCTAGAATCCCATTTAGCCAACAGAGTAGTAAATACAACTTTTAAGTAACTAATTGAAGTGTGGGCAGTATATCAAAATGCATACAGGGATCTTGGGCCTCACTGTTAGTTTGCACATTACTTGTACATGATTTGGGCACAAACTAGATGATGTCACTGCTGTTACCTTTGTAACTATCTTCAGTGGACTTAAAGTTGATCATCAAAGTACCAGTAAATTTCCCTTTATAACTCCAAATAGCTAATGCTGAAGAATGGAAAGAAGAATTTTTCTCCTCTTGCAGAGACAGCCTAATGTGATAATTTTCCCAGTGTCTTTATTAATGCAGCAAAGATAATTATGGATTTAGTTAGTGGGTGGTCACTGCTGTGAAATGAACAAGTCACAGGAGCTGAATAAAGCAAGCCAGTTTAGAAATCTTTACCACACAAGGTATACTTTACCCATATTTAAAATTAACTTAAAATAGATTGTGTGCCCTTTTGCTATGGTATCTGTGCTTAGACAGTACAGCCTATTCAAATCTCTGAATTCTGCAATTTACCAGGCAGCCTAGGAAGAAAGGAAAACTAGGTTTGGAAATATTTTCTAGTTAGGTTATATTTGAAAATCATGTGCATGTGCCTTATACAAGTTTAGGAAAATCTCATCTAGCTTGAATGTTGCGGGAAATAAATATTTGGTTTATCTGGAAAATAGCATGCACTAGTTAACTAAATTATAAAAAAATCTTTAAAAATAAGTGCAGAAGATCTTACTAAAATATAATAGTTACCAGTGTTTGAAATGCATCTTCATATTATATGCATAGCTCTGTATGTTGACTTTCTTCAGGAGCATCATTCACACTATTGAGTCTCATTGTAAAGAAAGACAGCTTCAGACAATTTAATAGGCAAGAGTGAATAAGCAACGACTTTATGTTACTCCCTAGAGAATGCCTAACGTACCTTAAATTGCCTATCGTTGTTTGCTTTTTCCATGACTTTTCTTTTGAAAGTGAAGAAATTTATTTACAGTAAAAATATTTTATAATCCATCAAATTTCATATAATATCTCTATTTCTTTATTCTCTATTATAGAAAAACTTTGATCAAAATCTTTTTTCCATTAATAAGTACTGGTCAATTTTATTTAAATGTTAGATCTGCAGTTAATCCTAAATATTATTTTCTAAACAACGGCAATTTTTAGAAGGGGGCTAGAAATCAGTCAATATGTCACCTGAGTGTTAGGTGAATATACTTTCCATGAATCTTAACTACTTTATGCTACTGCCTTAAATTATACAGAAATAGTAACTACTAAGAATATTTTAGGCATGAAATAAAGTATGAACACATACAACTGGACAGACAGGCATCTTGTTGGTTCCACTTTTTTTTTTTTAATTTTTTTTTTTTTTAACGTTTATTTATTTTTGAGACAGAGAGAGACAGAGCATGAACGGGTTGTTGGTTCCACTTTTATGCAAATCTTGAAATCCTAATCATAGTAATACTAAGAAAATTTGATACAAATTCTTTTGGAGAACACCACTAGTATCCTATAATGAGATAGTATTTAGTAGATAAATTCCTAGAAACGTACAATACTTCAACACTGAATCGGGAAAAACAGAAATCTGAACAGACTAATTACTAGCAATGAAATTGAATTGATAATCAGAAAACAACCAAAAACAAAGTCCAGGACAAGCTAGATTCACAGATGAATTCTATCAAACATTTAAAAAACAGTTAATACTTATTCTCCTCAAACTATTCCAAAAGATACATGAGGAAATTAAGGTTCCAAATATGTTCTGTGAGGCCAGCCTTACCTTGGTAGCAAAACCCCCACAAAAACACCACAGAAAAGGCCAATACAATGATGAACATAGATGCAAAAATCCTCAACAAAATATTAGCAAACCACATTCAACAATACATTAAAAGGATCACTCACTATGATCAAGTGGGATTTATTTTGGGGAAGCGAGGATGGTTTAACATTCACAAATCCATAAATGTGACACAGCACATTAACACAACAAAGAATAAAAAATACAGTTTAAAGGGACACCTGGGTGGCTCAGTTAAGCTTCAGACTTCAGCTCAGGTCATGAACTCATGGTTCCTGAGTTGGAGCCCCACGTCAGGCTCTGTGCTGACAGTTCAGAGCCTGGAACCTGCTTTGGATTCTGTGTCTCCCTCTCTCTCTGCCCCTCCCCTGCTTTCTCTCTGTCTCTGTCTCTGTCTGTCTGTCTGTCTCTCTCTCTCTCTCAAAAATAACACTTGGCTCAAGATGTTAATTTTTAGGGTAGCTCAAGAAGTTAAGCATCTAACTCTTGATTTCAGCTCAGGTCACGATCTCATTGTTTGTGAGACAGAGCCCCCTGTCAGACTCCCTGCTTGAGATTCTCTTTGTTTCCATTTGCCCCTCCCTCGCTGTCTCTCAAAAAAAAAGAAAAAAATGTTAGTTTTTAAAAATATAAACCTTTGTACTTTTTTTTTTTTTACTGGCAAGTATTTCTAAGGAGTTGAAAACTATCATTTTCAGCCTTTTGTGATATATTTACATGAGAAAAATGTGTAGAAAAGAAATAAAATTGATATTGGGACTTAGAAATACTTTTTTTTTAAAATTTTTTTAATGTTTATTTTTGGGAGAGAAAGAGCATGAGCAGGGGAGGGGCAGAAAGAGGCAGGGAAGACACAGAATCTGAAGCAGGCTCCAGGCTCTGAACTGTCAGCACAGAGCCGGACACGGGGCTCGAATTCACAAACCGTGAGATCATGATCTGAGCCAAAGTCAGATGCTTAACCGACTGAGCCACCCAGGGGCCCCACAAAAGAAATACTTTGTAAATAATTTTAATAAAAATATTCTTTATCCATCTAGGGACAGGTTAAGGGACAAATTTAAAACAAAAGCAAACAAAAAACTAATCTAAATATAAATGGACTAACAAAAATAGATTAGGCATTGATGACTTTGAATGTATTCTTTTTATCTTATAAGACCAGGAATGGACATACAGCAAAAATATATCTCAGATGTGTGTGTGAGTTGTTTTTATTTCTGATTGTTTTGTACAAGTGCTATGGGAAAAAAAAAAAAAAAAACCTAAAAACTGAAGTTCTAGTATTACACAGACTACAAATTACTTTCATTATTGACTCTGATACTACTAATTTTTTTATATGAAAGTTCATTTGCTTATAAAAAGCTTGGACTTTAATATTTTCATCCTAAAATTCTGACTCACAAAGAAACTAAAAAGGAAAACATAAGGAAAGAAACATCACTGTTTAAATGATATACAAATTGTCAATATAGAAATATAAAAGGACTAATTAAAAATTAGTTTAATGAGTAAAATAGTGAACTAAGTTTTCCGAAAAAATGTAATGTACAAAGTAAAACTTTAAAAATTATATTCACCACAGCTCCAAAATCCAAATGTTAACTAGGCATAAGTATCTATGAATGTATTGAAACTACATAAAGGAAATTATAAAATTACTAAAAAAAAAAAAAACAAAACAAATTAAGTTTTTTAAATGTTACTGTGAACAAATGTTGCTAGCCCATTCCATTTCAATGATGGCTGAGAATAGGAAAAAGTAACTGATACTGATAAAACCAGGAAGGAGTTGCTTCTGATGGTTTGGGGGAGTGTCTTCAAATTCATTGGAATTAAACTAGAGGAATATTATTGGGTATGTTCTATGTTTTGATTGAGATGCTGGTTGCAGGGGTTAAATTGTCAGAACACATCAAGCTGTACACTAAAGAGTATTTTATCATATATAAATTATTTCTCAAAAAAAAATAAAGTTAGTAAGAAAAAATTCACCAAAGATATCATTCATATAAACATTTGCAAAAGATGAGCACTATCTGCTTGGTGTATCAAATGAAGGGAAGCAGTGGAAGCCATGTGTCCCAGTAAGGGAAAATATTTTATCACTGATACTATTTAGCATGATTATTGTATGGTAATTTAAAAAAGACAAACTGAGTACAAATTAATTCTATTGTTATATGTATGTAATGCATCTACTCATTTCCTGTACCTAGGTTAAAACATAATGCAGATTGGAATTTGCCAACTTCTTTATGCATAAGGCCCAAGGTTGAGTGAAGTGATTGCAAAACTTTTTTAGAAAAAATTAGCGAGCTTGAAGAAATGCTATGTAAGAAAAACAGAAAAATAACATTAAGAGAAAGAGCAGAAGCCTAATCAGTAAGTCACAAAGTCCAAAAATCAGGGGTGCCTGGGTGGCTCAGTCGGTTACGCATCCAACTCTTGGCTTCAGCTCCAATCATGATCTCTGGGTTCATGAGTTTGAGCCTTGCATCCAGCTCTGTGCTGCCAGTACAGAGCCTGCTTGGGATTCTTTCTTCCTCTGTCTCTGTCCCTCCCCTGCTCCCACACTTGCTCATTCTCTCCCTCCCTCTCTCAAAGTAATAAACTTATTTAAAAAGTACAAATATCAGGGGCACCTGGGTGGCTCAGTCGGTTAAGCGGCCGACCTCGGCTCAGGTCATGATCTCGCGGTCCGTGAGTTCGAGCCCCGCGTCGGGCTCTGTGCTGACAGCTCAGAGCCTGGAGCCTGTTTCAGATTCTGTGTCTCCCTCTCTCTGACCCTCCCCCATTCATGCTCTGTCTCTCTCTGTCTCAAAAATAAATAAACATTAAAAAAAAATACAAATATCAGAAGAGAATTAAAAAAATAAAACCTAATAGATTCTATAAAATGCAACTGATGTTTACAGGGAAGGTGTATGAAGTTCTGTTGCTGGAGTGGCAGAAGCACTGTGAATCTAAACAAGTAATTAAATCAAGAAAATAGAAATGCTTGGGACACCAGCTACCATAAATACCATGTTTACTCCAGGAAGATGCAATTACCAAATATTTCTACACAGCTTCCTTCCTCACAACCTATTTTAAAGCCAATAGAGTTGGGGGAAATTTCTCCTCCCTATCAAAAACATATCAACATTAATTATGGCTCTCAATAGTGGTCTTAAATTCTGGCTGCTTTAAATAAAAATGCAGTTGTAACTTATTAAAGTACAGACCTAACCAGATACTTAGCTTTCTGGAATTCTTTTTCTCGTGTGAACTTAATAAGCCCTTTCCATCTGTTGTTTTGTGACTGTATTCTCCTTTCTTGCAACTTTAAAGGACCTGAGACAAATCTAATCACTAGATTTCAGATGGTAGAAATTGATAGTAGTAGTGAAACAGAGCATGAGAAAGTTCAGGAATATCCTTTCCTTCCGTCGCAGGCTAATGTTCACTTCCCTACATCTGAGAAAATACCAGTCCAGAGAACTTTTCTACAAACCTCTTCTCTTTGGGGAACCCTCTTTTCCTGGCATTTACCTTTCCCGCTTTTGTATTTTTAACCATAACTTAAGTTGTTGGCTGAGATGGGATCTTTTTTAGTGCTCTTTTGCTTATCCTTAACTCAAGCTTTGCACCCAACTAAAAGGAAATCATAAACGTGGAAAACAGAGATAGGGAAATGGAGGCTAACTGCCCAGATTCACTGTTCCTCCAAGAGAATAAAGTAATTGAGTTTTCAAAAGGGTATATGAAAGGCCCTAGGAATTCTGCACCTTAAAGTCTCTTGCTATCCTTTTTCTAAGAACAACAGAATACATATGAGGTTCTAGAACTGGAAAAAAATATAAGGACTTACTCCAAATGTTTGTGTGTCTTTAATTTTCCTAAATACAAAAATTTACAGCAGAGTTCTGTCACCTGATTCTAAACATCTCATTTTCTCCTCTTGTTAAAGACTAATTATTAATATTCTGTTGGTTTCCTGAAGCTGTTGTAACAAATTATCACAAACATACATTTATTCTCCCATGTTTTTGAAGGCCAGAAGTCTAATATCAGTTTCACTGGGCCAAAATCATGAAGTTGGCCAAGCCATACTCCCTGTGAAGGCTCTAGGGAACAATCTGTCCTTGGCTGCTTCTATCATTCCTTAGCTGGTGGCCTTGTAACTACACTCTCAGCTTCCATGGTCACATTGACTTCTCTTGTCTGTGTCAAATCTCCTGCCTCCCTCTTATGAAGACATTTGTGATTGCATTTAGGGTCTACTTGAATAAACCAAGATAATCTCCCCATCTCAAGATCCATAACTTAATCCCATATTTTACTTATATGGTAATATTCACAGGTTCTAAGGATTAGGGCATGAGCTTATTTTGGGGGAGAGCATTATTTAGCCTATTCACAACCATGTTTTGGAAAGTTAACAGTGATTTAAAAAATAGTAGCAATAAAGACATATTTAAGTACAATGAATAATATTTTAGACAAGATATTATTGACTCAAAACAGTATGTCTTGTTTATACTTTAATGAATTATTATAAGGGATAAAAGTGGTTAAAAGCTTCCCCTCTTTTGTTTAATAATAAATGTAGGATTTTTGGTTAATTAAGACAATCACATATATCATCTTAAATCTAAAAATAAGCCTCATTAATTTCAAATTTAGAATTAGAAGTAATTAGGAAAAATGTGTTAAATATAATCTTGTTTTAATGATGCTACCAATTTATAAATAAAATCCATCAATTCAGTCATTAGCTAAAGATAAAGCAACACATTTCTTAAAGATCATTATGTAAAAAATAGTGTGGATTAGGCTGAGAAGATAATGAAACTTTAAATCTGAATTGGAACATCATAACTAAATTGGCATTAGGCTGAATCCATTTGAAAAAGATTTTTAAGAGTTAGTAGGCTATAATTTATACCTGAGAAATATTTTGTTCCTATTTCTTAATCTTAGATCTCTATAAAGTAAAATAGTCAGAAATGTTAGAGTTTTAGAACATAATGTGGGCTTTCATAAAGAAACTTTGGAGAGTTTTAAGATACATTTTATAGGCTTATGCCACTCATCATGTTCCATTTCTAGAGAGTACTAAGGGAAGATAATAGATAAGGGGTTACAGCCTGCCTATGTAATCACCATATTTTATAGATAAATGCTAAAGGAAATGCTGCTACGAGTTAGCTAATTTGGATAGTTCTTATTTAAAACTAAAAACTCAATTTGTTAATAATTTTTACTTCTTTATCATATATTGGTAATTGGATAAAATTCATAAGCTTACATTTTTATGAGGGTGAGACCGAGAACTAGCTTTCTTTTTTTAAGTTTGTTTCTTTTGAGAGAGACAGGGACAGCACAAGTGGTGCAGAGGCAGAGAGGGAGACAGAGAATCCCAAGCAGGCTCTGCACTGTCAGTGCAGAGCCCAAGGTGGGGCTCAAACCCACAAAACTGTGAGATCATGACCTCAGCCAAAACCAAGAGTCAGATGCTTAACCAACCTAGCCATCCATGTGTCCCACCAGAACTAGCCTTTTTTTTTTAACCCTTAAAAACCATATATCTCATAAGCAGTTTTATTTTAAAATTAGGTATAAAGATTCTATCTAGTAGCAGCTTTTCACTGTTAAAGAGTACATGTAATGGCAATTAGGTTTTAAATATATGTTAAAATTTTTCAAGGATAAAAACATGACAATTAGCTGTGTTACCAAAAGTTAGAGCATAGTTAATAAATGTGTTCATAATAGCAGTGTTTGTTATCCCATTTATTTTAAAGACATAAGATGAACAGCTTCTACATCCAAATGCTAGACATTTTATCAATTTTTTTATTCAACAAATATTTATTGATTGTTGCTGGGGATACAAAGCTATGCATGACCACCTTCCTTCCAAAAGTTTACAGAATACAAAGAAGGTAAAAGCAAAGCATAGATAAGTACCTACAATACAAAGTATTTGTGATGATTTACAGGAGAGACAATTCTGTAAGAGAATAAGGCAGGAATTTTATTGGTCAGGGAAGAGCAAAGGTTAATAGAATTGTTCACTATATCTCCTTAGTAATTACATTAAGTGGTTATGGGAACTCTTCTGTGTAGCTCCCTACTTTCTAGTATTCTGTTCCACAAATTCCAGTCACCTTAGTCACTCTGTCTTTTCACTTTGGGGAGACCACCATGGGTGCTTGATTTGCTCTTCCCTTAACCAGGCTGAAGGGTGGGTGATCTTAGGCCTCACTACAGATGTAACCTATAGTTATTTACTATGGGGGGTGGGGGGATTAATGAAGCTCATTGCTTTGACTAGTGACATTCCAGCTAGAGATTTCCAGCTTCTATTATCTGCCTGGGATAGAGTATGAGACAAAAGAGATGAATTAAAGAAGAAATTGATATTACAAAAGAACAAAAGAAAAAATCAATGTTAAAAAAAAAACTACAGCAAGTATAAAGAATAAGAGTAGAGCATGGTAAAAGGGGTTAGAGATGAAAGTTATAATGATGTGAAAAGAGGTAAAGGGCACAGACTCTAATATTAGAGTAGTTAAGAAAAACCTACCTGAGAAAGTGAAAATTGGGAACAGCTTGAAGAGACGGCACCAAGCACATATCTGGGGAAAAGTAGCTGCAGGCACAAGATTAGAGCAACGTCAGTAGGGCCAGCATGGGCCTGGAATACTAGAGGGGCATCAAGAGTTAGGGAAACAAGGTGCAAAGTAGAAGAAGAAGAAATATACAGCTGGTGACGGCAGGCTTTGTAGTTCCTTGTAGACTATGGAAAGATTCTGGCTTTACTGTTAATGAAATGGAGAGCCATTTAATGTGGTATTTTGGTCAGATTTGAGTGACATATGCTAAGTTAGGTTTTAAAATATTCATTCTGGCTGCTTCATGTATGACAATAAAGTTCAAGATAAATAGGGGACCAAGGTTAAACACAAGGAGCCAGCTAGGAGGCTATTGCAGATGTTTAGAAGAAAGACGATGGTAGGTCCAAACTGCTGGTAGGAGTATAGGTAGTGAAAAGATGATGAATATATTTTAAAAGCAAGGTAACCATAATTTACTAAAGGAGTGGATGAGGAGTATGAGAGCAAGAGAATAATTAAGAATGATTTCAAGTACTATAACCTGACAACTAAAAGAAAAGGATTATCTTTAACTGAGGTGGAGAAGGTTGTGGATGGATCATAACAGGGTTGGGAGGGAAAAGGAAATAAAAGCTCAGATTAGGATACGTTGAGTGACCATTAGAATTTCAAGTGGGTGTTTACTATATGACAATCCATACTACTGATTATTTATTCAAGTATTTAACCATTACATGATGCTTATGTTTAGGGACCAGTGCATATTTGTATTTCATTTTCCATGGTACCTAGCACAGAGTAGAATATATTAGCATATCCAATGCTTCTCTTCCTAATTATTCAATGTATTTCTAGAGTATTCTAGCAAGTAACTATGTAGTTTTAAACAAGTTACAATCAATTCTAAGTGCCTGTAAGATGCAATATTAAAAATAATATAAACACAACGGCCTTAAAGCATAAAATACACAAGAAAATATATAGCAGGAGGTTTCTATGACTGAACGTGCTCTACTTGGCTGTGTAGGCTTTGTTTTCCTGAGTCAGGACAAATCTATATAACTGTACTGAAACACACATCTTCTGTAGGTTTCTGTTTTGTAAAGTATCTTGTCCTTGTTGTTTGAAATATAACTCTGTAACCATGCCATAGAAGTTTTTCTCTTGAAATACACAGGAATCTACAGAAAATAGATCACTGAAGCACATTCATGTGAAGGCTAAGGAAGTAGATAAAGCATAATTCTATTTACATTGCCTTAGCACTTTTGCTTTTGTTTCTCTTCATGGCTCATGGTAGAGACATTCCAATCATGAATGGTAGAGGAGTATCCATACCATTTATGAGTAATAAATAAGGATTATAGTGTGGGGTATATATTAACACTTTAAAATATAAATCCTTACATGTATATCAATATACTCCCTTTTTTGATAAAGTATGTTTTAAGTTTATTTATTGTGAGAGTGAGACAGGGAGAGAGAGAGAGATGACAATGGGGGAGGGGCAGAGACAGAGGGGGAGAGAGGATCCAAAGTGGACCCTGGGCTGACAGCAGAGAGCTCAAAGCAAAGCTTGAATTCACTGTGAGATCATGACCTGAGCCAAAGTTAGACACTTAAATGACTAAGCCACCCAGGCACACCCAAATCCTCCCTTTTCTTACTAGCATTTTTGTCTCACTAACATAGAAATTCCTTCACAATATATAATACTATTCCAGTTACACTATCTCTTGGACATTTTTTTTATTATTTTCTCAATGTTTATTTATTTTGAGAGAGAGAGAGACAGACTTAGGAAGGAAAAAGAGAGAGAGAGAGAGAGAGAGAATATCCCAATAAGGCTCCATGCTTAGCATGGAGTCCAACATGGGGCTCAATCTCATAACTATGAGATCATGATCTGAGCCTAAATCAAGAGTCAGATGCTTAACCAACTGAGTCACCCAAATGCCCATGTCTCTTGGCCATTTTAAATGTCCTGAGCCAAAATAACAACTCCTTCTTCTAAAATCCACTTAATCCATTCAATATTAAAAATATTATTTTGTCATAATCAGTAATAAAACCATAATTTTCCTTAATGTAGATTTTTAAATCAAATCAAGTACTTATCATGCTGCCTTATCAGGTAATTGCCTATCTGTTTTTGTAGGCAGATTATATATATCAAAGTGACTATCAGAGGCATTTGGAAGATGGTGTTGGAATAAAAGGACCCTAGGCTCACCTCATCCCATGAACACAAGTAGATACCTATCAAATCATCCTAAATACCCTCAGAAATTGAGCTGAACACTGGCAGAAACTCCACAACTAAAGGTAGAGAAAAGGCCATAGTAAAGAAGAGATAAAGTGTAGACATGTGATTAGGAAGAGAAACAGATCATGGCTGCTGTTGTGGGGAGGGAGCTGCTGTTGTAGAAAAGACTAGCATACAAGGAAGCCGACAAGGGGATGATGAAGCCCATAGCAATTGGCTTGGAAAGGTATAGCAGCAAAATTTCATCAGTTCCTGCAACCTGGGCTTAACCTGGAGTGCTAAAGGTCAGTGGGCTTGACTCAGATAGAGCCCAGAGGGCACTGGGGCTGCTCTTGGAGACAAGGCAGAGCAAAGGGCCTGTGAATATACAGACTGGAAACAGTGATCTAAACAGCACGTGGGGTACACAGTGGGGAGGATATTTGCTCATCTCTTAGCATGTCCCAGAGGCAGCATTCACAGAGAGAATCTGAATCAAGCATCTGACTCTTGATTTAGGCTCAGGTCATGGTTATGAGATTGTTCCCTCTGGGAACAAAGAAACTAATAGGCACCACTTTCTTCCTGTCCTTTAGCATAAGCACAAAACCACCTGCCAGAACCAGCACAGCCCCTACACTTACTATCTAACTGGCTTATACCAAGCCCTGCATCTCCAAAGCTCCAGTGGATCTGCCGTTTCCATTCACCCTTGCCCCAGCACCATGGACCCCCTCCCTCAGAGACCAGCACAAACTCCTGCCCACAACCCATCTCCTGACCGAGGAGTTCCACATGGCCTCAGTTCTTGTCACAGAGGCTACAGGTCTTATTTCACAAGCAGACTAAGGAATACCTAGTTTAAAAAACACCACATTCAAGCCAGGGACCAAACGCTGCCCAGAACAGGCAAAGAGAACCTCTGCTGACAACTGGCCTCAAGGATAAAGTGATCAACCCAACAGCAGAGCACACGCAGCACACATTGGAGATACTCCCTTAAGTTCCAGGATCTAGGGAACAGGCGATACTACACAGCAGGGCATTACAGGGCCTCTTCTTCATAAGACCCTTACCCGCAAAAGAGAAGACATAGCTGACTTTCCTAACACAGAGAAATAGGCACAGAGATAGACAAAATAAGAAAAATTTATCCCAAATGAAAGGACAGGACAAAGCCACAGAGATCTAAGTGAAATAGATATAAGTTACATGCCTGATGGAGTATTTAAAGCAATGATCATTAGGATACTTCACTGGACTTGAGAAAAGAATGGAAGACATCAGTGAGACTCAACACAGAGATACTAAGGAGCCAATTAGAGATGAAGAGTACAACAAACAAGATTATACACAGGTTTGAATAGTAAGCTGGAAGAAGCAGAGAAATGAATCAGTGACCTAGAAGACAGAAATGGAAAGTAATCACGATGAACAAAAGAGAAACAAGAATTATGGAAAACAACAATAGACTTATGGACTCAGTAACTCCATCAAACATAATAACATTTGAATTATATGAGTCCAAGAAGAAGATAAAAGGCAACAGATAATTTATTTGAAGAGGTAATAGCTGAAAATCTCCTTAATCTGGGGAAGGAAACATTTATGCAGGTCCAGGAGGCACAGACCCCCAACAAAATCAACAAAAGCAGATCCACAGCAAGACATATTGTAATTAAAATGGAAAAATATAGTGATAAAGAAAACATTTTAAAAGCAACAAGACAAAAGGAAACATTTACATACAAGTGAAAGGTCACATGGATATCGTGATTTTTCAGTAGAAACTTTCCAACCCAGAAGGGAGTGGCATGATATATTCAAAGTGCTGAATGGGAAAAATATGCAGCCAAGAATACTTTATCCAGTAAGGCTATCATTCAGAATAGAAGGAGAGATAAAGAGTTTCCCAGAGGAATAAAACTAAGGGAGTTCATGACCACTAAACTAGCCCTGCAATAAATATTAAAGGGACTCCTTGAGGGGCGCCTGGGTGGCTCAGTTGGTTGAGCGGCCAACTTCGGCTCAGGTCACGATCTCACGGTCCGTGAGTTCGAGCCCCGCGTTGGGCTCTGTGCTGACCGCTCGAAGCCTGGAGCCTGTTTCAGATTCTGTGTCTCCCTCTCTCTCTGACCCTCCCCCGTTCATGCTCTGTCTCTGTCTCAAAAATAAATAAACGTTAAAAAAAAATAAAATAAAATAAAAAAATAAAGGGACTCCTTGAGCAGAAGGGAGAGACCAAAAGTGACAGTATGAAAACAGGAAATACAAAAGCAATAAAAATGAATACTTTTGAAGAGTATAAGTTGAGAAACACACAAAATACAAGTTGGAAAAAGTGACAGTATATACCTAAAATCTG
Organism: Panthera leo; assembly: GCF_018350215.1. Taxonomy (NCBI): domain Eukaryota; kingdom Metazoa; phylum Chordata; class Mammalia; order Carnivora; family Felidae; genus Panthera; species Panthera leo. The sequence goes on along the minus strand of NC_056691.1, from coordinate 52,465,506 downwards.
TGGAGAAGAGGAGAAAAGAATGGGTCCAAACTTAAATGACTATCAATTTAATATAGACTGCTATATACATAAGAGGTTATACACAAACCTCATGGCAACCACAAATCAAAAAACCAGTAATAAATGTGCAAAGAATAAAGAGAAAGGAATCCAAATATATCACTAAGGAAAACCAGCAGATCATGAAAGAGAAAAAGACAAGAAAGGATCAGAGAGAATCTTCAGAACCTCAAAACAGCAAATAATATAATAAATAAAATAAAATAAAACAAAATAAATATCAGTGATTACTTTGAATGTAATGAACTAAACAGCCCAATCAAAAGACAAAGGGTGACATAATGGATTAAAAAAACAAGGACCATCTTTATGCTGCCTAGAAGAGTTTATTTAGGACCTAAAGACACCTGCAGATTGAAAATGAGGAGACAGAAAAACATTTACCATGCAAATGGAATTCAAAAGAAAGAGTAGCAATACTTATATTGAACAAAATAGAATTTAAACAAATACTGTAACAAGAGACAAAGAAGGACACTATATAGTAATAAACGGGACAATCCAACTAGAAGAGATGGCAATTGTAAATAGTTATGCACACAACATGGTAGTATCCAAATACATAAAACTGTTAACAGCAAACCTAAAGTAACTAATTAAGAGTAATACAATAATAGCAGGGACTTTAACACCCAACTTATGTCAACGGACAGATCAGCTAAAGAGAAAGTCAACAAGAAAGCAACAGCTTTGAATTACACACTGGACGAGATGGATTTAATGATATATTCAGAAAATTCCATACTAAAAAGCAGAATACATATTTTTGAAGTGCACAGCGAACTTTCTCCAGAAAAGATCATACATTAGGCCACAAAACAGGCCTCAACAAATTCAAGATCGAAATCTTACTGTGCACCTTTTCTGACCACAGTGCTGTGAAATAGCAGTCAAACACACACACACACACACACACACACACACATCTGGAAAGACCACAAATTCATGGAGGTTAAGTTACAAGCTACTAAAGCAATAGCAGGTCAAACAGGAAAGAAAAGAAGAAATTGAAAAATTCATGAAAACAAATGAAGGACACAATGGTTCAAAACCCTGGTATGCAGCAAAAGCAGTTCTAAGAGGGATGTTTATAACAATAGAGGCTTACCTCAAGAAGCAAGAAAAAATCTCAAACAACCTAACTTTACACCTAAAGGAGCTAGAAAAAGGACAACAAAACCCAAAAGAGGCAGAATAAAGGAAATAATCAAGATTAGAGCAGAAATAAATGATATAGAAACAAAAAAAAATCACAATCACAATTGTGACCTGATTCTTCTAGGTCAATGAAGCCTAGAACAGTTCAATAAAACCAGCAGATGGTTCTTTGAAAAAAAAAAAATCAGTAAAATTCATAAACCTTTACCTAGAGTTATCGAGAAAAAAAGACAAAGGACTAAAGTAAAATTATAAATGAGAACAATTAACAACCAACACCACAAAAATACAATTATAAGAGAATATTATGAAATCGATATGCAAACAAATTGCACAATCTAGAAGACATGGATAAGTTCCCACAAACATATAAACTACAAAAATTGAAACAGGAAGAAATATAAAATATGAAGATATGGATAGCCAACAAAGAAATTTACTCAGTAATCAACGATTCCCAACAAATATGGGCTCCTGGCTGCCTTAGTCAGTGGAGCATGTGACTCTTGATCTCAGGGTTGTGAGTTTGGGCTCCATGTTGGGGCCCAAATAAATAAATTAAAAACATACATACATACATACATACATACATATTAAAAAAAAAAAAAAAAAAAACTTCTCAACAAAACAGAAGTCCAGGACCAGATGGCTTTACATGTGAATTATACCAAACATTTAAAGAAGAGTTGATACATTTTCAACTCAAACTGTTCTAAGAGTTAGAAGAGAAAGGGAAATTTCCAAATTCAATCTATGAGGCCAACATTACCTTGTTACCAAAACCAGATAAAGACACCACAAAAAAAGATAACTACAGGCCAATATCTCTGATGAACATAGATGCAAAAATCCTCAACAAAATACAAGCAAACCAAATCCAACAATACATTTAAAAAAATTATTCACCACTATCAAGTGGGATTTATTCCTTGATTTCAAGGATGGTTCAATATTGGCAAATATGATCATTTCAATAGAGGCAGAAAAAGTGTTTGACAAAGTACAATATGCATGCATGATAAAAACCATTAACAAAGTTAGTTTAGAGGGAACATACCTCAACATAATAAAGGCCATCTATGAAAAACCCACAGATAACATCATCCTTAATGAGAAAAAACTGACTGCTTTTCCTATAAGGTCAGGAAAAAGACAAGGATGTCCACTTGTATTCAACCCAGTTGAAGTCCTAGTCACAACAATAAGACAAAACAAAGAAATAAAAGACATCCAGAGCTATAAGGAACAAGTAAAATTTTCACTATTTGCAGATGGCATGATACTAAATACAGAAAATCCAAAAGACTCCACCAAAAAAACCCACCAGAATTGATTCATGGATTCAGTAAAGGCAGGATACAAAATCAATATACAGAAATCTGTTGCATTTTTATACACCAATAATGAAGCAGCAGAAAGAGAAGTTAAGAAAATTCCACTCACAATTTAAGAAACAAAACATAAATATATGAGAAGGCGAGAAAGAGAGACAGAGAGAGGGAAACAAATGATAAGGGACTCTTAACAATAGAGAACAAACTAAGGGCAGTGGCAAGAGGTGGGTGGGGGATAGGCTTATTGGGTGAAGTGTATTAAGGAGGGCACTTGTTATGATGAGCACTGAGTGTTATATTTAAGTGATGAATCACTAAATTCTACTCTTGAAAAAAATAAAAAATTACATCATTTTCAAATTACAGAGAAACACCAAGGAAGTTCATTGAGAGTCCAAAACAGACTTGTTGTCTTTGACATTTGCCCTGCATGTTTAATCCAGGTTTCTGTACAAAACAGACCCATATGGATATCTTGTTCTTTATAAACCAAAGATAAACCTTCTCATTTGCCATCAGTAGTACATAGCATTGGAGGCTCAATTCTCCATTTAAATAGGAAAATCACTTGTATGTCCAATCATTTTCCCTATGAATACATGTTCAAGGTGGCTGGATAAAATAAATTAGCTATGGAGTGAAATTTGTCTTGGTTTACAACTAATCAGCTCATACATAAAATATCTACCTTTGGTCCTGGTTCATATGTACCGTATTTTAACTGAACTCAGTTAAAGAAAATAAAAGTTAATGAAGAATTTATTTCAAAGCTATGAATTATATTGCATAATTGTTCATAAATTAAAAATTACCAAAGATCATCTAAAATCCCACTTAGAATTGCACCAAAAATAATAAGATACTTAAGAACAGACCTAACGAAACAGGTCAACATACTCTGAAAACTGCAAAACACTGATGAAAGTAAATGAAAATGACACAAAGAAATGTAAAGACATTCTATGCTCATGGATTTGAAGAATAAATATCATTAAAATGCAGATACTACACAAAGAAATCCACACATTCAATGCAGTTACTATCATAATAGCAACAGCAGTTTTCACAGAACTAGAACAAGCAATCCTAAAATTTATATGGAACCACAAAGGATCCTGACTAGTCAAAACAATCTAGAAAAAGAAAGAAAGCTGGAGACATAACATTTCCAGACTTCAAGTTATATTATAAAGCTGTAGAAATCATGGTACTGGCACAAAAATAGAAACATAGATCAATAGACCAGAATAGAAAACCCAGAAATAAACCCACAATTATATGGTCAGTTAATCTTCAACAAAGCAAAAAATATCCCCATGGAAAAAGACAGTATCTTCAACAAATGGTATTGGGAAAACTAGACATATCTATAAAGAAGTGAACCTGGACCACTTTCTTTCAGCATACAGAAAAATAAATTGAAAATTTATTAAAGAGCTAAATGTGAGATCTGAAACCATACAAATCCTAGAAGAGAGGACAGACAGTAGCTTTTCTAACCTCAAACTTACAGCTTTTTTCTGGATAGGTCCTCTCAGGCAAGAGAAACAAAAGCAAAAATAAACTATTGGGATCACATCAAAATAAAAAGCTTCTGCACAGCAAAGGAAACAGTCAACAAAACTAAAGACAACCTACAGAATGGGAGGAGATATTTGCAAATGGCATATTTGATAAAGGGTTATTATTCAAAATATATAAAGAACTTATTAAACTCAACACCTAAAAAGTAAATAATCCAAATTATAAAAGGGGCAGAAGACACGAACAGATATTTCTCCAGAGAAGATATACAGATGGCAAACAGACACATGAAAAGCTTTTCTTCATCACTTACCATCAGGGAAATGCACATCAAAACAAGGAGGTATTATCTCATACTTGTCAGAATGGCTAAAATCAGTAACTCATGAAATAACAGGTTTTGGTGACGATGTGGAGAAAAAGGAACACTCATGTATTGTTGGTGGCAATGCAAACTGTCACAGCCACTCTGGAAAACAGTAAGGACTTTCCTCAAAAAGTTAAAAATAGAACTATCTTATGATCCAGCAGTTGCACTACTGGGTATTTACCCAAAGAATAAAAAAAAAAACAAAAAACAAAAAAAAAAACCACAATAATTCAAAGGGATACATGCACTCTTATGTTTATAGCAGGATTATTTGCAATAGCCAAGAAATACGAACAGCCCAGGTGTCCATCAATTAATGAATGGATAAAGATGAGTGATATAGATAGATAGATACATGCATACATATATACTACACTTGATCCTAGCCAAAAGGCCAAGAAGTAATGATTTATATATACATATATCATGGAATATTATTCGGCCTTAAAAAAAAAGAGTGAAATCTTGCCATTTGCAACAGCATGGGTGGAATTAGAGCTTATAATGCCAAGTGAAATAAGTCAGTCAGAAAAAGACAAATACCATGTGATTCCACTGATATGTGGACATTAAAAAACAAATAAGCAAAAGGAAAAAGAGAGATAAACCAAGGAATAGACTCTTAACTCTAGAGAACGAACTGATGGTTACCAGAGAGGAGGTAGGTAGGGGGATGGGTGAAATAGGTACACTTGTTGGGGTGAGCACAGGTTGTTGCATGGAAGTGTTGAATCACTAAATCACACAACTGAAACTAATATTACACTGCATGTTAACTAACTGGAACTTGAATAAAAAACTTTTTTTAAGTGCCTATTAGAGGGGCCCCTGGGTGGCTCAGTTCGTTAAGCATCTGACTCTTGATTTCAGCTCAGGTCATAATCTCAGGTTTGTGAGTTCGAGCCTGGCATGGGGCTCTGCACTAAGTGTGGAGTCTGCTTGGTTCTCTCTCTCTCTGCCCCTCCCCGACTTGTGCATTCTCTCTCTGTCTCTCAAAATAACTGAATAAACATTTTTTTTAAGTGAGTACTGACTTACATGCTTAAGCCCATCTATTTAATAGCTCCATTCTATACGTCTTACATCACAGGAACCAAATTGATTAGCATCCTCTATGGTTGTACATTAAGATAAGTCCTATAAATGCCTGTGTTTGCTATTAAAGGAGACATAAATTTGAGTTATTTATTCCAAATTAGAATGACACTTTGCCTAACTTACGGGATCACTTTAAATATAAAATATTGAGAAAAGAGTATTTTGAGGGGACAATTGGACAATATCAAAAAAGAATTTTCCTACGTTGCATTGGTTTATCAAAAAAGTGTAAAAAATCCATTTGTAATGATTAAAAAGTTATGCTCTTGAATTTCAAAGTAAATGAAAAGAAAAGCTTGGCAAAAAATCTAAAGTGACACCTTGGCAAGAAAGATATACAGATATTAAATAAGTGTATGAAAAGTTGCACGAAATCATAAGTCATTTAAGAGTTGCAAATTAAAACAAGTTACCAATACACATCTTTTAGAATGGCTAAAAGTCTAACTACTGACAACACCAAATTTAGGCCACATGTTGAGCAAGAGTAACGCTCATTCATATTGATGGGAATACAAAATGGTATAGCCACTTCAGAAGGCACCGTGGAAGGAGTGCTTGGGTGACTCAGTTAGGTAAACATCCGACTCTTGATTTTGGCTCAGATCATGATCTCATGGTTGAGAGCTGGAGCCCCACATTGGGCTCTGCACTGAGTGGGGAGCCTGCTTAAGATTCTCTCCCTCACTATTCCTAAGCCCCTCCCCAGCTTGTATTTTTTCTCTTTCTCTCTCTCTCTCTCTCTCTCTCTCTCTCTCTCTCTCTCTCTCAATAAATAAAAAATTCAAAGCATTAAAAAAAAAAAAAAAAAACAAAAACGATGATGACACCATGGAAGTTTCTTACAAAGTTGAACATAGTATTACAACTCAATCCAGTAGTCAGGCTCCTTGGCATTGCCCAAATGAGTTGAAAATTATGTCCCCTTGAAATCTTGAACATGGGTATCTGTAGGAAGTTTTACTCATAATTTCCAAAACCTGGGAGCAATCAAGATGTCCTTCAATAAGTTAATGAATCAACACACTGGCACATCCAAACAATGTAATAATATTCAGCAATAAAAAAAAAAAATGAGCTATCAAGCCACAAAAGATATAGAGAAAACTTAATGATAAATGAAAGAAGCAAGCTTGAAAAGGCTACATACCACATGATTTCAACTATATAACATTTGGAAAATGTAAACTTATAGAGATAGTTAAAAGACCAGCAGTTTACAGAGGTTGGAACACTGGGGAATTTTAGGGTGGTAAAACCATTCTATATGATAATGTAATTGTGTATACATGACATTAAACATTTGTCAAATCCACAGAAATGTAAAATGCTAAGAATAAACCCTAATAGAAACTGTGGACTTTAGTTAATAATTACATATTAATAATGGCCCATCAATTTTAACAAATGTACCAAGCCAATGGGATATGTCAATAATGAGGAGGCACCTGGTAGACAGGAAATGGGGTGGGCTGAAGGTCAGGGAATATTTCTCTGTACCTTATGCCCAGTTACAGTATAAACATAATACTGCTCTAAGACATAAAGTCTTTAAAAGCACAACCATCTTTTTCTGAGAAAAAAGTCTATTTTTGTGTATAAAATCTATAAGAAATGTCATCATTTTCTCTGGGCTTTAGGTTTTGGGTGCTTTTAGTATGTATTTATACTTAGTTTATTTTCTAATGTTTTTGCTATGTTAATTTTATAATTAAAAATTAAAGAATGAGGAAATTACATATAGCTAAAATAATTTCAACTGCCTTCATGCCTATCTGTACAGCAAATACTCTAAAACAAAAGGGGATTCTTTGTTTTTTCCTAAAAAAAAAAAAAAACATCATTTCTGTTTCACAGTAATTTGTCAGTCACTGCGGCAATCTGAGAAATATAAACATTATAGTTAGAGCTTACAAAAACAAGTTCACAGTCTGCATATTGAATAAGATCTATAAACTCACTTTAACACACTCTCATAGAATACTCTTGAAGGCATGGGTGAAATGCTGGGAAGAACTAGTGAGATAGAGTTTTTTCATTCCAGAGTGATGAAAAATATTCTAGATGCAGGACCTACAAGGCCACTTTGTACTAGTAGGTATTCTAGGGGGATTATGAGAAATTTAATGTGATTATTTGTCAAACATCAGAAACACTTTTTTTTTTTTTTTAAATGCAGATTCGTGGGCACCATCCAAGAAAAAATCAATCAAATATTTGTAGATAGGTCTTGGGAATTTTCATTCCAATTTGCTGGAGTTCATTTAGTGCACAAGTATCATGGAACCAAAGTTTTAAGCAAAGAGCATTGTAATCCTGTCCATATATATACTAAAGTAGTTAAGTAAGGAGATCATTGGACTGAGATAGTTCTGCTTTCATAGCCCTTTAAGCAAAGTGACACCTACCAGAATCAAAGCATTCAAATCTAAGAAAAGAAGAACTTAAAAACAAGCACAGTCAACTAGGCTTTCTCAAATAAGGCAACTGCTTAAGTTATAGCCAAGCAAATGATTTTCTTTCTTTGCTTCCACATATTCTCTAAAAAAAACCTCTCCCACTGCTTCTGTTGGTGGAGTTCACCAAAGAAACTCTTGAAAATTTTAACATATGCCTCAATTTATCTTTTAAGTGTGCGTGTGTGGGTGCGAAAGAGAGAGAGAGAGAGAACCGAGAGAGAGAGAGAGAGAGACAGAGACAGAAAGGGAAAGATTGGTGGTGAGAAGCCCAGGTGAGTATTTTTTTTTTTTTTTCCAAAAATTTCAGGTAAGCATTATTGAGAACCTATATTGGATTAGGAGGGCACAATGCTTACATTAAGGGCAGGAGAAAAAAAAAAGTTAAGAAGGAAGGAAGGAAGAGAACAAAAGGATGAGAAAAAAGAAAAAGAGAAAATCAGATGGAAAGAAGTAGAGTAAATGGATTAAAAGCAACATGATAGGAAAATAGGATTAAAATGTAATCATACAAAGAAACAGTGTTTCCTGTCAACATAAGACCTCAGATTTTGGCACTTGAGTATCAAAGCATTGTTTATATATCCAGGCCAATTAAAATTCTGGGCTAATGGTAGATGCTTCCTATCTTTATATCTATCTCTATCCCCTGCTCTCTCTCCAAAAGTACACCAACTCCTGTCTTTGCCACCTTGGAGCAGGTGCTAATCGCTGACTCAAAAATCCTTCCCTTCTTCTCTCTTATCTCTTTCCCCACTATCCACACACACAATGTTGTTCCATCCAAACAGGAAGAAGAAAGGGAGGTGTGGAAGCCATGGAGTCACTGTGGAGGTAGAAGAAAGCCTTTAGTAAATCAGCAGATTCAGGCAGGGAGATGGAGAAATACTGTGAATAAAATGTATATCACCAGATGAAGTTTAGTACTGCATGTATAATCAACATGAAAATATTCTCAGCCTTTAAGTACCCTCTGAAGTGCTTTGAAAAGCTTGGACAAACTTGTGTTTTATGCAAATCAAAGCTGTCTATTTAAAATGTATCATCATCTTACTTTTCACAAATAGTAAAGCAAAAGTCAGACTGAAGAAAGCACATTGTCTCGGGGGGGAAAGAGGGAGGAATATTAATAACATCTTCCTAGCTTAATTATTTGAGGTACAAATGACTTTATAGAGTCCTTGATATTCTGTGGTTTTGAAAAAGGGGTGGCCACAAGTGTAACGCATATAAAAGTAAAAGTCAATTTGAAGGAGCTGAATACCTTGTTTATTTCTCTAAAGAGAATTCAGCTGCATTTGTTTAGTAAGTAAACATGGATACCTCTTTGCAAGTAACTGCTTTTTTCTAAATTTATAAGGTCTCCCAAGGGCCGTTAAGTGAGAACACAGAAATCCCTTTTAAAAGCCTCCTTAAAAAGTTTAAGAGGAGTATTTGACAAAATATATAGCAAATAACATACATATATATCTAGTACTAAATATGCTAAAGCAATAGATTTATTTAAAATCTGTATAGTTTCTCATAAGCTTAATGAATTTAATTCACAAAGTCATGCATACATGTATTTGTTCATCCATGTAACTATTCAGCCATCTACTCAACATTTATTAAATGCCTATTATTTCCAGATTCTACAGAAACATATATAGATTACAGAGACCAAAAATCATTAAATTATTCCAGCAGATACAGCACCTTCTAGAAATGCACTATTTTCCTCAATAAGAGATATATATTTTATCAGCAAAGTGTATAGCAAATTCATCCACTTCTTTTGATTTCTACTACCACTACACTAGACTGAAGTGCAAACAGCTGTCTCTCATAATAGCCTGAGTTTTCTTTCTATTAATCTTTTTCAGACTTCTCCCTCCATGCCCATCCAGCCACTATATTCTTAAACCAATTCACTGAAAGCAGCGAAGAGTAGTAAACATACAATTTAATTCTAGTCATGTCACTCCTCCACATATAACCATTCAATGCTTTCCTACTGTACATTTTTTTTTTGCACTTGCAAAACCCATAACACAGTCTTCTAGAGTTAAACCCTCACGACTGAGACCTTATAAACTTTATAAAGGTAGCAACTTTTCTTTGATTGTTTTCACATAAGCAGAACAAAGTATTATCTTAAATTTTGGATACTTAGTCCTCAGGTTTTGATTGAATAAACGGAATATGTAAGACCAATATCATTATCTTCAATTTAAGATGCTAAACACATATGCCAACACAAAGTTACTGGTAGAGTAAGGATGGACAACCCAGGACTTACAGTGTGGTGTTTAAAAGGATGGTATGAGAAATAAAGGGAGACCTACAGGGTACAATGAAATGGTGGCACCATTTGTAGGAGTTGTGGAAGACTAGGAGAAAAAAGTGGGTGGAAACAAAATTCAAAGCTCAGTTTTATGTATTTGTAACATATTTAAGTGAAGCTGTCAAGTAGGTCCTTGAATTTACACACACACACGCATACACACACACACACAATTTTCTGTCATCAAAGTACAGGAGGGAGCTTACCTTAGAAAACAACATAGTAAAAAGGAAATGGACTTCAACTCTAAATGAAATAACCACACCATCGCAACATGTAGAGGATCAGAGAGAAATGAAGGGTTATAGTGAAGATTAAGCACAACTGTCCAGAGAAATAAGAGGAAAACTTAGCACGACAAAGTGATAGGAGGAACACTTAGAAACGTAAACAGTCAATTATGTCTGAAGTTGATGAATGTCATTCAAGTAAAACAGAAATGTCTCTTGTGGATGTGAGAGAATGAAGCTATCAATGGTTTTGACATGAACAGCTTTATCAGATTAAGGGAGGAAGTGTAGGGGAGGTTTTGTTAATGTCTTTGCTTAGGTGAAAGATATTACAGTTTGTTATTTGGAATGATGTGAGCAACGAGGGGAGACTTGATGCCAGGGAACTGAAGTAATCAAAGAATGAAGCCTTTAGGTTATGAAGATCAGATGTCAGTGATTGGCTAGAATATACCAGATGCTCAAGAAATGGTAGCTATTAATCTTTTATCAGAAAGAGTAAATATTGTAGTAAGTTCTAATGCGTGTTTGTCATGTAGTAAAACAATGCTTTTTTATGTTTTTGCTTACCTAAGTCTTAATATGACTATTTGATTGTCACATCACACCAAATGAAAAATAACATTTTAGCCATAAAATAGCAGTTCACTGACACTCTCCGATCCCCTCTAGCCCATATCTGCTCTGCTACATGTTTCTTCTAAATTCTTCTACGAATCGCAAAGGAATGCTTCATGAGAGGCCAAGGATTGACTAACTGTCTTGGACACTGGATGGTGTCCGTTTTCCTCTCTGCTCCTTCAGAGATGCCTCTATCATCACAATATCCAAAAGGGGGAGCTGTGTGACCAGAGTTGCTACATACCAAGAGCATTCCTCATACCTCATAGCAGTGATCAAGAGTGTCAATCTCTGCTTGCAGTGCCTAACACTAAGACAATGAGACGTCACAGCTGGTAAGTTTGCCATTGCCAGTTACCACTGTAATTGCTGCATCTATCATTGCTAATCCTGACACCATATTTGCCAATGCCTTTTCCAATAACCTCAGTAATATTCTCAATGAACCTTGCTCTCATTTTCCCAAGAGTACTGTAGAGTAACATTCACTTAGCTTTTATGTGTTCTTTCATTATCACCTTCTCCCTCTAGTAATCGATTGAGATTTCAATGAGGCTGGAGATATGGATGATGTGCCATTCTCACAACTACTGCTCTTTCCAAAGGCTCACTTTGCTTTGCTTAATTTTACTTATTCCTTCTTTATCAGTGGGGGGCTCAGAGAAAAGGGTGGTAGTAGAGATTCTCAGCTTGTGATATAAATGAGTTTGCTTCCAGACTAAACCATTCATACCAGGATTCTTCTAGCATGGCCACAAAATAGGTTCCTGATATCATTTTGTGAAACCATTTGGTGACAACACTAGACTTCTTGTTTTTTTTTATATGTTCTGTATTATACCTGTTAGAAAAATGCAAGTGAATCGTTAATATGTAATTTAGGGGGAAGAGGAAGGAATGAGAGTTACTGTCTTTGTATAAAGAATCAGTAAATTAATTCATAAAAGTTACTTAGAGTCTAAGTCTACTTCTAAAATAACCCATTGAATCCTCATAAGCTTTCCTCAAACCTGAGGTCAAAAAAAAAACGATTTAACAGATATATTTTGGTTCACATTTCCTAATTTACTAAATTTTTAAGTGTTTTCTTTTTTAGTACTTTTTTGAAGTCATGCCAGAGTGTTAGCACAGGTTTAGTAATCATAATAATCAAGTGCTTATTTCCCAAAGATACTGTTTTGAATGTCAATTGGCAAAGATCCCACACGATGGTAACGATAATGGACCCACACCTGGTTCATATTAGAAACTTAATTTTTTAAGAACTGGCATATGAATGAATGACAATCACATTTTCACGGAATACTACAAAACGTATTATCATATATTAGCTGATTTAGTTCATAAAACAGTCATGTAAGAAGAGTGGGAATTACCAATTTCACTTCAATGATGAGGCCTAGATTAAGAAATTTGCCCCATGAAGCAACAGCCAATAAAATCATTGATGGTAAGGACTTCTGGCCCAGCCTCTTTGCTTTTTCTCTAATTCTTTTCTAAACTTGCTTCTCTTTATTATTTAAATACATGTTTTAAGGTAACTTGGTAGAAGTTTACCACTGGGCATTGGTGATCCTCCTCTGTCAATTCTGGCTTAAAGATCTCCTTTGATTACCCAGACTCTTCTCAAAGTGTGTTTCCCCTTCAGAAACTAGTTACATAAAGTGAATCTGAGTTTCTTTACCTACAGGTTTTATTTGAGTGTTTTGATTGACAAGTATCAACTCTGCTACCTTGACGAGTACCACTCTTAACAATTCTTCAACTGTGGTTTAACGTCAATAGGTTGTTTTAATAGGTGAATTTTTATTTATTAAAAAACCCAAAGGAATAGCTTAATGCATGTGAGGATATTAGGAAAAGGTAGATAAATCTGTTTTTTCCTCCACAGAAATAAGTGGCTCTGTGGTACAATGGATAGCACACTGACCCTCTATTTTTTCATCCACAGAAAATCAAAGATCCCTAACTCGTATAATATATTTGGCAAATATGACATTGACAGATATACTTTTATTTACTTATTATTTTTAAATGTTTTATTTATTTTTGAGAGAGAGAGCAAGAGAAGGGAAGGGGCAGACAGAGGGGAGAGAAAGGGAGACAGAGGGGGAAAAAGAGGGAGACAGAGGATCTGAAGTGGGCTCTGGGCTGACAGCACTGAGCCTGATGCGGGGCTCGAACTCACCAACTGTGAAATCATGACCTGAGCCCAAATCAAGGATCAGCCACCCAGATGACTGAGCCAACCAGGTGTCCCAAGAGATATACTTTTTAAAATCTTCACCTACATCACATGAAGAAACATGGTGGGTTTCTTAAAACACAAGTCACCAAAAGTGAAAATTTATTTGCTGCTTCAAGACAAAGTCTAGATATTCCAAAAATTCAAGGAATATGCTATCCTTACTATTTATATTGTATTCTAAGAAATAGCAATAGTTATCACAAGGATTCTTGTTCAAATGCAGACTTTCAAATCTCCCAATGAAAAGTCTTTAATTAGAATTTGTGTTTTCACAAGATTCTCCATGTAGTTTCTATGCACACTAACAATGTGAGAAATAATGATCTAGACTCAGAGAAACCTCAGAAATCCTCAGCAGGCAATCCATTCCTTTCAATACAGGGTTCTAAAATCAAGTATCCAGTAAATTAATCAATGTCTTTATTCTTTCAATAAATATATGTTTATTTATGTTACAATAAAAAACACTCATAGTAACTGCTCTTGTGGTACTTGGAAATTAATGGGATAGACAGAACTTGAAGAAAAAAATGATAACTGTTTAAAAAGAGAGAATGCAACAAGTTGTGAAAGTTATATAACTAGACTAGAGCAGATTGTAAAATCTGATCATATATACTAGTCACCTAGAGAGCTTGTTAAAGCACAGATTTGAGGGCCTCAGCCCCATGTCCCACACCCCTAGAATTTGTGATTCAGCAGGTTTAGGTTGCTGTTCAATAATTTGCATTTACATCAAGCTTACCAGTAAGGCAGATGCTGGCAATCCAATGACCATGTTCTGTATATAAAGGTTATAGAGTGTAACAGTAGTCATCCCTAAAAAAGTAAACACGGAGTTGGCCTGAAGCTAAGAAAATAACTAGTTCAATAATGAGGAAATGAATAGCAGAGAGATGTAACATGTGTGAGAACTCTGAGGTAAAAGAGGCAAGGGAAGAAAAAAAAAAAGAAGAAAATAAGGAAACTACTCAGAGAGGGAGAAAGTATGGTGGAAAAAGACCGATTCAAGAAAGTAAAAGAAGTTCAGTGCTCTTGGAATGTAGAGACCCTAAGAGATTTAATGAGTTGAGACAAAAACCCCAATATAAAGTCTTCTAATCTATTAGATGGATTTTGGTTGTTAGCAAAAGATCTTATGTAAAACTCTAAAGTGTTCTAAGCATAAAAATTAAATAATCAAGTTAGTAGTTTTCAGACTCCTCTGATAGAAAATGCAGTGGCTAGAGCCAAATGTTCGTATGAGATGATCTGTCAAGAGAATTTGTCTTCTGGGAAGAGGTAAGAGTGGCTTAGTTTAAAGCGATGGTAGTAATGGAGAGAAACCACTGAAACTCAACTGGAGAGCTTTACAAAGTTTTAATTTACCCTTGTCACACACCCATCCTGGTGCAGTGGCAGTCCTAAAGACATTGGCCTGAATATCTTGTGAGGGTTCTTGGTTCTAGAGAAAGCACAGCAAACCTTCTGCCAAACCAAATTGTGTTTCTCTGTTTTGATCTGCCATGGGGGATCCCTGAAGGACTGACACAAGGGCTTACCTTTGTTGTGTCCAACTAGGAGTACTTTCAGGGTGAAGAAACAACTTTAGGGAGGAAATTCCTTAAAACAATTGAAGCCTATGAATGAGCCTCTGCTTCCTGGGGCAAAAGGTAAACTTTGTGACAAACAATAGACTTGCTGAAAGCCTTGGAGAAAAATCTAGGGAGTAAGATATTTTGTGGATTAAGAGCTCTGAAAAACTCCTGGATATGTCAAGTCATTTGGAAAGCCAACACAAGTAAAAAGGGTAGAACACATGCTCAGACAAGACCTGAAAGATCATTAACCCTTCAATTTTGGATGAAATTTAGTTTCAGCAAAAGCAGGAAGTGAGAAGGCTGAAGCAAACTTCTAAATGACCTGGCCAAAACCTGAAAGCAATGTCTCCAGAGAGAATCAGCTGGCAAAGAAAATTCTTAGTTTTTTTTCTTGGACGTAGAAATTTGAGAAAACCCATTAGACGTATACAGAACATTCTATCTAACGACACAATACACATTCTTAAGCACACATGGAATATTTTCTAGGGCAGACAATATGTCAGCCCACAAGTCTTAACAAATTCAAAATTGAAATCATACCAACCATCTTATGTGACCACAAAACATTACCTTCATAAATTTAAAATAGAAATCATACAATGTATGCTCTCAGACCACTATGGAATTAAATTAGAAATCAGTACAAGAAAAGTAACTGGAAAATACTAAAATGTATAAATGTCATTCATAGATAACAGGTGGGTCAAAGAAGAAATCAAGACAAATGTGAAATATTTTGAACGAAGTTTAAAACACAATTTATAAAAGTTTGTGCATAGCAAAAGCAGTGCCCTAGAGGTTAATTTATAGCAATGAATTCCTATATCCAAAAATAAGAAAGACTAAATAAACAATATACATTTCTACCAGAAGAAATTACAAAAAGAAAAGGAAATTAAACTCAAAGTAAGCAGAAGAATAAAAATTAGCACAAAAAAATCAAGGAAATTCAAAGCACAAGATCAATAGAGAAAAATCAATGAAACCAAGTACTGGCCAAATACGCCCAGCCAGGCTAAGTAAGAAAAAAGCTAGAGAACATGAATTACTAAAATCAGAAATGAAAGAGGGCACAGTACTATAGATGCCATTGAAATTTTAAAAATGATAAAGGAATACTATGAAACACTCTATGTCCACAAATTTGATTACCTGGATGAAATGGACCAATTCCTTAGAGACACAATTTTCAAAAATCACAGAATACACTGAACAGAATCATATCTATTAGAGAAAATGAACCAACAACTGATAGATTTCTACAACTAAGTACCAGAGCCACATGAATTTAATGGCAAATTCTACCAAACATTTAAGGAAGAAATTGTACTGAATCTCTGTTATCTTTCAGAGGATGGAAACGGGGAATACTTCCTAACCAAATCTATGAAAGAAGCATTAGTCTAATACCAGGAATAAAGACATTACAAGAAAACTATAGCCTATAGATGGAAAAATCTTCAACAAAACGTTAGCAAATCAAATTCAACAATTTGTCAAATGAATTATACACTATGATCAAGTGGGGTCTAACCCTAGTAGGCAATTCTGGGTCCAATATTTGAAAATCAGTTAAGGCAATCCGTTACATCAGTAGGCTAAAAAGGAATAAAAAATACATGCTAATATATGTGCAAAAATCACTTGATAAAATCCATGTCCCATTCATGTTAAAATTCTCAGAAATCCAGGAATAAAGGGAAACTTTGTCAATTTAATTAAAAAAAAAAAAAAAAAAAAAAAAAACCTACATAAAAAGCCCTGCAGCTAACATACTTGAGAAACTCAAAGCTTTCTAACTTAGCTCAGGTAAACGATGTCCCTTCTCACTACTGCTTTTCTTTTTTTTTTTTTTTTAACTAAAAAAATATTTTAATGTTTATTTTTGACAGAGAGAGAAAGAGAGAGAGAGAGCTAGCAAGCCAGCGCAAGTGGGGGATGGACACACAGAGAGAAGGAGACACAAAATCTGAAGCAGGCTCCAGGCTCTGAGCTTTCAGCATAGAGCCTGATGTGGGGCTCAAACACACAAACCATCAGATCACAACCTGAGCAGAAATCTAGAGTTGGATACTTAACAGACTGAGCCACCCAGACTCCCCTGTGGTCTTCTGATTTTTGATAAAGGTATCAAGGTTACTCAATGGAGAAAGAATATCATCTTCAACAAATAAGGCTCAAATGATATCCATATACAAAAGAATAAACTTGGACACTCATGTCACACTATTAAAACTAACTCAAAATATATAAAAGGTCTATTTATGAGTGCTAAACGTATAAAACTCTTACAACAAATGTGGGCATTTCTCATTCTTGTATTCAGCCATGGTATACTAGATCTGATACCAAAAACATGAGCCACAAAGTAAGAAAGAGATAAACTGGACTTCATCAAAATTAAAATTTTATATGGCAACATTAAATGAGTTAAAATACTTCTCATGGGAGTGGGAGAACATATTTTCACAACACTTATCTCATAAAAGTCTAATATCCAAAAAAATAAAGAATTCTTACAACTCAAAAAAAGAGAAAACAACGCAATTCAAAACAAGCAAAGGATCTCAACAGACACTTCTCCAAAGATGATATACGGATAGTAATAAGCACATAAAAAGATAATCAATGTCATTAGGGAAATGCAAATAAAAACCTTATGAGATACCACTTCACAGTCACTGGGATGGCCATAATCACAAACCGAGAAATAGCACGTTTGGACAGGGTGTGGAGAAATCGGAACCTGATACTCTGCTGGTATAAATGGAAAATGGAGTGGTTGTTATTGAAAATAATTTGGTAGTTTCTCAGAAAGTTAAAATATAGAATTTTCAATTTAACTGCAAGGTATACATCAAAAACAACAGCAAACAGATGTTCAAAATGTGTACACAAATGTTTACTGTAGGACTATTCACAATACATGAAATGTGAGAACCCAAGCTATCAATAGAAAACAAACTGATAAACAGAAAACAAATGTAGTATATCCATAAAATGGATTACTCTTCTTCCATAAAAAGTAATGAAGGATACATGCTATTATATCAATGAACCCTGAAAACATAACATGAAGTAAAAGAAGCCAGATAGATATATGGGACACCTGGGTGGCTCAATCCGTTAAAAGTCTGACTCTTGGTTTCAGCTCAGATCATATTCCCAGGTGGTTCATGACATGAAGCCCTGTGTTAGGCTCCTTGCTGACAGTGTGGAGCCTGCTTGGGATTCATTCTCTCTCTCTCTCTGCCCCTCCCCTGCTCATGTTCTCTCTGTCTCAAAATTAAACAAACATTTAAAAGAAGCCAGATACAAAAGACCACATATTATATGATTCCATTTATATGAAACATCCAGAAAAGACAAATCCAAGAGGTACAGAACAGATGAGAAGTGGCCAGGGACTGAGAGGAGGGGGTATTTCATCTATTGTGTTTAATGGTACAATTTCCTGGTTGGGGTGATACAAAAAAATTCTGGAATGAAATAGCAAGAGGTGTACAACATTATAGATGTCCTTAATGCCGCTGAACTGTATATTTTTAATGGTTAAGGTGGTTAATTTTATATTATGTATCTTCTACCACAATATAAGAGAAGGGACAGAGTTACTATATATTCACAAGTCAGATTTGTAGGATATAGAAGAAAGACACATGAATATGATGCCCAGATTTTATCTTCAAAAACATGAATAATGGCCCAGTTAATGGGTCAAAAACATCTTTGCAGGGAAAAGGGAAAATTAGCTTGAGTTTGAAATTTTAAGGTTGAAACTCTCATGAAATCTGTAAATAGAGGTGATAAGGAATCAGTGGGACTTACAGAATGTAGCTGCAGTGGCAGTTCTAGACTACAGATAGGGTTTAGGGAATCATAAATGGTAACTGAAGACATGAAAGTACAAAATCGCCAAGAGTATGGAGTCCAAAGAACATCATTTAAATGTTAGAGGAGAATAATGGCAGATAATTTTAGCAGATGGACTCACAGTAATAGGAAAACTTGTAGCTTAAGATCGATTTCAAGGAGGTACAGTGATTTAATGAAAGAGAGCGTAGTCAAAATATTGACAACTAATTAGGCTTCAAATATGGCCTAAGAGCAGAGTCATGCCATTTAGATTAATCAATACGGAGTCAATGTTGATCTCCTTTTGAAAGAAAGCAGTGATTGGAAATCTAATTGAAATGGTTTTGAAGTATATGTGGAGTTTAGGGCAGAAATGCAGGTAGTGGTAGTATACCACTCAACTGAGAACTTTGGCTCTAAAGGCTAGTGAGAGGAGAACTGTGTTTGGGGTAAATGTAGTGTTGGTGGAAGAATTTTCTTGCTTGCTGGGGGTGGGGGTTGGAACGGAGACAATTAAATACATTAAAAAAAACAGTTAAGTAGCACCCTTCCATTAAGGGGAAACTGTCAGTAAGTTAATGCTTTTTAGATGCTGGGAAGTGAGGAAAGTTTGTATGAAATATAATAAAAGGGCTAAAGAACAAAATTAGATAGTATCATAAACACACTATTTCAAAGACACACAGCTATTCTTCTGGGAATACATAATGTAATATTTAATATGTATATAAAAGCTAGCATAGGTCTCATTATATGTTAGATAACATTTCATTAATGGAAAAAAATTGTAAATCTGTTAAATATACATTGTTTTTCCTTCTTAGAATGAATCACTTATATTAATAAATATATCAGCATCCACCTGCATATACTTTATAGAATTCAGGATGTTTACCAGAATTTTAATCAAATCACTTAATGCTTACAGATAGCATCCAAAACACTTCCATTGAAACCCAAAATACAGCGATGCTTAGAGAGCATATTACTGATGTATTTAATGTTTTGCTTTTATGATGCTGAATGTGGAATTTTTATTTTAAACATCATCTTCTATGTATTCTAGGTATTATGGATGAGAAGGAAAAGAATAAAAGATAACAAAAAGGAAGATGTAGTTTATATATATGTGTGTGTGTATATATATATATATATATACATGTATATATACATATATATGTATATATACATGTATATATACATGTATATATACATATATATGTATATATACATGTATATATACATGTATATATACATACACATATATATATATAATTAAAAATAAAAAGGCAGTTGTACTTTAACTTGACATATAACGTGACACCACCTGTGAGAAACACAGAAGAGGATAATAAACATACATTATTTACTTCTGCAAGGGTTACATTTCCCAGTGTGATCTGACTTTTGGCGTGTCAAAATGTTTAAAGTACATTTTATAAATATTTAAACATTTGATCCACTGAATTTTTAAAAAAATCTATAATAAATGTCATTTTTAGTACCGGATGAAGTTAAAGAGTAACTAGTTTTTAAACTACCAAAAATATATAGAATTAGCATGTGTGTTAAGATAAAGTATTGTGAGCAAAGAAACAAACTGTTTACTCCACAATTGTGGATGCTTCACTAGATATTTGTACAGAGCACAAGCTGTAAAATTTAATGGCTAAGAGCATAGATTTGGATTTCAGACTGTCTATAAAATCATGGCTCTATATACCAAATGACTGATCCTGGGTGGATGATATATCCCATTAAATTCCTTCCTCATCTGTAAAATGAGTCAGTAATAGTGGTACCTATTTTATAATTTTACTTTATAAAAAATGAAGCAAACACATTAACTATTTTGTGTAGTATACAAATATTTTCAACTGTAGTTTTATTAGTATTTTTATTAGACTACTCAGCTTTTCCCAAAAATTAGGTACTTCTGATATACCAAAGACAGTAGCATGTAAACTTGTAGAAAAAAAAAAAAATGAGAAGAAAATTAAGGTGGTTGTCTCCACAGAATAAGTCTTATAAGCAGAAAGAGAAAGTGTAAGTAGCCTACCTCAGTTATCCAACAATATGGATGATAATTTAATTGGCTTTCTTTAGATCTCCTTACCCATTTACTTTACTTTAATACTACTTTAATACTTTAACCTAGTTATGGTATTTAATCAGATATTGAGCCTGATTGGCAACCTTGAATAAACTATGAATGTTTTAAGAAGAAAGAAATTCTTGTGTGGGATTTTAATAGAACACGCCCTTTGATAAAGTAATTGGGTGCTAATGGGCTTCCATATTTTCTCTAATAATAACTAGTTTGCTCCTCTGACCCAAAGTCAAGAAGTAGAAAATTGTTTGCAATCATAACTAAAAATCTCTTGTGTGCATTTAAATTTTTTTTTGTGTGTATGGAAACTAATGGTCTGCTAAATTTAATATTGAAAAATAAAATTAAGAGCTAGAAGGAATCTTCAAACTACCCAAGGTTAATGTCTTTACTTAAGAGACAAAAACTACTCCCAAATACTATAAAGGAATACTTCTAGGTCACACAAGTAATAAATGGCATAAGCAAAATTAGAACTAAAATCACCTGAATTATAGAAAAAAGTTTTCATTTATGGTATTATGCCTGACTCATTTTTTTAAACGATCAATAAATATTCATTGAGAACCTACTATTGCATATATCCTACAATACCTGAAATTCCATAGCAATACTGGTACAAGTACCTTTCATTTTAAAAAATTTATATTCCTATAGTGAAATATAGGACTATTCACACTGAGTGGGATAAGACTAGAAATAGTCACACATCAGTTTACATCAAACTTGGCCATCAAACAAGTGATAAAAAATATTTTTTTGTTTTACAACTATTTGGGTTTGAGACTGCAGCTGAAGTACAGTGTGGATACTAGATAGTTTCTTAACACTTAGGAGGTCAGGAACAAAACAAGAATGACTGCTAGCACCACTTCTTTTGAACCTAATGCTGGAAGTTCTAGCAATGTAACAAAAAAAGAAAACGAAAAGACATTTCATTTGTAATTTTCTTTACATTTATTTATTTTTGATAGAGAGAGACAGAGCACAAGCGGGGGAGAGGCAGAGAGAAGAGACACAGAATCGGAAGCAGGCTCCAGGCTCTGAGCTGTAACAACAGAGCCAGACGCGGAGCTCCAACTCACAAACTGCAAGATCATGACCTGAGCTAAAGTCGGACGTTTAACTTACTGAGCCACCCAGGCACCCAAAAGACATTTCATTTGTAAGGAAGAAATTAAAAAACCCTCTGTATTCACAATGTGATTTTGTATATAGAAAATTTTACAGAATTAACAAAGCAAACAATATTTCATAAAACAATAACAGCTTTTTTAAAATGTATGTCTAGGGGCACCTGGGTGGCTCAGTCGGTTAGCGTCCGACTTCGGCTCAGGTCACGATCTCACTGTCCGTGGGTTCGAGCCCCGCGTCGGCTCTGTGCTGACTGCTCAGAGCCTGGAGCCTGTTTCAGATTCTGTGTCTCCCTCTCTCTCTGACCCTCTCCCATTCATGCTCTGTCTCTCTGTGTCTCAAAAATAAATAAATGTTAAAAAAAAAATAAAAAAAATGTATGTCTATATGCTAGCAGTGAACAAAACATAATTAAAATTATTTTAACCAATATTAAAAGAATAGAGTATGTAAGAATAAATTTAACAGAAGAGCAAGAGTTAAACATAAAAATCTACAAATCACTGCTGAGATACTATCAAATACTAAAGAGTGAAATGTGCACATGATTGGAAGATGCATGTGGGGTGAGTTATCTACTCTCTATTATTTAATCTATTGATTTAATATAATCCCTATCAAAATCCCAAATGACATATTGAGAAAACAACAAGCTGAACCAAAATTCTTATGAAATTTCAAAGGACCCCAAATAGCTAACACAATCTTGATAAAGAAGAATAAAGTTGGATGGATTAATTACACTACTGAGTTTCAAAACTTACTACAATGTAGTAATCAAGTGTGGTACTTGCCTAAGTATAAACATATATATCTATAGTACAGAATTGAAATACAGAATGAATGTTTAAATTTATGGTTACTTTATTCTGTCTAGGTACCAAAGCAATTCAACTGAGAAGGGCAATTCAACAAATGTTTCTCTAATTACCTATCTGTATACAAAAAGATTAATTTAGCACTTTACCTCATGCCATGCACAAAAAATCATTAAAAATGGATTATTGTGCAGAAAAGAGTTAACATCACAGGGCTGAGACTACTATCCTTAGAAAGACATGCTTGCAAAACTGAATCAGTAATCAAAAAACTCTCAACAAACAAAAGTCCAGGACCAGATGGATTCACAGGTGAATTCTACCAAACATTTAAAGAAGAGGTAATACTAATTCTTCTCAAACTATTTCCAAAAAAAAATAATAAATAAGAGGAAGGAAACCTTCTAGAATCATTCTACAAGGCCAGCATTACCCTGATACCAAAACCAGACAAAGACACTATTAAAAAAAAAAAAAAAAAAAAACTACAGCAACTATCTCTGATAAACACAGATGCAAATATTGTCAATGAAACATTAGCAAATTGAATTCAACAACACATAGAATCATTCACCATCATCAAATGAGATTTATTCCAGGGATGCAAGGATGATTTAATATCCATAAATCAATTAATGGGATACATCCCCCCCAAAATTAAGTGATACATCCCATAAAAACTATACGATCATTTCAATAGATGTAGAAAACGTATTTGACAAAATTCAACATCTGTTCATGAGAGCAACTCTCAACAAAGTGGGCTTACAGGAAATATACCTCAACTTAATGAAAATCACATACAAGAAACCCACAGCTAACATCATATATGATAGTGGAAATCTGGAAGCTTTTCCCCTAAGATCAGGAACAAGATCTTATTCAAGTGAGTACTGGAAGTCTGAGCCACAGAAATCAGACAAGAAAAAGATATATAAGTACCCTTGGAAACATGATTTTTTTCTGAGCTTCACCCAATGCATCTTTTTTCTTCACACATTTTGCTTCATGTCCTTTTACTGTGATAAATTTTAGCTGTACCTTATGCTGAGTCCTGTAAGTCTACCTAGCAAATCATCCAACTAGTTTTAGTCTTAGGGAACCCCAACACCATCAAGACTGACACCAAAGACATCTGCAAGGTAAGAAGTAAAAGTGTCACTATTTGCAGATGGCATGATACTATATATGGAAAACTTAAAGATTCCACAAAATAAATCTTATTAGAATAAGTGAATTTTGTAAAGTTGTAGGATATTCAAAAGTAATATACAGAAAGCTGCTGCATTTCTATGCACTAATAACTACCAAAAATAGAAATTAAGAAAACAATCCCATTTATTCCTGCACCAAAGATTGTAGAATACTTCTGGATAAACTTAACCTAGAAGGTAAGAACATATACTCTGAAAACTACAAAACATTGATGAAAGAAAATGAAAACAACACAAATAGAAAGACATAGCATGCTCATAGATTGGCAGAATTAATATTGTTAAAAGGTCTGTACTACCCAAAGCAATCTACAGATTTAGTGTAATTTCTATCAAATACTAACAGTATTTTTCACAGAACTAGAAAAAATACTAAAATTTGTATAGAACCACAAAAGACTCCAAACAACCAAAGCAATCTTGAAAAGAAGAACAAAGCTGGAGGTATTACACTCCCAGATTTCAAGCTGTACTACAAACCAGTAATAGTCAAAATAGTTTGGTGCTGGGAAGAAAACATACACTTGACTCAAGGCAACAGGATAAATAACCCAAAAATAAACCCATACAGTTAACTACAGCAAAGGAGGCAATAATATACAATGAGCAAAAGGCTGTATCTACAATAAATAGTATTGGGAACATTGGATAGCTATATGTAAAAGAATCAAGCTGGACTGCTTTCTTACAAACATGTATAAAAATAAATTCAAAATGGATTGAAGACCTAAAAGTGAGGCATAAAAACATAGAACTCTTTAAAGAAAAAAATAGGCAGTGATTTTTTGGACATCAACCTTAGCAACCTATTTATGGGTATGTTTCCTCAGGCAAGAGAAACAAAAGCAAAAAATAAATTATTGGGATTACATCAAAATAAAATTTTTGCAGTGAAGGAAACCATCAGCAAAGCAAAAAGGCAAGGTAGTGAATGGAAGAAAATATTTGCAAATGATATATTCAATAAAAGGTTAGTATCCAAACCATTTAAAGAGCTTATACACCTTAATATCAATCATCATCATCGTCATCATCATCATGATTAAAAAATGGGCAGAGGACCTTAATAGGCATTTTCCTAAAGACATACAGATGGCTAATGAAACATGAAAAGATGCTCAACATCACTAACCATCAGGGAAATGCAAATCAAAACCACAATGAGTTATCACCTTACACCTGTTACAATCATCACTATTTAAAAAGACAAGAAATAACAAGTGATGGTGAGGATGTGGAGAAAAATGACCCTAATGTACTACTGGTGGGAATGCACACTGGTGCAGCCACTGGAGAAAACCATATAAAGTTTCCTAAAAAAACTAAAAAAAAAAGTAATACTGTATGATCCACTACCACTATTTACCCAAAGAAAATGAAACTAATTCAGAAAGATATAGATATCCTTATGTTTACTGCAGCATTATTTATAGTAGCTAAGATATGGAATGTCTCTCAATAAATGAACAAATAAAGAAGATGTGGGATATATACCAAAGAATATTACTTAGCCATAAAAAAGAATGAGATCTTGCCATTTGTGACAACATGGATGAATCTAGAAGGTATTATGCTAAACAAAATAAGTCAGTTGGAAAAAGACAAATACCATATGATTTTACTCATATGTGAAATAAAAAAATAAATGAATAAAAAACATACATAGATGCATAAATATGGAGAATTATATTGTTTTTATCAGAGGGAAGTAGGGGGGAAGAAAAACGGGTTAAGGAGATTGGAAATGGAAAGAAAAGAAAGAAAAAAAAAAGAAAAAAGAAACAGGGATACGTGCAAGATGGACCCTTAACTGGTATCTGAAAATTAATTTTAGGACTGTTCCCACCATTCTATAAATAACAAGGGTGGATTGATGTGCCTAAATGTTTTGTGCAAACAATAAGGTTTATGCTGAACACTAGCATTCCTTCTAAGTCTGGAGTTTGGGTACATGCTATGCAAAGTATGCCTACATGACTAACCCCCCCCCCCAAATAAATTTAAAAAAACATGGCCGATTAGTCTAATGAGCTTCTTTAACAGGCAACATCCTACATATGTTGTGACAATTAGATACTGGAAGACTTCAGCACTTCCTGTGAGTCCACTGTGAAAGTACCCTTGGAAACATGATAGTTTTCTGAACTTCATCCGATTCACCTTTTTTTTTTCACATGTATTGCTTCATTTCCTTTTACTGTGATAAATTTTAGCTGCACCTTATGCTGAGTCTTTTAAGTCTACCTAGCAAATCATCCTACCTACTTTTAGTCTTAGGGAACCACAACACAATCAAGTTTAAGAGCTGAGTCTATACAATTCGCATTAAAAAACAGGAGCAAGTTTTCATGTTCTTGAGTTAGGTAAAGACTTCTACATGTGTTACCAAAATCATAAGGAATAAAAGAAAATTTGATATTTTGAAGTTCATCAAATATTTTTTT
The DNA here is from genome assembly GCF_018350215.1 of Panthera leo. Classification (NCBI taxonomy): domain Eukaryota; kingdom Metazoa; phylum Chordata; class Mammalia; order Carnivora; family Felidae; genus Panthera; species Panthera leo. The sequence goes on along the minus strand of NC_056691.1, from coordinate 52,438,923 downwards.
CATTTAATGATACCATTGAGAAAGCAAATAGGTAAAGTACAGAATTCAAGAATATAGTTGCAATCATATATCTGATAGAAGACTTTCATCCATCCAATAAATGGACATTTAACCAAACAAAGTATTTGAATGGCTAATAGGTACATGTAAAGATACTCACCTTCATTACTCATTGAAAATTAAATCTGCTCTAAAATACTACCTCTTCCCCAGTAGAATAACTATAAGCCCAAAGACAGAACTAGCATTGGTGAGAATATAGAAAAACTAGAAGCCTCAAACTTTGATGTTTGGCATGTAAAATTGTGGAGATATTTTTGAAAAATTGTTTGGAAGTTTCTTAGAAAGTTAAATATAAATTTACCATCTGATCAAGAATTCCATTCCTAGATATCAACCCAAAATTAATGGAAATGTATTGCCATATAGATACCTGTACATAGATGTTCATAGCAGCATTCTTTATCATAAGCAAAAGGTGGGGGAGGGAGTAGTGGAGAGAAAATCAATGTCCTTCAATTGGTGAATAGTCCAATAAAAGGTGGCATATTCATGCTATGGACTACTATTCAGCATTAAACAGGAACAAACTCATACCTGTAACCATACAGGATCTCAAAATCATGACACTAAGTGAAAGAATGCAGACAGAGAAGACCACATATTGTATGATTAATGTATCTAATTAATCAAGAAAAGACAAATTTATAGATGCAGAAAATATATTAGTATGTACCAGGGGTTGACAATGGGAAGCAGTAACTGCAAGAAAGCCTCAGTTTTCTTTATTGGAGGAAAAGAAATATTCTAAAATTAGGTTATAATGATGGTTGAACAACTGTAAATTTACTAAAACCTTTTGCATTATATCCTTTAAATGACTGAATTTATTGTATAGAAACTATAACTCACTACAGCTGTTAAAATTAAATCATTATTAAACCTTATTGTAGTTTTTGTAAATTTTTCTTATTGCTTGAGAAGGATGTGTATTATTCAATTGTTGATTACATGTTAATGGCATTATTCCATCATACACCACGGAAATACATCTTTTCTTTTGCTTTATAATTCTCTCAAATTTCACATTATTTATTTTGAGGATATTGTATTGAATACACTTAAAATTCCTTAATATTTTCCTGTGAATTAAACATTTCATTTGTATTTAACCTAATAATGAGTTTGTCTTCTTTTGCTTGAAAAAAAAAAAAAAAACATAGTTACCTCAGATGTACTTAGGATAGTATTTAACTTTTGGCATTCCAGCATCTCTATTTTTAGCAGTATTTTGAGGTTCCAAGTATGGTCTATTTTGATAAATAGAAGGTCCAAGTGCATTTGAAATGAATGTGTATTCTATTTTTTGATAAAGTATTCCACAAATATCAATTAGGTAAAGTTGATTGATCTAGTACTTCAAGTTTTCTGTATTTTAATGAATTTCCGTACTTAGTCTATTAATTATTGAAAAACAAATCCTGAACTCTCAGACTATAACTATTAGTTTATTTCTTCTTTGAATTCAATCAGCTTTCATTTCATCATTTTAAGTAGCATACCTACATATGCTATCAGGCTATGCACTCACAGTGTGGAGCCTGCTTGAGATTCTCTCCCCGCCCTCAAAGTCCCTCCCCAACTCATGTGCTCTCTCAGAATAAACTTAAAAAAAAATAAAAAGAAGAGCTCTATGCCCCCAAATTTGCTAAACTAGAGAAAAGGAACAATTCCTTACAAGACACAGCTACCAAAATACATGCAAGAAATAAACAATTTGAATACACCTAGATCCACTGAAGGAGTACAACCAATAATTATTGCCTCTCTTGGTGTATGTAGTTTTTGTTTTGTTTATAATATATAACTTCAGCTTATTAAAGTCTGCATTCAATAAAAATTATGCCACTTCACATAGACTGTAACAACCTTAAAATACCACACTTCCGTTTCTTTCCACCTGACCTTTGTCCTCTATTGTCAAACATTTTATGTGTTATTAATTGTACACTATTTTGTTGAAAAACTCAATTATCTTTTAAAAATTAACCTAAGTAGAATGCTTGCATGTTTACCAATAGAATTGCCAATAACTCTTCAGTTATTCCATCTTTACAGATTGATATTTCTTCCTGGGTTCATTTTTCTTTTGCCTAAAGGATTTCCTTTAACATTTTGGCAATGTAGGTTTTCTGGCAATAAATGCTTTCAGCTTTTGGACGTCTGAAATAAATCTGAATTTTACAAAAGAGTGGAAATATTTTCACTGGGTACAGAATTATCTTTTATTCAATTACTTTAAGACATTCCTCCATTGTATTCTTGCTTGCATTGCTTCTGATAAAAAATCTGTTGTTATTTTTAAGTTTCTATCTCTAAGTGCTATCTCTGTTTCACTTTGAATTTTGAATTTTTATTGTTATGCCTTCAAGTAAACGAACCTTTTGTAATATCTAAACTATCAGTAATCTCATCTAGTGTACTTTGAATTTCAGATACTGTAGTCTTTACCTCTAGAATTTCAACATCCCTCTTTAAATATTCGTAGGACTCTAGATTTTTAACGTCCAAAATATAGTTATAATAACTATTTATCATCCTTATCTCATAGTTATTATTTCTTTTTTAGTTACGGATTTGTTATCCTGAAAATTATTGGTCATGAATTCCTGCTTCTTTGTATGCCTGGTACTTTTTTTTATTAGATGCCACTTCTTAATTTTACATTCTTGGGTTCTAGTTATTTTTATGTTCCTATAAATATTCTTCAGCTTCGTTCTGGAATGCAGGTAAATTACTTTGAAATGTTTGATCTTTTTGGCTTTATTTTATGGTTGGTCAGCTCTGGCCAGAATCTTGTTTAGACTAGGACTAATTATCACCCCCACACAGCTGATGCAAGACCATGGGGGTATGCCACCCAATGTTTCAATAAGCAATGAGGTATTCCAGTTTGACCAATGAGTTCCAGCTGTGTACTCAGTCTTTTGTGACTTCCTAGTACTGTATTTGCCTATTCTTGCGGCTGGTTCTTCTCTAAGATGTGACTCTTCCTTCCAAAGACACATTTTGATCAGTACTCTGCGTACTACTAAAGAGAAACTCCAAGTGGATAGATATGTGGATTTCTTGCTCTCTGTAGTTCTCTGCCCTTTGTTACTTTATATGTAATCTCTTGCTGCTGTGGTTTCTCTTGACTCCAATATCCATCTCTCCAACATATGTAATCTCTTGTGTTCCACATCCCTCTGTGATGCCATGGAACCTATCAGTAGACACTAAGCTGAGAGAGCAGTATGGCTCAAATTGTTTCCCATCTCTTAAGACCATCGTCCTTCACTCTCTGATGTCCAGTGTTCTCTGAACTGTTGGTTACATGTTTTATCCTTTTCATTTTATTTCTTTTTATCCCCACTTGGAAGGATAAATCAAGCCTCTCTACTTTTCTTTATGTGCCAGAAACAGAAATCAGCCATATGTCAAGCTTTTGAAGATCCTCAGTTAATAAAGTTTATTAGCCTCTACTAGTCTCTTTTTGCTTCTTTCTCTGGATTCTCTTATATTACCTAAATATTTTCATGACCTGAATTTCTGTCTACTATAATCTCATTTACTCAAACTGTGATTTTTTTTTTTAGTAGTTGCTCCAATGAAATGCTATGTAATAGAAACACAGTGTTTCCTGACAGATAATTTAAAATTTTGTGGTACTTACAGTAAAAACAATGTAAGAAAGAGGTGGATTTATTTTTAATATATTTTATGTAATTCACTTATATGAGATATCTTTGCAAATCAGTTAAATATCCTCTTAATCATTTTAATATACATAAAATTATTAAGATTTTCACATTTTTTCATTTTAAGTTGTTGAAATCATGTGTCAATTTTATGCTTACAATGTTTCTTGTTAAATGCTAAAATGTAATCGGAAATATATGGTTTATATTTCTATTTCATAAAATTTACAATTGAAAATGTAGATTAAGAACGAAGTTTTTCTACAGACAAGTAAAGATTTTCCAATAACTAAATTAAATACAGAAATAATTTCCTTTAATACTCACATCCATAGAGATAAAACTTTTTTTATCTGAAAATTTATTTTTTGTAAGTTAAGTGAATTTACTAAGTCTTATGTCAACATGGTAAACATTAATTTCAAAGGAGTATTGTGTATGTGTGTATAAATGTCTTCACAGCAGAGAAGGCGATCAGCAAAACAAAAAGGCAACATACTGAATGAGAGAAAATATTTGTAAATCATAATATCTGATAAAGGGTTAGTATCCAAAATATATAAAGAACTCATACACCTTAATAACAAAAAATAAACAAACCAAACAAGTGATTCAAATATGGGCAGAGGATCTAAATACGTATTTTTCCAAAAAGACATGGCCAAGAAGTACATGAAAAGATGCTCAACATTATTAATCATCAGGGAAATGCAAATCAAAACACAGTGAGTTATCACTTCACAACTGTTGGAAGGGCTATGATCAAAAAAGACAAGAAACAACAAGTATTTGTGTAGATGTGGAGAAAATGGAACACCCACCCACTGTTGGTAGAAATGTAAATTGGCATAGCCACTATAGAAAAAAGATGATGCTTCCTCAAAAAAAAAAATTAAAAATAAAATTACCATATGTCCCAGTAATTTCACTTCTGGTTATTTATCTGAGGAAAATGGAAATACTAGTTCAAAATTATATATGCACCCCCATGTTCACTGCAGCATTATTTACAATAGCCAAGATACGGAAACAACCTAAGTGTCCATTGATGGATAAATGAATAAAGAAAATCTGGTACATATGCACAATAAGATATTATTGACACATTAAAAAAAAAAAAAAAAAAAAAGAAATCTTGCCATTTGCAACAACATGGATAGACCCTGAAAGCATTGTGTTAAATTCAGTAAGTCAACGACAAGGAAAGACAAAACTATGTGTGATGTCACTTATATGTGGAAACTAAAACAAACGAAAAAAACAACTATGCTCAGAGATACAGAGAATAGATTGGCGGTTGCTAGAGGTAGGGGTTGGGTGAAATGGATAAAGGGGATCTAAAGGTACAAAATTATGAAATAAATAAGCCCTTCAAGGACAGCATAATGACTATAGTTAATAATACTGTATTGTATAATTGAAAGTTCCTAAGAGAGTAGATACTAAAAGATCTCATAACAAGGGAAAAAATTATGCATAGTGTCAGAGGTCAGCTAGACTTATTGGGGTGATCATTTCACAATATATATAAATATTGAATCATTACTTTTTAAACCTGAAACTAATATGATGTTAGGTGTTATACCTCAATAAAAAACTATGAAACCGAATTTATCATGACCCCCAATTTTTCAGATTTTGTAGATTTCACAGTATAAGTACAAATGTGTATAACAGTTTCAACTAAAATCATCTCCATGTTGATTCATGTTAGAAAAATACGTAAAATTGTAACATTCTTATTTTGAAAAATTTCAATTTCAGTATACATTTTATATCTGTCTATTTAGATAACAAATAAGTTTTCCTTTCCTTGAATTTCAAATTGAGCTCATTCATATGCAGTGTGATATCTGTGCAAAAAGAAAACACGCTGCCATTTTTTGTCTTTTATTATTAAATATTTGGCAGACACTCCTTGGTTTCAAGAAAATCTGCAAGTAGAATTAACAGTACAGTAAATCTTCTTTAAAAAATTCTTCAATGTTGAACGAGAGTCAATTGGCAAAGAATACAAGATTACTGAATTCATTGTCTTCTATTTCTTCTGCAAGTTCCATAAACTGTTAATGATTCATAGCATCTGTCATATGGGCTGAACAGTTTTCACGACTGTATCCATGACAATTTTAAGATTCTGCTTCAGAAACTAAGCACAAATATTTTCAATATGCATAATGCAGTGGAACAGAGCAATAAGGAAAGCATCAGTCCCTTCTTTTACCATCCCAACAATTATTTATATTTTTGACCTAATACAGCAGAAGCACCATCTGTCAAGATAAAACTAATTCTCTTATATCTAGCTTAAAATACTTAACAGAAGCATTAAAATATAATTCCAACACAAATTCAATTTTTTAGGCTATAAAATGACTGTAAAATTCTTTGTGAGTTGGAAGTTCTTTGGTGCATAATTTCCTCAGGAGCATTAAATACATATATATACACGGCATCTATTACATTATATAGCTCATGTAAAGCTAAAGAGACTGTATATACTGTTTCAATTTTCAGTCTAGTCATCTTTAGGTCTTTTTACAATGGACTTGTGTTTTACATATATTTGGTGACAAATTTGAAGATCAAACACTTATTTGTAGGCTTTTTAATATTTCCTCAAAATTTTCTACCCGAATTTTAGTAACTTAAATAACCATTGTTTTTACGATCTAAAAATGGTCTTTTCTTATGAGAATAGCACACATTTTATACCTGACTGAAAGAGGGATCTCATGAGAAATCAAATCTGCAGGTATTTAGACACTTTCTATTCATTTCACTTCCAGGAACACCATGATCAACTAGCCAACATTTTAGTTCTGTGCAAATCAGACTATTCTGATTTCTGCTTTGGCTGCACCATATTCCACCTATTATGGTAGCTACACTCATCTTTTCCTTGGTGGTTTAGTGCAGCCACTTGGCCCCTGCCAGCTTGCAACCCAATTATTCTTACTGTATTTAAGTTTCCAAATGGAGTGACCATGGCTCCCACTGTAAGATGTGGCCTACAGAAAAGATTTATCACAATGTTTTCCAAAGATGCTAGGGTTCAATTCCTAAATTTATTTCTCATAGTGGCAGTTAAAAGCTTGTCTTCTGGATATTCTCCTTTGTGGTTAATTTACTCTGCCATTCAATCTCTTAAGCCTTTGAATTCTATTCTCAACATTAAGCCAGGGCAGATCTGATCTAATTAGCTCACTGTGGGCCACCTTTGGTCCTTGTTTCAGCCAAACAACCCAACTGTTTGAGCCCTAATTTCCCAAGATGCAACAGTAAATGCAGAATCTCTGAGGCCTCATTAATAAATTCAACCTAACCCAAATGTATGTTCCTTCCACCATTATCTCAAGCCATTAGTATCTATTTCCACATGTTCCTTGAATTTCTGTCTGTATAAGTTAGAAAACTACAGCAGTACTTTTGGACTGTAACACACCTCCTCACGGGTTACACTTTATACCTCACATTTAAGGTTCTGCTATTACTTGAACTTACAGTTCTAAAAGCAAGGAAGAGTGGTATAGGTGGGAATTGAAGACAGTAAGCATTGTCTTTCATGGTAACTGTGTCTGGGGAACCATTACAGTGTTCTCAGGCAATGAAGTGAATCCCTTGAGATTGGGATGCTACCACTGAGGTGGAGAAACCACTACCCGTGGGCATGTGGTCTGCTTGTATTAGGGGAAGAGAGGTCTCTTCTACTGGCAGATAAGACTCATCAGAACTTAGGGCTTCAATACCCCTAGTCTCTCCAGGATTTTCCCTCATGTTCCCATTCCAACTCACAGGACCTCATTCTTTCCCAAAGATGCTCTCACTTTAACAGCAGACACGCTATAAGGCTGAAAATTTCACTTGAATTGTAATTCATCTGGTCATCCAATGAGATTATGTATTTTATTTTTACTCATATCAATTCTGGGTCTACAGAAAACAAGGCCATCCTTCAGGGCACACACAGAAGCTCTGAGGTCATTTATGTCATTCCTGGTTTGGCAGTTTGAATCCTTGAGCTCATCTTTTTCTTGCACCACTTTGGCTGGTAATATTAGGAGCAACCAGCCAACCTCACTGTATTTGTTAGTTTTTCAAAAATGTTTCCAAGTATTATATACAGAGTAACCTAGCTCCTGGATTCTCTTAAGTGGTTAATTAGGAATATCCAAAGTAGATATGTCACATATCTCTATTGCCATATTACACTGTGGACTATCAGTTCTCTAGTCATTGCCAGAAGGACAGTCATTAACATGTTTAAATCCAGTGAAATTAGAGATCTAATTCCAGAAATCCGAGATCCAATTCAGGTAGTTCACCCTTAACACTCTGTTCCTCTAGAAAACACTTTCAGTACTAAAATCTTTGTTAGTCAAGATATCTATCATTCTCTCCACCTACCTATAGAAAAGGAGGTGGCTCATATGATTATGGAGGCTAAGAAGTCCTAAGATGTGTAGTCCAAATGAATGAGAACCAAGACAACCAGCTTTTTCTTTTAGATTTTTTTCTCCCAGTTTTTATGGTTTCAGATGTAATATTAGCATTCATATAATTTTTGTGAATAAGGTGTTTTCTCTAGATGCCCTTAAGTTCTGAAATTTGTTATGATTTTTATCTATTCCATTATAATATATCTATATATAGGGCTTTTTTTTATGTAACTTCTCTTGTGTTTAGTGATCTATCGGTTGATGCTTTTCATCTATTTTGGAAATCTCTCTGCCATTATCTTCTCTCATATTTCATGTGTTCTATTTTCTCTATTCTCCTGAGAGTTGAATTATGAGTATGTGAAACTACTTTGTATTCTCCAGAAGACTGTTGATGCTTTCTTTTATAAACTAACTTTTTCTCTTTGTGCTTCAAGATGATCATTTGCTATTGACCTGTATTTAGTCTTCTACTGATCTCATCATTTTTACTACTGTGTTATTGTATCAAGCATTCTCTTTAGGGCATTTTTGTTAGTTTAAATACTTCCTGGAATGTTCTCTCTTTTCATTCACATTGCTTATGTATCCCACTAGATACCTTAACATTTTATCAGAGGTATTTTAAGGTCTATGACTGAAAATTCCAACATCTGGAATATCTTTCTGTCTACTTCTATTGACTGTTTACTTTATCAAACATGTTTCACATTTTTTTCTTTTCCATGTTTTTTTTTTTTTTTTATTTTGTGTCACATTTTTATGAAAGTCCAACAGGGACTGACATGGGTTAGATTTATCTCCAGAAAGGAAGATGCTCCTCTTCTTCGCTCCTCTTCTTGTCACTTCCTTATTGGAAAACCTAGAATCCTTGATGAGTTTCTATTCTTTTTTTTCTACTCAGCCTCTGGTTTTTTGGTACAACCTGGTGGACAAGTGTTTTTTTTTTTGCTTGTTTTTTTTGTTTTGTTTTGTTTTTTTTAATTTTTTTTAACGTTTTTTATTTATTTTTGAGACAGAGAGAGAGACAAAGCATGAACAGGGGAGGGTCAGAGAGAGGGAGACACAGAATCCAAAACAGGCTCCAGGCTCTGAGCTGTCAGCACAGTCGGGCTCGAACTCACAGACCGCGAGATCGTGACCTGAGCCGAAGTCGGCCGCTTAACCGACTGAGCCACCCCAGGCGCCCCTGGTGGACAAGTGTTTTAAAGGTACTACTATTTTGCTCTGTATGTAGAGATTCTCTGACTCTAGTCTACCATGTCAGTTAACAAATAGCAAATAAAAGCTTTTTGAAAAGTAGGCTGATTGTCCTTATCTTAAGCTATTGCAAATACATTACCTTGTTTTCCAGTCATGGATCAAAGTACCCATGGATCCTTTCTGTTTCCATTCTCTTAAGTTTAATTCATTTATTTTACTTTTACTTCTCTATGTTCTCTATGATTAGTAGAAAATAATAACTAAGTATGTCATTGATTTGTCTTGTTTCTCTTGTTAGGACAAGAGCAACATTCTTTTACAACTTTCTATTCTGACCCAGAACATACACATTTAGTTTTTAATTTCAACTCCTGTTTTTTAATCTATTTCTAAAAAGTTCTATTTTAAAAAAAAAAAAATCCTTATGCATGAGGTCCCAATGTTCATTTTTTGCTTTTGTTTCCCTTACCTCCAGAGACATGACTAGTAAGAAGCTACTAGAGCCAAGGTCAAAGAGGTTGTTACGTGTTTTCTCCTATAGGATTTTGATGGTTTCCTGTCTGACATTTAGGTATATCATCCATTTTGAATTTATTTTTATATTTGGTATAAGAAAGTGGCCCAGTTTCATTCTTCTGCATGTTTTCCCAAAACCATTGATTGCTGAATGAATAAAGAAGAGGTAGTATTCATATATGAAATAGAATATTACTTGGTGATCAAAAAAAATGAAATCTTGCCATTTGCAACAATGTGGATGGAATTTGAGTATATTATGCTAAGTGATTATGCTTTCTCAGTTAGAGAGACAAATATAAATTTCACGCATATGTGGAATTTAGGAAACAAAACAGATGAACATAGGGGAAGGGAAGGGAAGGTAAAAGTAAGATAGAAATAGGGAGGCAAACCATAAGAGACACTTACATACAGAGAACTGAGTGTTGCTGGAGGGGTGTTGGGGGGATGGATCAGCTAAATGGTTGATTGGCATTACGGATGGCACTTGTTGGGTTGGGCACTGGGTATTATATGTAAGTGATGAATCGCTAAATTCGACTCCTGAAACTATTATTACAATATATGTTAACTAACTTGGATTTAAATAGAAAATAGAAATTTTAAAAAAGCCTCTATTCATTTTTAGTCTTTTGTTGTTGTTCATTGTGTTATTCTGTTAAATCTACCATGTGGAAATCTGCAAAAGTCAAAATTGTGGATCCTAGAGATGATTTAGATTTGCTCTCCATTAGGGACTAGATGGCACTATTTACCCTCTTTCAATATTTGGCTAAATTTCAAGATTTGCAAACTTCTCGTCCTACCTTACACCTGGCACAAAGCTTAGGTTTTAAGTTCTTGCTTTGATATTAATATTTCTACCGATGACAATCCAAGTCTTCTCTTTATGCCTCACATGACCATTTTAACATGGTTATTTTGTTCTGCTTTTTCTTTGCTGTTGCTTAGAAAAGTCCCCTAACCACTTGAGCATTCATGAATTCAATTCAATAAATTTTACGACAGTTTACTCAGAAGCTTGTTTATAGCATCCTATAATAAAAGGCTAGACAGTATTATTTTCACTTTTGACTTCACAGCATTTATCACTCAGTCTCATAACATAGAGAATACAATTCAAAAGTGTTAAAAGAATGCAAGACTTAACATAAATATTAGGTCAAGGAGCATATCAATCCAAGGGGAAACATTATGAATAACTAGATTATAACCTCTTAGACATAATTATCACAAAGTAAATTAGATATTAATAAAGCTTAATTTTTGGCATATTTTATTGATGAGATGAGCAAGGAAGCAAAAATGAAATGCTGGACAAGTTTGGAAAAGTAGGATGGAAGTTAGTATAAAGATCATGATTGATAAATGAAGATTGCTAGATTAATTAGTTCATCACCAAACATGTTAGAGGGGTTGTTCTTTCCAAGGAAATAGAGTAGCAACTTCAGCTCCTGAAAATATGTTCAAATATTGAGGCCAAAATTCCCAAGAGACAAGTGCCAAGAAGGCCAGGGCAGTATAGTATCACAGAAGACCAAGAGAATTACAGTTGCTATATTGATAGTCTTGAAATGTCACTGACACTAATTTGAGTTGTTCTTCCATTTGCAAGTTTAACCTTCCTTTTGAGTGAATTCATGGTCTTTAACAAAGTGCTTTAATGAAATAATAATAATGGTTCCATTTTAGCTTGTTCTCCAATTATAGAAAAGCATGCAAAATTAATAGAATTTGAAAACTAATGCATGACCAAGCTCACCCCTTTTGGAAAAGCTAAATTGTAATGAATGGGAGATGTAGACTATTGATCAGCAATGGCATTCTTAAATTGTTGAACTGAGTTTTTTTAAAATTATATTCCACATGGAAAAAGATTTAACAGTTTCAACAAAGGTCTAGCATGTGTGTGTGTGTGTGCGTGCACGTATGTGTGTATATATACGTGCACACACATTAATATGTTAATATTAATAACACACATTAATATTAATGTGTGTGTGTGTGCAAAACCTCAAAATTGAAACGTTTTGCATTATAGGCACAAAAATAGCAAACACAATGACCCCCCTTTACAAAATTGCTCTTGTTTAGCTCTCAGAGTGAAACTAGCTTTAATTCAGGTGGCTTGAAAGCATCCTTAAACAGTTCTCAACCCTACTAATAGTATGCATCCCACATTGCCCATTAGGACTTCTCAGAGAATAATTTTGAGATGAAAATATATGGGAAAATATATGGGAAATTTGTTATTTTTTTTAATTTTCTTTCTTACCTGTTCCTCACTTCTGAATGCAATGGAAGTTTTAACTTTTTCCCTAATACCCATCAGACACCTGCCTTAGAGATTAGAATTTGAAAGAGTGAGGAAGCAGCTCTAGTAGATGTGAATCAACAAAAAAAGGAAAAGCTGATTTTTCATTTGGGGTTTGCAGCTCTAATATACTGGATCCCAAACTAATCATGCAATTCAGTAGATCAATCTTAAAGCAGATATGGTAAAGAGTGTGGTCATTTATAACAGGTGATTAGCTGCCCTAGCCATTTGGATATCAGAAGTGATAGTGCTCAGAGACTGAGCTGGAAAATGGAGGTCTCATCGAAAAGAAAATCAAGCAGTTCATTAATTTATGCCCTTTTAAACCCATAAACGCTTTGTAATTCCTAGATTTTAGGGAAGTTTTAAAAGTCTGGTCTAAAATGCCACAGGCACATTAGCAGAAACATTTAAAGCTGTTAGAGGCTTCCAGCAGATTGTATTATTTATTATGTGCAGGCTCTGGAGGCTAAGAGCAGCTGAAAGGATTGCAGTGCCAACAGCTGAAAATGAAGAATCTTTAAATAAAGGGTCGGTTGCCATTTAGCCTGATGTGCAAAGAACCAAATATATAGAACTCCTGTGAAAACGAAAATGAGTCCTACTATCCTTGTGTAACTCGAAGGAGAAATGTTTCTGTGTTAATCAAAGGGTGTTATTAAAATAGATGCTTCTTTCTCCTCATGAATGAAAGGACTATGATGAACAAATAAGGAACTAAATATGAAAGCACATTTTCAATCACAGGGCATTTGGCAAAATGTATATTATTATTATCTTTATTAATATGGCACATATTAAAAAGTGCCATTCATATTTACTTTGTGCAGATGCATTCTCTAAATTCTTAACAAGTTTTGAGACCAATCTCCTTTCAAAAATGGAAAACTGCTCTTTGTCTGCATAAGCCGTTGCTTCACTGTTAGGTAGGAAGCACTAGATTGAGTTGACATTGTGGCACAAAGCGGTATCCGGAAAATTTGGTTCCCAACGTTCAATTAGCTCTTTGTCTAGGCTCACATGTAAAACGTGGGAAATGTGAGGTGCTAACCTGTGCTGACACCTTTTTAATAATAGAATGGCATTTGGTAAACTCCAGAGAAAAACTGAATCAAAATAATTGAAAGGTTTATTGTCCAACTCTCTTCGAAATCTCTAGAGGATAGCCCCAACAAATGTGTTGACAACTCATGTTTTTCTAACAACAATATCTAGATTTAGGATTCAAATGTAGGTGAGACCTACATGCTTGGATCCCCCACATTTCTAGATTAACACAAAGTCCATTCTAGCTCCATTATGTTTAGAAAAGCGTATGGTCTCAAAACTGCGTGCCCTTGCATGTGCCTTGGGGGAGGGGTATCTGGGGAGGAAAGAGTGGGCCCAATAGCTGGATAGGAAGACAGGGAAGGGGTTTGGGGTGGTTGGAAAGAGCAATCCTACTTATTCCAAAATATTTTGAGAGTGGGCCTCAGATGAATGCCATTTGGGCCTGGGAAATGTCACAGCTGCTGCTGCTGGAGGGAGCCAATGTGGCAGCTGCTTCAAACCAAGTCTGGAAGGACAACTTCCTCATTGCTAAAGCCAGTTTATGGGGGCTTCTTTGAGGGATAACTACTGTACCACTAAGTATCACATAAAGTGAAGGGTGTTCTATGACCATAAGGATCCAGGTTCCTTATAGTTATGAACTTTTAATTCCCTCTGCAGCTCTATAATGATCAGCAGGGATTTTTCATGAAGATACTAATGCTTCAGTATCACAGTTGCACACTAGCACAGGTTTTTGGTTTTGTGATGCTTATAGTTATTTATCATTTTATTGTTCTTGGTCTTAACGTTTTATTTACTTTTGAGAGAGCGTAAGCAGGGGAGAGGCAGAGAAAACAGGACAGGATCTGAAGCAGGCTTGCTTTGCACTGACAGCAGTGAGCCTGATGTGGGGCTTGAACTCACAAACTCCAAGATCATGACCTGACCTGAAGTTAGACCCTCAACTGACCAAACCATGCAGGCGCCCCTCATTTTTAGAATTGTTGTTAGTCTTCTCCTCATGAAATCTTCATTTTCACACATAATTTGTATTGTGTTCCTTAAACTATCACCAAATTGGAGTAATACTGTCTTTAGAAATAAAGGGAACTAAATCAAGAAAGACAAACTGCACTGTCCCTGAGGATTATGTTTGAATTTGAGTTACTGGGGCAAATCCCCTATTCCTGTGTGTCTCCTGCCTCAGACACCATGTGGACTTCTGTCTCAGTCATAAATTTGTTCAAGGAGTAGAAATTAATGCTTTTCATTATACTCAATAAGTACTCCATGCCAAATTGGCCAACTCTACATTCAGATTCACTCACACAGCCACCTATAGGGTATTTGACCTAATTTCACTTATCTTTGTAAATCCTTAATTATTGATTTTATCTTTTAGTTTTACATCTTTAGTGTCCTGTGGTTTCTTGCAAGGATCTCTCTAGTGAGTAAAATGTTCCTTCATTCAAAGTACAGACTGAATGTCTAGGGAAACCATACCTCTGCCTCAGGGAATTGGTTTCCTGGGAAAATTACAAAAGTTTGTCCAATTATATAAATGTATCAGCACTCCAAGAATAAGCTAAGAAGAAAATCTGGAAACTACTGCTTAACTGTCTATCAAAAGCATTGAGTTTCCTAAAGAAACACAGTCCAAATTTCTCAGATTAAGCCAGATCGGTAGAAAGCCACAGGCCTAGACCGTAAAGCACCGGTCCCCGGTGGAACTGTATTTACGTAACTGAGCTGTGTTATGTGAAGAAGATAAGGATAATTGTCAATAGTTGGGATTTTATTGAGGGTGTTGTTTCTTGATTAAAATGGGATCTTATTCCTGAAGTGGGAAATCTTTCTAGTCTTATTATGAGAAATAGTCATACTCCTTAGCAATCAACCTTTAATTGTTATAATTTAAGTTAGTAAATAACAAAAAAGACCATTGTATTCTCATGGTCATGGCTTCCATTGATGGCAAATTCATGGCTCAACCTTGCCAGTTATATTTGTTATTTCACAACTTGTGTCTGTGTATCAATCTCACATCTATCCATTTGTTTTCCTTTTGCATCCTCTTGCTTACCTTTTAAAAATGTTATTTTCTCAAAAATACAATAAAGGCCTTTCTGAAAGCTACAATAAAATGTTATCTTATTTTTTGAAAGCTACAATAAATGAAACAATGAGCATATCCACTTACAACCTAATATACCTAAGTAAAAGTAAAATATTAAGAAAGCTACACAAAATGCTAAGATAAAGCAGAACAATGATCCATACAGGACACGGGCAAATATAGAAAAAATAAAATTTGTGTCTTGTCTTAATGATTAATTTACTTAGCACCTTATAAGTAATAACTCCATCCTAATGATGACAATAACAGACATGTATCTAGGTGGGTAAAGACATATGCACATTAAAAATGCGTTGCCACGTGTGATGAACACCAGGTGTTACATATAAGTGATGAAAGACTAAATTCTACACCTGAAACCAATTTTGCCACATATGTTAACTAGAATTTATCTATCTATCTATCTATCTTTCTTTATTTTTGAGAAAGAGAGAGACAGAGCATGCGCAGGGGAGGGTCAGAGAGAGGGAGACACAGAATGTAAACCAGGCTCCAGGCTCTGAGCTGTCAGCACAGAGCCCGATGCGATGTGGGGCTCAAACTCACTAATCGTGGGTTCCTGACCTGAGCCGAAGTTGGACCCCCAATGGACTAAGCCACCCAGGCACCCCTTAACTAACTAGAATTTAAATAAAAACTTGAAATAAAAAAATACATTGCCAAATATCAGATCAAAGCCATAGGATCCTAAATATGCTAATATAAGTTATTCTGCAAAGGTAAAATTGACATGATGGATTTTTCAAAAGAAATGAAAAGGGAGTGTCTGATTTCCGCTTTATTTGATCAACTGTTTATCGTATTTATGGGCCATATTCAATATGCCGAGTATGTCTGAGGGCACCCTGGGACAGTGATGAACAAAATACACACAATCTGCATTCTCACAGAGTTTGACGTGTGTACACGTGCGCACAGATGAAATAATCAGGTGAATTCATTATTATATGATAAATAGCATGGAGCAGCTTCTAAGTGTCAATTAATAGGGATAGATTCTGGGGTCACAATAATGAACAAGACAGAAAATATCCTATCCGTATGGGACTTTCATTTAATGAGACATATTTAAGTTTGATGGGGAATACAAAAGTACTGTAATTCAATCAAAATTAGAAGAGGGAGACTGATAGTGCAGGATGATCTATTTTAGGCATGGTAATAGAAAAGGATGTATTTTTTTTACTTCTAGTTCAGAAATTTCTTGGCCTTCGTCTATTCATTGACCTTTCTTCAGCACATTGCATGATAAATGCATGAATCTTAAAGCTGAATTGTGGTGGGAGGGAAGTAAGAAATAGATTGGAATTGTTATGGTTTTTATTTTAAAATAACATTATTTCAATTATTTTTAAAATAATATAATTTTATCTTCATAAAATGGCATTTGTGGATATGTAGCTATTTATAAATGGGATAATGCTAAAAGGGATAAGTTGTTACAAAACTTTGAACTTGACATAATTCTGAGAAAAACCAGCACATAGAAGGTAGTCAACAAAAAATTTTGAATGATTAAGACTAAGAAGTGACATTTCCACAGTATGGCAATTTTTACCTTATTTAAAATGGACCTGGGCTATGCAGAGCTAGTTTATTCAGTCTTTTCCTATGTCACACTGTCATCGTTGATCCAAGTATGGTCCTCTTTTAGTCACTTTTATAATTTGCCTAGCAAGCTACAGTTTGCAAAATCACATGCTCCTTTTAAAATAACTCTAAGAGAGGGGAGCCTGGGTGGCTCAGTCAGTTAAGTCTCTGACTTTGGCTCGGGTCATGATCTCGCAGCTCGTGAGTTAGAGCCCCGCTTTGGGATGTGTGTTGACAGCTCAGAGCCTGGAGCCTGCTTCAGGTTCTATGTCTCCCTCTCTCTCTGCCCCTAACCCACTCACGTTCTGTCTATGTCTCTCTCAAAAATAAATAAACATTAATTTTTTTAAAAAAAAACAATAAATAAAATAACTCTAAGAGAAACATATATTACTTCTATTAATACATATGGTAGTAGACTTCAATGTACTAACTCGGTAAAACTGCCCAACTAGAAAATGACATATCCTGGACTGCTTCTAAAGCCTGTGTTCCTTCCACTACATTACAATAGTCCATTCCCAGGCTTCAGTGAGATCCTGGTAGGTGGCTAATGTGTGTTTAATATTGTTATCAATGAGGTTCCCATAAATGTTTAGATAGGTTGCCAGCAGAATTATGAAGCCAGACAAGAAAAATGGCAACAGGTTGAAGACAAGTAAGATCCGGGCCTAAAGACATATAGGGGGAGAATATAAGAGATGGAAGGAGATATAAAAATTGCAGAGAGCAGGGCTGGTTCAACATTTGCAAATCATTCAACGTGATACATCACATTAATAAAAGAAAAGAACCGTATGATCCTGTCAATCGATGCAGAAAAAGCATTTGACAAAATTCAGCATCGTTTCTTAATAAAAACCCTCAAGAAAGTTGAGATAGAAGGAACATACTTAAACATCATGAAAGCCATCTATGAAAAGCCCACAGCTAATATCATCCTCAATGGGGAAAAACTGAAAGCTTTCCCCCTGAGACCAGAAACACGACAGGAATGTCCACTCTCACCGCTGTTGTTTAGCATAATGTTGGAAGTTCTAGCACCAGCAATTAGACAACAAAAGGAAATCAAAGGCATCAAAATTGGCAAAGATGAAGTCAAGCTTTCACTTTTTGCAGATGATATGATATTATACATGGAAAATTTGACAGATTCCACCAAAAGTCTGCTAGAACTGATGCATGAATTCAGCAAAGTTGCAGGATACAAAATCTATGTACAGAAATCATTACATTCCTATACACTAATAATGAAGCAGCAGAAAGACAAATAAAGAAACTGATCCCATTCACAATTGCAACAAGAAGCATAATATACCTAGGAATAAACCTGACCAAAGATGTAAAAGATCTGTATGCTGAAAACTATAGAAAACATTAGAAAACTATTGAAAACTATAGAAAACATTCCGTGCTCATGGATTGGAAGAATAAATATCGTTAAAATGTCAATACTACCCAAAGCTATTTATACATTCAATGCAATCCCAATCAAAATTGCACCAGCATTCTTCTTGAAGCTAGAACAAGCAATCCTAAAATTTTAATGGAACCACAAAAGACCCCGAATAACCAAAGTAATTTTGAAGAAGAAGACCAAAGCAGGAGGCATCACAATCCCAGACTTTAGCCTCTACTACAAAGCTGTAATCATCAAGACAGCATGGTATTGGCACAAAAACAGACAAATAGACCAATGGAATAGAATAGAAACCCCAGAACTAGACCCACAAACGTATGGCCAACTAATCTTTGACAAAGCAGGAAAGAATATCCAGAGGGAAAAAGACAGTCTCTTTAACAAATGGTGCTGGGAGAACCGGACAGCAACATGCAAAAGGATGAAACTAGACCACTCTCTTACACCATTCACAAAAATAAACTCAAAATGGATAAAGGACCTGAATGTGAGACAGGAAACCATCAAAACCCTAGAGGAAAAAGCAGGAAAAGACCTCTCTGACCTCAGTCGCAGGAATTTCTTACTTGACACATCCCCAAAGGCAAGGGAATTAAAAGCAAAAATGAACCTCTGGCACCTCATGAAGATAAAAAGCTTCTGCACTGCCAAGGAAACAATTAACAAAACTAAAAGGCAACCAATGGAATGGGAAAAGATATCTGCAAATGACATATCGGACAAAGGGCGAGTATCCAAAATCTATAAAGAGCTCACCAAACTCCACACCCAAAAAACAAAGAATCCAGTGAAGAAATGGGCAGAAAACATGAATAGATGCTTCTCTAAAGAAGACATCCAGATGGCCAACAGGCACATGAAAAGATGTGCAACGTCACTCCTCATCAGGGAGATACAAATCAAAACCACACTCAGATACCATCTCATGCCAGTCAGAGTGGCTAAAATGAACAAATCAGGAGACTATAGATGCTAGAGAGGATGTGGAGAAACGGGAACCCTCTTGCACTGTTGGTGGGAATGCAAACTGTTGTAGCTGCTCTGGAAAACAGTGTGGAGGTTCCTCAAAAAACTAAAAATAGATCTACCCTATGACCCAGCAATAGCACTGCTAGGAATTTACCCAAGAGATACAGGAGTGCTGATGCATAGGGGCACTTTTACCCCAATGTTTACAGCAGCACTTTCAACAATAGCCAAATTATGGAAAGAGCCTAAATGTCCATCAACTGACGAATGGATAAAGAAATTGTGGTTTATATACACAATGAAATACTATGCAGCAATGACAAAGAATGGAATATGGCCTTTTGTGGAAACGTGGATGGAACTGGAGACTGTTATACTAAGTGAAATAAGTCATACATGGAAAGACAGATAGCATGTTTTCACTCTTATGTGGATCCTGAGAAACTTAACAGAAGACCATGGGGGAGGGGAAGAAAAAAAAAAAAGAGTTTAGAGAGGAAGGGAGCAAAACATAAGAGACTCTTGAAAAACTGAGAACAAACTGAGGGTTGATGGGGGGTGGGAGGGAGGGTGATGGGTATTGAGGAGGGCACCTGTTGGGATGAGCACTGGGGGTTGTATGGAAACCAATTTGACAATAAATTTCATATTTAAAAAATAAATAACTAAATAAAAAATAAAAAAAAAATTGCAGAGAACAGGGGCGCCTGGGTGGCTTAGTCGGTTAAGCCTCCGACTTCAGCTCAGATCATGATCTCACAGTTCATGGGTTTGAGCCCTGCAATGGGCTCTGTGCTGACAGTTCAGCGATGGAGCCTGCTTGAGATTCTGTGTTCCCGTCTCTCTCTCTGCCCCTCCTCCACTCATGCTCTCTTTCTCTCTCTCAAAAATAAACATTAAAAAAAAATTTTTTTTTAAAAATTGGAGAGGATAAGTAAGTGGGAGGCAGCAGGGTAATGGGAGTGGAGTTCTCCTCAGAAATAGCACTTGAAAGTTCAGAGCAGGCAGCTCTCCCTCCATCCCAGTAAACAGATGTGGTCTGCTGGAGGAAGTCAGTATTTAGTTAAGGTGAAGAGGTGGGAAGCAGAAGACAGCAAATGAGGAGCATGCATAAACAACGTTAACATCTGCACATTTTCTTTATGATTTGGGTTGTGGCAAACATCTACATGGCTCAGAAATTCCAAGGCACTTTAAAAAAAAGATGGCTTTAAGTGAATGCTACCAAGCTGAATGGTTTCTATGCAAAATGAAGTGAAATCTTGAAATAAAGGAAAAAGCTGTAAGGATAAAGTGTATTTAAATAATCTTGGACCCCCGAACATAGGTACCCAGTAGAGGAGCATGAGAATGGAAACAGAACTGTTCCTTAGATGAATTAAAATTATAGTTGGTTAGATGCCTCATGGAAGTAGGTTTCAAATAAATCCCAAACTTCTTTCCTGACTATCCATACTGATTCATTTTCATGGAAATATTTCCTGAGTAGAAATGGTTAGATTGTCATTTTTCCTCTACTCTGACTTTATTCTTTCCTAAACCTTTTTAAAGGTACGTAAGTACCCAAGCCAGAGGAAATACTTTGTCTTCTTTTCCAATCTCTTTTTCTTCTTTGCATGTAGTATCTTCAGGGAGAAAAAGAATATAAAATTTTCATTCATTGGACACTCTCTAGGTATCAAGTGCTGTAGACATCATCTCATTCACCTGTTAAACTATTCAAAACCTAGTTTTCTCTTCTATAAAATGTAGAAAATAAACTGTATTTAATTCATATTATTGTGATTATCATATGAGATAATGGTATAAAGTGAATAAATCACTATCTGGTCTTTGTCTATGTCTTAACCTATATGAACTTTTAATGAAAGGTCATTTACATTATACATTGTAGCACAGATCCTGGAAAAATGGTTTCTCAGGTTCAAATCCTTGCCCTGTTAATTACTACTGGGTGATCTTAAGCACATCACTAAGTGTCTATAAGTCAGTTCTCTCATCTCTAAGACTGAAATAAATGTAAAGTTGACTCATAAAACTGTTGAGTCTATAAAATGAATTATTATACATAAAGCACTTAAAGCAATGTTTGGTACAAATTAACTGCCAAACATGTGTCAACTCTTATTAGCCTACTGTGAAAGAAGTAATGGTGATTGACTGTAGACATAAGCCATGATTCTTAATTTTGTTTTGTTTTGTTACAGAATGCCCTCTCCTACCTTGATGAATTTTTGGAACCCTTCCCCAGGAAAAAAAAATTATAGGAATTATATTTATAACTGCATTCACACAAAATTTTTCATGTAATTTAAATATCTGTAAACTTTTGACACCCATCTGTGGATTGCAGATTATGAAGCCCAAGTTTAAAATAAAAAGTAAAGGTATGTGTTTTCCTTATACTATAGAAAATATTGTGGCAAATATTTTACTTCATTATTAATACATTTATTTGGAATAATAAATATAAATGGAGAGGTTTGTAGTTGATACTATTTACAAAAAAAAAATATCTCAAAAGTTCTCAGTTGTTCTATTTTTAGAACCTAGTTTTACTGAGGAAAAGAACAGCATGGCTCGGCATGACAGAAATATTACACGAACTCTATTCTTCAAAACATCCAACACCTGCCAAAGTAAGCAACATGGATTTTGGTATTTTGCCAGCATTGAATTATTTGTAATGGGGTACAAATTCCTGTAAGAGTCTCCCAGTATTTAGGTGGTGAAATTTTTACATGGGTATTATTTTTAAGAAAAATCCTTCATCTCCTTTCCCAGAGAAATAAGAACTATATTTTATTTGATTAAACATTTTTAATTTTGAGAGACAGAGACGGAGTGCAAGCAGAGGAGGGGCAGTGAGAGAGGGAGACACAGAATCTGAAGCAGGCTCCAGGTTCTGAGTTTCAGCACAGAGCCTGACGCTGGGCTCAAACCCACAAATCATGAGATCATAACCTGATCTGAAGTCTGATGGTTAACTGACTGAGCAACCCAGGTGCCCCAAGAATTAAATTTATTTTTAATATTGTTATGATTAAATGAACAAGTAATAGCCACTTATTCCATTATTTAAAATCTGAAGATACTAAATTTGGTTATAGTTCAAAACATACATTATAATACACACCATGAATTGAACTGTGCTTTTAAAAACAGTGTAAGTTCTGGAGAAGACAGTGAAATTTTCAGTTAGTTTTTAATGTATGTTTGTTTATTTTTGAGGGAGAGAAAGAGTGAGAGAGAAAGAGAGAGAGAATCCCAAGCTGTCAATGCAGAGCCCAGCATAGTTCTCAAACTCACAAACCCTGAGATCAAGACCTGAGCCCAAGTCAACAGTCAGATACTCAACTGACTGAGGGGCACCATCCAGTCACCCCTCAATTAGTTTTTAGTGATTACACTTCCTTATATTGCTTACACATTAAAAAGAAAGTCTAGTTTTCCTTTGGTAAGAGAAAAACTTCATAGCACCTGAGAGCAAGAATGATCTGTCAAATCAAGGTGCATCGTGACCATGGATCACTTTACATCTTTGGCACACTAGCACTGAATTCAGTTTTCTAATTAAAATCAATCTGTTGCAGCAGTTGAAATGGTTCATAGACTCATGAAGCAGGTGATAGTTGTTGTTTCCTGTGACTCATCTATCATTTCTGTTTTCCTTATCCTCCATGTGGAGGACCTTCTGTATGAGAGATAAAATTCAGTCCCCCACTCAAAATATCACTGCTCCTGGTCATGCATTGACCAGGTATGCACTGTGTCCCAAAATAATCCCCTAACTGGTAAAATGCTCATTTTTCTTCAATACCCAGTTCAACTAATTCTCATTAAATTACTAATAAATAATAGCATATTATCGCTCTCACTAGCTTACTAAAATGTAAATAATGTGTTTATATAATAATGTATAGTATGTAATACTGAACTGCCTTCTGGGTTCTTGTTGTAAATGAGTTACCATACTTACAACACTTATAACAATGTCTGATATACAGGATAAACTCAATAGGTGCTGGCTATTATTATCATTGTATATAGTAAATTTTTGCAGAATAAGATAATGGATGTCATAGTTTAAAAGCTCCCTCCAATTAGAATGTAATTTAAGTTACATTTCAAACTGATGATTGCTCTCACTGTGCCATTTATTGATCTTTATTATATTCATACATATCTCCTTAGATATATATGGCCATGAGAAAGGAAATAGAGTCAAGTGCTAATAGTCTAACATATACTTTCTTTACGCAAGAAATATTTAAGAGGAAAAAGAAATTATTGAAAAAGGAATTGACATGTTAACAATTGGGGCTATCTGAAAATAAAATGTGCCACTTGTGATGCCATAGGATCTTTGTAAAGATAGAGAAGCAGAACCTAGAAAACAGATAATCAATGATATTTTATGAATAACAAAAAAAACACATTAGATGACTTCTAGAGTACTCCTCAGCTTTTCCTCTAGGTTTCAAAGAAGTATTTATATCCAACACACATCATCAATCAAATCAATACATACTTGTTGAGGGGCTTCTGTGTGCCAGGTTCACTGAACAAGGCAATGAGGGTGAAATGATGAACCAAATGGATTGGTTCTCTGCCTCTGCTTCATGTTGCATTGTGTTATCAATACATAAGTAAATGTCTATGTGGTTATAAATTTATTAAATTATTACAAGACTATTATAACACACTATACCAGCTTTTGAGGACATTCCAGAGAGGGCAGTCTATACAGTGTAAAGCATTAGCCTTTTGAAGATAAAGAAATACGGAATTTCAGACAGTCTTTAGACACTGGAAAATGCTTGGGCAAAGCTCTGTAATAAAAAGAAACCATAGGTTTACTGGTTTTAGGTTTTAGGGCACTGTCTCCTAAAGCTGGAACTACAAAGGTTGAGGAAATTTATCTGATGAGACAGACAGTATGATTGGATTATAGAGAACTATAAGCCACATTACCAATTTACCAGAGAGATTCAAGATTTTCTGATTGAAGAGTGCACCTTACCTTCAGAATAGGTCTCTTGGCTAATAAAATATTAAAATATACTATCCTGCCAACTCAGAAACACAGAAACCTGAAAGAGTAGCATCACAAATTAGGAAACAACAAAACATTTAAAGAGGTTAAAGAAGACGGTAAAGTCAAGGAGAAAAGATGCACTATTTTGACAGAAGAAATAGTACAAAGATAAAAACGGTGATGGAGATGCCTCATGTAAGTCTCTACTTTTTCTGACCCATCAATAAAAGGGCATACTCTCCATAGCATTGCTATACTCATATTCTCTCCTTCTCCCTCCCTCCCTCTCATTGTCTCTCTTATACACAGACAAGCACAAAAGCTTTTGATAAACTTATACCAAAGAACTAAAGTCTTAACAAAATCTTAAGATGATTTCTTGCACAATGACTGTGAAGCAAACTCTAACAGGGTAACAATGAAACAGATTGACACCAGATGCTGTACATAACTAAATTCCGCAAACTGTGATGATGAAACATGACATTTTCATGTCACAAGTGAGTTGGAGATTCATACCACATTTTTTTAAGTTTCTTTCTTTAGTTTGAGAGACAGAGACACACACACACACACACACACACAGAGAGAGAGAGAGAGAGAGAGAGAGAGAGAGAGAGATTGAGAGAGAGAGAACAAGTGGGGGAGGGGTAGTGAGAGAGGAAGATAGAGAATCCCAAGCAGGCTCCATACCCTCAGAACAGAGCCCAATGTTCACAAACATTGTGAACTCAGACTGTGGCTCAGTGTCACAAATCATGAGTTCATGACCTGAGCCAAAATCAAAAGTTGGACACTTAGAGGACTCAGCCACCCACGTCCTGCTGGAGATATGAGTCACATTTTAAGAAGTGTCCTTTTTTTGTCTCTTTTTCAAAGCTTGTTCTATTTGTCCTCAATTATATGCAGATGGAAAATGTGACCAAGCTTCCAAATAATGGCTTTTGGTTTCTATCTATTGGCTTTTGGTTTCTGTGTCGACACTGCTCAATAGATTTGAAATAAAAACAATTATAATTTCACAGATTTTGCAATACTAGTAACTTTTTAATCCAATCTTTCAAAGGACATTTAAAACATTAATTAAGCTTCAAGTCACCCAGTATTTGTACTCTACACATTTCACAGATGGTTAAGCTGTATCATTGAGATGTTAAGTGAACTTCAAAAGTAGTATGTAATTGGAAAAGTTGAATATAAAAATCCTGATGTGTGTTTGCTCTAACCACCAGACATCTCATACTCTGAAAAATGGCATACAAGCCAAAATGAATTTGCTTTTCTTCCATTTATTTATAGAATAACTTAAGAGCTTTATCATGTTATGCCTGGAAGAGAACTTGTGGAATAAGTTTAATATCACATCTACTGACCATAAAGTACATGCAGTAAAACAACTACTTTACAAATATTAAAATAGTATCTGCTCAGTTTGTAAAATAGATGATGGGGATTAAAGAGTACACTCATCATGATGAGCACAGAGTAATGTACAGAATTGTTAGATAACTGTATTGTATACTGGAAACTCCCATAATGTATGCTATACGCACATGTATATACATATGTTATATATCTGTTAACTATACTAGAAATAAAATTTAAAAGAAGCATAAAAAAGAGGGAGAATTTTAAAAATACATCATTGACAACTAAAAATATTATGGAAAAATGGCAATATTTTATCTACCTTTTTGATAGGAGGAAGACAATTATGTTGGCTTCCCATGGCACTTTCCAAATTGGCATAATGCAGTATAGCATCTGGTTTGTTGAAAAGTGGCCAAAGGTAAGAAGAGCAATTTCACAGAATTCTATACTTTGCAAAAGCCTAATATGCTCTACATATGTAATATATTATTTCTATTAAAAATGCTGATATCTTTGAAATCTGAAAATAGAGTATTACTGGAACCTGATTCAGTCAAAAGTTGTTTACAAAAAAATGTTAAATATTCTAACAGAAAATGGGTAAATGATACAATGGACAAATCACCTAAGAAAGATACAAAGAGCCAAAAAGAATGTAAAAAAAGATAATTAAAATAGTGAGATTCACTTCATTTATTAAGTTAATGAAATAGATGCATATGTAACATTATATATTATATATAGTTTTATGTAAAACACATATTTTATTGATAATATATTTACTCTTGGTGGAACTATGAATTGGTACCATAACTCTTGAGAGAAATTTTCAGGATACTTTGAAAAATTAGAAATATGCCCAATTTTTGAGCTAGCATTTCTAGGTCTAGAAATATATTCCAATAATATGGGCTTATATAAAGGAAAATATGAAAAAATATTTATTGCACCTTTGTTGCCACAATACAACTAGAAACCTAATTAAATATCCAATAATTTATTTAGAACTGATGGTATTTCCACACATTTCTCTTTTATAAAAACATGTAAAATGATGTTATGGAAGAATATTTAATGATACAGTAAAAAGCTCACAACAGATGATTTGAAAAAGTCTATTACAAAATATTTACTACATGCTTAAAAAGAAAGGAAAATGTGTACACATTAATATTAATAGCAGTTATCCCTGTGTGAGAACTAATCATTTTTGTTTGTTTGTTTGTTTGTTTTAAGTAGGCTTTACACCCAGTTATAGCCTAACATGGGGATTGAACAACCTTGAAATCAAGGCCTGAGCTGAGATCAAGAGTTAGATGCTTAACCTACTTAGCCACCCGGGGGGTCCCTTCACAATGCTCTTATGTTACTTTTTAAAAGTTTTTAATAATCCATGTTTATTTTTTTTCTTTTACATTATTTTTCAGAATTGAAGTACATTCTCAAGAAACTCTTAGTTTTATTCTTCCTACATTTTTTCAACTTCTTTTGAAATCTTATCAAATCATAGAAAATTGCAATAAATGTACAGGGAGGTCCACTGAATCATTCTCGCAGGCTCTCCCAGTGTTAACATGGTTCAGAATTATAGTACAATATCACACCAGAAAACTGACATTAGCACAAGCCACAGAGATTTTTTAGATTGCACCAGCGATATATGCATCCTCTGTGTGTGTGGGTCTATGCAATCGGATCACATGTAGCCTTGTGTAACTAAAACCACTATCAAGATACATGACCATACTGGAGTGCCTGAATAGTGCTGGACCTTGGCTCAGATCGTGATCTCATGGTTTGGGAGTTCGAGCCCCACATCAAGCTCACTGCTCTCAGCACAGAGCCTGCTTCAGATCCTCTGTTCCCCTTTCTTTCTGCCCCTCCCCCACTCACTCTCTCTCAAAATTAAACATTAAAAAAAGATACATGACGATACTATCCATCACAATTCTTCATGTTACCCTTTTATAGCCATACAGTCCCTGTCTCCTATCACTTGCCAGTTACTAATCACTATCCATGTCTATCTGTATGTTACTTCACAAATGTTATATAAATAAAGTCATGCATATATCAATACTTTATTCTTTTCTATTGATGAGTAATATTCCATGGTATGGATATACCACCATTTGTTTACCCATTCACCACTGAAGGACACGCAAATAGGTTCCAATTTAAGACTATTACAAATAAACCGGCTTTGAACCTTGGTGTGTAAGTTTCTGCATGACCTTAAGTTTTCAATGCTTTGGGATAAATATCAAAGGTCAAATTGCTACATCTGATGTCAAACTTGGTCTAGTGATTATCTTATTCAACATTCCCACCAGCAAAGTATTCTTGAAAAAGAATAAAGTTGGAAGACTTAACAATATCTGATTTCACAACTTGCTATAAAGCTTTAATGATCAAGACAGGTGCACCTGGGTGGCTCATTTGGTTAAGCATCTGACTCTTGATTTCAGCTCAAGTCATGATCTCATGGTTCATGAGGTCAAACCCCATGTTGGGCTCTGGGCTGACAACACGGGGAGCCTGCTTGGGATTCTCTCTCCCTCGCCACCCCCTCTCTCTCTGCCCCTTCTCCACTCATGTGCACACATGTTCTCTCTCTCTAAAAATAAATAAACTTTAAAAAATATAGTAGTAGCACAAGGATAGATATATTGATAAATGAAAGAGAATTGAAAGTTCAGAAATTAACCATTACATTTTTTATCAATTGGTTTTCGACAAAGATGCCAAAACATTAAATAGGTAATGCAAAATCCTTTCTTTAAATAGTTCTGAAATTGAATAACCAAACACACGCACACACACACACACACATACACACACACACACTCTTTTCTGCTACCATATACAAAAGTTAACTCAAAATAGATCATAGACATAAATCTAAGAATTAAATCTATACAACTTTTGAACAGCAAAAAAAAATTATTAGTGAAAATCTTTATGATCTTGAGTTAGGCAGAGTGCTTATGTAGAACTCCCAAAGCACTAATCATTTTAAAAATACAATCTTGAACCTCCTTAGAATTACAAACCTTTTATTTCAAAACACACAATTTAAAATATAAAAACAGTCCACAGGCTGGGAAACTATATTCACAAACAATGCATTTCTTCTATCCAAAATATTTAAAGACCACTTACTACACAGTAAGATAAACAACACAAATAAGAAAATGGACAAAAAAGACTTGAGTAAACATTTCACCAAACAAGCCCTATAAATAGTTGGTAAACACATGAAAAGGTGCTCTATATCACTTATTAGCAGGGAAATACAAATTAAACTAAAATGAGATAATACTTAATAGAACTTTATACTTTATAGAACTTTATAGAATAGAGTACTTTATAATCAAAAGGCAATCAATACCAAGTACTAACAAGAACCTGAAGAAATTAGAGCCTTTATACGTTGTTGGGGGGAATGTCAAATTCTATAGTTACTTTAAAGAACATTTTGCCACTTTCTTAAAACATTAATCATAGAGCTACCACACAACCCAGCAATTCTACTCATAGGATTGTATCCAAATGAAGTGAAAGCATCTGTCCACACAAATACTTGTATGTAAATATTCCCAGTGGCATCATTCATGATGGCCTAAATCTGTTAACAAGCCAATGTCTAAAAAACCGGTGAATAAACAAAATGTGTAATAAATAAATGGATATTCTTAAGCAATTAAAAGAATTAAGCACTGAGTCATACAATATCTATGAACCTCAAACGTGCTCGATGGAAAATACTACACATGATTCCAATTATATGAAATGAAAAGCCAAATTCTTCATATTATTTATAAAATCTAGAAACCAGTTCAAAGTTGCCTGGGGCTGGTGTAGGGTTAAGAAGTAATTATAAATGTGCTCTAAAGAGTTGTTTAGAGTGGTAGAAATATGTAAAAGCTGGATTGTGGTGATAAAAGCCCAACTTTACTGAAATTAGCAAATCAGACAGTTACATTGGCTGAATTTTATAATACATCAATTACACCTCATTAAAGGTATATTTTTATTTTAAAAAGTCTTACATATTATTTCATACCAGGAACTATTACTGAGAGGAAATTAGCACCAAAGTGATTGGACACAAATTTGGAAACGGAGGCAAGAGACGGATTGATAATGTCAAGGTAATTTTCTTCAAAAATTCTGAAAGCTATAGGAGATATGTAATAACTAAAGGGTAGTGAAGAACACAATTAGGTTTGTGTTGTAGATGGCTCCCACAGTAGTACAGGGAATAAACTAGGCTTGGTCTGTGAAACCCAGTGATAAAATTATTGCAGAGTCAAAGTTAAAAATGATGAGACACAAGAGGAAAATATGGATAACTTCAAGACAAAGAAGCAGCAACAGTCCTTGATGAGAAATTCAATACTAAAGAATGGAGAGTAGTATCTAGGAAAATTATCATTTGCTTAGGAAAATAAATGGGTGGTCATAATATTAGGCAGCATTGAGGATAGAATTATTACTTGGACAGTGATAGTTAAAGAAAATGAAACTAAAATGCATAACCTCTAAGTGGAAAAGTTATCCAGCTTGTTGGATATATGAATGAGTCTGTTGCTCCCCACACAGTTGGGGGCAAGAGATTAAGGTGCAATCAATTTATATGTGGGAGCTAAGTTACTCTAAGGAAACCCAGGAAAAAGAAATGGAATGACAAAAACTGGGGGCCAACCACAAAAGTTCTTAGCAATAAAGCTGTTTGAAAAGAAATGGCCAGAGAGGAAGAAAGTCATGACTGGAAACCAATAGCCTTGAGTGCCACAGAGATTTTCAGTAATGTATTTGAGAATGATCTTCAGGATAGGTGAATGTGAAGTAGTCATTACTGGAGCAGTTTGTTTTCAACTAATTTTTGAGATCTAGAAAGGTCTTTATTGCATACCTAGCATTTTCTCTGTAAAATAAAATGAAATCTGAGATCTGGATATCTTACAGCGACCCAGAAGGATAGTTTTGAAGATACTTGGCTGAGATATCTGTCTGCTTCAAAACTTTTGCCTTACAAAATCAACTGTGTTTCCTGTTTTAAATAAAACAGCATTTATTTTTACTTAAACAAGTAATAGGAGTGTACTCTTTGGGAAAAAATTGCAGATGAAACAAAAGATTTCTTGACAGAGTCTTATTCCTCTCTCCTGGGATAAACATTATTGGAACACCATTATGTAGTTTGTAAGCTTTTAAGCATGTATGGTACGAACATATAGTTTATGTGTGTTTTTCTGTATAGAGGATATAAATTACCTATCACTCTACAACTGGCTTTTTAGCTCAAGAGTATGCATTAAAATTTTTCCGTGTTCAAATATTTAGAACGTCCCTATTTTTTTCACTGCTAAATACACAGAATTCAGCTAACTTATTTTTTTAATAATGTGATTAACTTAAATGTATGCATCTTTCAACTGTCCGTTAGCCTCGTTATTTTTGCAATACTTGCAATTCATCTGTTTAAGAAGTAAAACAGATTTACCACTGAGTTCACTTTTATAGCTTTTCTTTAGTACTGAAATGAGTTTTTCTAGATCTCATTCTGCTCCACATTGGTACGCACTCTCCAAATTTGTTATTTAAATGTCAGTGCATGTGTTTTACTATTATATAATAGATATTTACATACCTATACATATATATGCACTATTATGTATTATTCTGTACCCATGTAACTATTTTACCTATTTACATGCTTGAGGTATGTATTCTCATGCAAGAGGCCCACTCAGAAACCATTTTTTAAATAATGTTTACCTATTTATTTTGAGAGAGAGAGAGAGAGAGAGAGAGAGAGAGCATGAGCAAGGGAGGGTCAGAGAGAGAGACAGAGAGTGAGAATCCCAAACCAGCACTGCAGTGGAGAGCCCAATGTGGGGCTCAAACTCACCAACTGTGAAATCACGACCCGAGCTGAGGTCAGACACTTAACCAACTGAATGACTCAGGTGCTCCCAGAAACTGTTTTTTGTTATTGTTATTTTGTCTTTGGAATTTATTCACACTGATACCAGAGTTTTTGGTATACATTTCAGTATACAGATATGGCATAATTTTTCTATTTGTATACATCTAGATTGATGTTAATTTTTAATAAAAATGCTATTATGAATCTTCTTGTAACACTATCCTTAAGCATGTCTGGATTTTTTTAGCTATTATTTTTTAATTTATTATTTTTTTAAGTTTACATCCAAATTAGTAAGCATATAGTGCAACAATGATTTCAGGAGTAGATTCCTTAGTCCCCCTTACCCATTTAGCCCATCCCCCCTCCAAAACCCCTCCTGTAATCCTCAGTCAGTTCTCCATATTTATGAGTCTCTTCTGTTTTGTCCTCCTCCCTGTTTTTATATTATTTTTGTTTCCCTTCCCTTATGTTCATCTGTTTTGTCTCTTAAAGGCCTCCTATGAGTGAAGTCATACAATTTTTCTTTCTCTGATTAATTTCACTTAGCATAATACCCTCCAGTTCCATCCACGTAGTTGCAAATGGCAAGATTTAATTCTTTTTGATTGACAAGTAATACTCCACTGTACATATATACCACATCTTCTTTATCCATTCATCTGTCGATGGACATTTGGGCTCTTTCCATACTTTGGCTATTGTTGATAGTGCTGATATAAACATTGGGGTGCATGTGTCCCTGCAGGTGTGCATTATCCACAGCACACCTGTGTCCAGTGGATAAATGTCTAGTAGCCCAATTGCTGGGTCCTAGGGTAGTTCTATTTTCAGTTTTTGAGAAACCTACATACTGTTTTCCAGAGTGGCTGCACCAGCTTGCATTCCCACCAACAATGCAAAACAGATCCTCTTTCTCCACATCCTCGCCAACATCTGTTGTTGCCTGAGTTGTTAATGTTAGCCATTCTGACAGGTGTCAGGTGGTATCTCATTGTGGTTTGGATTTGTATTTCCCTGATGATGAGTGATGTTGAGCATGTTTTCATGTGTCAGTTGGCCATCTGGATGTCTTCTTTGGAGAAGTGTCTACTCATGTGTTTTGCCCATTTCTTCACTGGATTGTTTGGTTTTTGGGTGTTGAGTTTGAGAAGGTATTTGTAGATTTTGGATACTAACCCTTTATCTGATATGTCATTTGCAAATATTTTCTCCCATTCTGTCGGTTGCCTTTTAGTTTTTCTGATTGTTTCCTTCGCTGTGCAGAAGCTTTTTATTTTGATGAGGTCCCAATAGTTCATTTTTGCTTTTGTTTCCCTTGCCTCCGGAAACGTGTTGAGTAAGAAGTTGATACGGCCAAGATCAAAGAGGTTTTTGCCTGCTTTCTCCTTGGGGATTTTGATGGCTTCCTGTCTTAAATTGAGGTCTTTCGTCCATTTTGAGTTTATATTTGCGTATGGTGTAAGAAACTGGTCCAGGTTCATTCTTCTGCATGTCCCTCTCCAGTTTTCCCAGTACCACTTGCTGAAGAGACTGTCTTGATTCCATTGGGTATTCTTTCCTGCTTTGTAAAAGATTAGTTGGCCATACGTTTGTGGGTCCATTTCTGGGTTCTCTATTCTGTTCCATTGATCGGAGTGTCTGTTCTTGTGCCAGTACCATACTGTGTTGATGATTACAGCTTTGTAGTATAGCTTTAAGTCTGGGATTGCGATGCCTCCTGCTTTGGTTTTCTTTTTCAAGATCGCTTTAGCTATTCGGGGTCTTTTCTGGTTCCATACAAATTTTAGGATTATTTGTTCTAGCTCTGTGAAGAATGCTGGTGTTATTTTGATAGGGATTGCATTGAATATGTAGATTGCTTTGGGTAGTATCGGCATTTTAACAATATTTGTTCTTCCTATCCAGGAGCATGGAATCTTTTTCCATTTTTTTGTGTCTTCTTCAATTTCTTTCATAAGCTTTGTATAGTTTTCACTGTATAGATTTGTCACCTGTTTGGTTAGATTTATTCCTAGGTATTTCATGTTTTTTTTTTTTTGTGCAACTGTAAATGGGATCGATTCCTTGATTTCTCCTTCTGTTGCTTCATTGTTGGTGTATGGGAATGCAACCGATTTCTGTTCGTTGATTTTATATCCTGCAACTTTGCTGAATTCAAAGCATGTCTGATTTTTATAGGAGTATAAAAATGCAACTATGGAGTCAAAGAGTGCATCATTTGGCATTTGCTATGTAACAAGCCATAAGAATTAGGTTGTGTTTTTATTGTTCAGTTTTAAGAGTTCATTGATATTTTAAATATGCCTTATATTTGTTACATGTTTTAAAAAGGTTTTCTTCCATTTGAGGGCTTACCTGTTTGTTTTTTTACCAGTATTTTTTGCAGAGCAGGGATTCTTAATATTAATAAAATCCCACCTATCACTTTTTTATGGATTGTGCTTTTGATGTATCTAAAGAGTTATCAGGGTGCCTGGGTTGCTCACTGGGTTAAGCATCTGACCTCAGCTCAGGTCATGATCTTACAGCTCGTGAGTTTGAGCCACACGTCAGGCTCTGTGCTGACAGCTCAGAGCCTGGAGCCTGCTTCAGACTCTCTCTGCCCCTCCCCTGCTCACATTCTATGTCTCTCTCTCTCAAAAGTAAACAACCATTTACAAAAATTTTAAAAAGTTATTACTAAACCCAAGATCATGGAGGTTCTGTCCTATTCCATCTTCTAAAAGTTTAATTGTTTGACAGTTTGCACTCAGGTCAATGATCCGTTTAATTTTTTTGAAAGTTGTAAATTCTGTATCTCAACTTACCCGTACACATGTGGACGTCCAAATCAGCACCACTTCTTGGAAAAACTATCATTTTCTCCATTGAATTCCCTTTGCTCCTTTGTCAAAAATCAGTTGACTGGGGGGTATCCGGGTGGCTCAGTCAGTTAAATGTCTGACTTGATTTCAGCTCAGCTCCCCAATTTTGTTTTCCTTCATCATTGTGTTAGCAATTTTATCTCTTCAATCTATGTCAAATTTGGGATTAGTTTTTTGACATCCACAAATATTTTGAATCAGACTGCACTGACTCTACAGACAAAGTTGAGAAGAATTGGCATCTTAATAATATTGAATCTTCCTATCCATGCACATGGAATATTCCCCCAGTTTATTTAAATCATTTGTTCCCCCTCCTCACAGTTTTATAGTATTCCTCATGTAGAATACTATGTGTATTTTGTTAGTTTTATACTGACGTATTTCTTTTTTCTATCCTGGGTGATCATGTAAATAGTGTTGCGTTTTTAGTTTAAAATTTTAATAGTTCTTTGCTGGTATAGAAGAAAACATTTACTTTTTATAATAACCTTCTATCCTGCAAACTTACTACAATCACTTATTAGTTCTACAAGGGTTTCTGTTATTGAATCAGATTTTCTACATAGAAAAACATGTTGCCTGCTAACATATATACCATTGGCCATTCTTGTATTATTACATTAACTGGGATTTCCAGTCTGCTGTTGAGAAGAGATATCTTTGCCTCGTTTCTAGTTTTAAGAGGAAACCATTTAGTTTCTTGCCATTAAGTATGATTTATGTAGGTGTTTCAGAGTTATGGTTTACCAAGTTGAGAAAGTTTTCCTCTATTCTTAGTTTTATAGGGGTTTTTAATATGAATTGGTGTTAAATATTGGTGTTAAATTCTGTCAAATGTTCTTTATGAATCCATTGATATTATTTGCCTTTTCCAGTCTATTGATGTCATGGATTACATCAATTGATTTTTGAGCACTGAACCAGCCTTTGTGGTGTTATATCAATGTTTTTTATACATTGTGAGATTTAATATTTTATTGAGTATTTTTCCATCTATTATGTAGTTCCCTTTCTTACAATGTCTTTGTCTGGTTGTGGTATCAGCAGAATGCTGGCTCATAGAATGAATGAGAAAGTATTCTCTCCACTTCTATTTTCTGGAAAAGATAATAGAGAATTGGTATATCATCCTTAAATGAGTGGTAGAATTCATCCATGAAACCACCTTGGTCTGGTGCTTTCTGCTTGGGCAGGTGATTAATTATTAAATTCCTGAAATAGATATAGGCCAATTTGTGGTTTCTCCATGTGTGAGATTTGTACAGATTGTGATTTTCAAAGAATTGGGCTATTTCACCAAGGTTATCAAATCTATGGGCTAAAAATTTTAATAATATTCATTTATTATTGTTGAATGTTCATAGAACCAGTAGTAATGGGCCCTCTCTCATTACTGATTTTAGCAATTTATTTCTTCTTCTTTTTTTTTTTTTTAATTAATGTTTATTTATTTAGAGAGAGAGAAAGAGAGCACAAACTGGGTAGGGGCAGAGAGAAACAGAGACACAGAGTCCGAAGCAGCCTCCAGGCTCTGGGCTGTCTGAAAGAGCCCCGTGTAGGACTCCAACTCATGAGCCATAAGACCATGACCTGAGCTGAAGTTGGACGCTTAACGAACTGAGCCACCCAGGTGCCCCTATTTCTTTTTTTCTTGATTTTTTTAATGCAATCTATTTCACATTGTGCATTTACTTCTAATTGTTATTTATCTCCATCTGTGGATTTGCAATATAGAATATCAATTCTAAATACATTGGTATTTTTACATGTAACATTAACTGAGTCTTGCTTTTTCACTTTTTAAGTTGTGAGGTAAAACACTAGGATATTGGAAACTAGGACTTCCAATATGTTGTTGAGAAGAGGTATCATTGCCTCATTTCTAGTCTTCAGAGGAAACCATTTATTTTCTTGCTTATTAAGTATGATTTATGTAGGTGTTTCAGAATTATGGTTTACCAAGTTGAGAAAGTTTTCCTCTATTCTTAGTTTTATAGGGGTTTTTAATATGAATTTGCAGAAAAAAAATACAAAATATACATGTGGAACTAAATTAATTGTCTAAGCATGGACAAGATTATGTCACAAAACTGATTTACAATAATCAATAATTTATCTTATCTAGTTGAAGGAATTTGGTGTTATTTCAAGTTTGGGTTATTGGAAGTAATGCTGTTCTAAGCATCTCATGCATGTCTCTTCATGCACATGTAAATCTATTTGTTTTTTGTACACGTAGGAGTCAGATTTGTATAGATTGTGTATAGTGTAAGCAGGAATTAAAATTTTTTTTTAACTTTTTTGATGTTTATTTTTGAGAGACAGAGAGTGCAAGTATGATTGGGGGAGGAGCAGAGAGAGAGGGAGACACAGAATCCTCAACAGGCTCCAGGATCTGAGCTGTCAGCACAGAGCACGCAGTGGGGCTCAAACTCACAAACCATGAGATCATGACCTGAGCTGAAGTTGGACACTTAACCGACTGTGCTACCCAGGCACCTCTCAAATTTCTGATATTAATATATGGATATCCAAAACCCTAGTATCCAGTTGAAAATATTGTTCCATTTTTTGAAGTGTCACCTTAGTCATAAATCAAGTGGCTGTATATACCTGACACATTTTCTGGACAGTGTGTTTTTTCTTTGTTCACTTTGTCTATCATTTCTCCATTACCATACTTTCTTAGGTATTATTGTATCTCAAAATACACAATGCTGTTTGATATTATAAATCTTTCCCTCTTGTTCATTTTTAATTGTGTCTTGGATATTTTTGCGTCTCCAGATTTCCATGTAAAGTGCAAGGTTAGCATTTTGAATTCCACCAAAAACAAAACTGTATTTTTATTTAAGTTGTTTCAAATCTCTCAGTCAATCTGAGGTAAACTGACCTCATCACAATATCACATCTTCTAATCCATGAACGTGGTTTATCCTTTCATTTTATTGAAGTCATCTTTAACTTACTACAATGGTGTTTTATATAGCACATTATCTTTTAGGCTTATTCCTGTTCTTTAAACACTTTTTGAGGCTATTTTAGATTGTATTTTTTTAAAAAGAGGTTGTAACTCTGTTGCTGGCATATAAAAATGCAGGCAATTTGCCTATTCTTTCCAATGTTTAATTTATTGGTACTTTTCATAATATTCACTTAAATAATTTTTAGTGACACCAGGTCATACAGTGATAGCATGTTTCAATTTTCTTTTTAAAAATGTGTACAGAGATATCAATTTTGTTAGTCTTTTCAAAGAATAACTTCTACCTTGGTAATTTTCTTTATCATGTATTTTCTCTATTTTAAGAACTTCTACACTTAGGTCTTTAGGATTACATTTCCTCTACTTTTTTTTGAGTATCATTTGTTGCATTTTTAAAATAACTTTTTGGGCTAAATGTCAATAATCATAATTTTCAGGACACTCTTTACTTAAATATATATGAATCTCTTCCTCCAAACACAAATTTAGCTTTTTTCCACAAGCTTTGGTATGTGGCATTTTAGTTTTAAATTCAGCTCAAAAATATTTTTTTTAATTTTACAATATGATCTCTTATTGACCTATGAGTTATTTCAAATTATCCTTTCTAATTTTTAAACACATAGAGATTTTCTACTTACCTTCTTAAAATTTAGTTTCCTGCTCTATTGTATTGGGGTCAAGGAACATATTAATATCATTCTATCCTCTGAAACTTCTGCACATTTAATTTATATCCCAGCATATGGTTCACTTTTGAAAATATTCTAGGTGCACTTGAAAATGTGAAAATGCATCCGTAGAATTAGGTGCAGTGTTCTCTATCTGTCAAGAAGTTTAATTTAAATAATCATCATGTTTCTTGTTTAAAACATATTTTACGGAGAAGCATAAAACCAAACAAACAGAATACTGTGATTCTCAAGTTATATTTAACTTCTAGCTATCCCTTCTTCCTAGAATGCCTTCTTCTACATACATTTACCTAAAAGTTCCCAGTCTTTTCAAGCCTAGCTTATATGCTATATTCTCGAGGAGGTTTTCATGCTTCCCTAACTGGAAGGACTCTTCATTTTCCAAAATCTGTAGGGCTTAATTCCTAGCTCCATCTAATATTGCAGACATTTATGTATATATTTTCTTCACATGTTAGATTATAGCTTCCTGAAAGTCTGGAGGGGGAGGAATTCATGTTTAATTCCCAGAAATCTTTGCCTTGACTTCTTGCCTCAAAAAGCTTTTTATGGTAGAGTCAAGGGATAAAATAACAAAGACTCAATGTCTAAAATGAAGATCAATAATTCTACTTACAAGTTTTAGTCCATTTTTATAGTCTAATCTTCCTTTGTACTTCTTATCTTGAATAATTATTATCTTTCTCATTTAGAAACTAGACTTATTTTTTGAATTTCTCTCTTGCCTTAATAAAATATAGTTGTATAACTCAAACCCTGAAGCTACTGGATTCTTTCAAAACCAATGTGTTTTAGTTGAATGACAAAGAATTGCCAGCAAAAATGAACTAGAGAATATTGAAAAGGTCACACAGCTTTAGCACATAAACATGTATATAAGCTCTCAATGCTCCAATATTTTATTAGTGACTTTAAAGACTTAATGAGAAAAGAAAATGAATACAGATGAATGTATTACCGTGAAGAAGTTTGGGAGTGCAGTGGAGACCAATAGAGCAGAGAAATCAAACCTGGTAACACATAATTACAGGAGTTCACACCTGAGTTTTTGATCCAGGAAATATTTTAAATTGAAAGCCTCACTATCTACAATTAGATAAAGCCTATTGCTGAAAAATAGGATACATTAGTGAAAATGCTAACATTAAAATCTGCCCTTTTCAAACTTTTTGAATCATTGGGGAATATTAAATGAAAATTGTTCTGCATACAAGTAAAATGCACATCAACT
Organism: Panthera leo; assembly: GCF_018350215.1. Classification (NCBI taxonomy): domain Eukaryota; kingdom Metazoa; phylum Chordata; class Mammalia; order Carnivora; family Felidae; genus Panthera; species Panthera leo. The sequence continues at coordinate 52,399,431 of NC_056691.1, read as the reverse complement.
CAATAATTCATTTCATAATTAACTTAATGAAGTAGTTAGGAATATTGAAGTCCTTATTTGATTCCATTATTCTTTCTCATCTCCTAAAATTTGAATAGGTATAGTGAAATTTTGAATTCCATCCAACTTTTTGGCTAGGAGTAGTGTTTAGAATCCCAATTATGCCATGGAGCTTTTATAGCACCTCACACTGAATATTCTGTCATTAATTCTGTGGTATAAAAGTACAATCTTATGTGCTTTTTATCTATGAAAAGTGTACAAGAGCAGACAAAGCTTTAGCCAACCCATATTTAACTTCATCTCACCAGGGTTCAACTCTATTGGAGTTCAACAAAGGAAAACTTTCGTCAACATTATGATGTTAAAATTTCAGGGTCCCAAGTCTGATAATCCAAATGAGAAAATCTGCAAAGTGAAGTTGATCAAACAAAACACTAACAATGAGAAATGAATACTTTAAGGAACAATAGCAACATATGTGGACAGACTACAACGCTGGGAAACACTGGACTAATGCATACAAATAGCACTCTTCCTCCAAAAAAAGACTTGAATTCACAAGTAGAGAAAAAGAAAACATCACATAATTTAATCAACTGCATCAATTGTTGAAAAGAGTAAAAATAAAGCTCTTTCTGTGTGTATAACCATGTGTATAAAATCACGCTCTAAGATGTGCAAATTAAAATTGACTTGTTTTCCTCCCCAAGTTATAATTTTTATTTCATGTTCACAAAGTATGTATTAAGAACTTAAGATACTATGTGTACTGAGCAATGGTGAATAAAATGTTTCATTTATTTATTCAACCGGAAAATGCTAAGATTTGTTTAGCACTTACTATGGATCTGACACTATCTTTGTTTCTGTAGCTAGATACAAAGACGCTCAAAGTAAAACTTGTCTTTCTGTAACACAAAAGACATATTTTAATTGAAAGCACTAACAATCTACTACATATACATTCTGTAGTTTTAAACATAAAACAAATGGTCCCAAATTTACATGCTTGTCTGTGTGTATTTTTTTTTTTTTGCTCAAAATGCACATTGAAGTGTTTTGCATTAAGAATAGAATCTACAAAAACAAATACTAAAATAATCATTATACTTTCTTTCAAAATATTTGCTTCCCAACTATTATTGAAATGCTCCTATCCGTGTCTCCGTAAACAACAGCACAGAAATTTATTTTACAATCAAGGGCTACAAAAACTTTTTTTTTTTTAATCTAAGAGGACACGGAACTCAGAGACTTCACCATCAAAATTACTATTATGCTGGATTTTCTCCTTATCAGTCTTTTTTTCCTCCGTAGTAGTGATTTTCAACATCTCTTCTTTGAATGTTAAAATTCAAAGAATTTTAACAGGGTGAATCTGTTAAAATTCACCTCAATTACTTTGTGGCACAAACCAGGCAGTTATTTAGAAAATAAGAAAATCAAGAAATACTATGGAAGTACTATAATGGAAGTGTGAGGGGGGTCCTGTGAGAGCCTAGCGGAAATATTCATGCCCTTTTCCCTCCCAGAAAGAAGTTTCTGGGAATGCTATAATGTAGTTAGGTAAGTGGGTAATTGGACAAAAGCTTTGAGAAGGGTAGAAATGGCAAAGGTTCACAGAATGAATGTTATGAATGCTAAGCAAATTATATAAAAGCAATGGTCTGCCTTCTGATGAGAGGTGAAAAGTGACTTAGTAACAATTGTTGCATATGAGAGGACATTTCAAATGGAACACATGACATGTGTACAACACATTCACTCTGTAATTTCAGGCCTAGATCCAAAAGAATATGATTATGAAAAATAACAAATATGCCTGATTGTATTTTAATACATTGAGATTATATTTAATTTATAAAAATATTTATGCTATTTTAATATTGTTAGTTATAATGAAGTTTTAACAATTTATTATTTTGCCACATGCAAAGAGATTGTTCAACTATATGTGAGTCCTAGATTATGCCATTATGGAAATCCTATTTATCTAAGGCAACCAAAGTTTGTGGTAGTTATTAGCTAATTAAGACCTGCAATGACACAAGGAAGGTACAGTTGACTTTACTAACCAACAATTGCAATTGAATGTTTAAATGATCGGTAAATGATTTCTGTCTTGAATCAAAACCCAGCCAAATTCTGTGTGCTACAAATTTGAAATGGGTATAGTATTTGTTATCTTTCTTTCCATATATGAATTTGTAATACATAAAAATTAATGTGAGTAAAGGCTCTATTATTCAAAATGCATATAATCAGAAAACTCAAACCACTTAAAATATTGGCATATATGGTGGATCTAGTGGTAGATCCAGAACAAATGTTAAGGCAATTTACTAAAGATAATTTCTTGGAAAGTTTCTACCCTAATCTGAAGACAGACATGTATTGACTGACATCTAAAGTGATCACCCATGTTCACATCAATAAACTCGATCCCAAAGATCCTTCTGAATAATTACAGCAGTCTAGAATTATGTTAAGATGCTGTGGTGTAGAATAAATATGAACCTTTAATTTAGTGTTTAAGTAGATATTCCACAACTGGCTATATACCTGGGATAACTGTCTATGCTGATAAATCTTACTTTCCTATTTATGAAACTAGATTAACTTATCAGAGAAAATTAAAGTAAAATATTTGGCACAGAACATTTTATTATTAATTTTTACTTTTATTTAATATGGTACTATATTTTATGCTAATTGTAATGGGTAAGCCAAATAGAGCAAAAACCTATTCAAAAATTATGCTAAAATATGTCCAGATAAAATTCAAAACATATTGCCTAATAGACAGTAGCTAATAGAACAAATAACCCCCCAAATCTAAAGACTTAATTAAATAGTTTATTTCTTGCTCAGATAAATTCTGTGTGTTCATGATCAGCAAATAATTTTCTTCTGGATACACATGTATCCAGCATCCCTACATCTTAAGGCTTTTCTATTGGTTACGATTGCTGGAATGAAAAAAAGAGCAAGAAGACCAAACACAGAATGCCTGGGATCAGACCACTTCAGTTCACCTTCCAGAGTAGAACAAAGTTATGTGACCTTACCTAGCTGCAAGGAAGTCTGAAAAACTGGGAAATTTAATTTAGCCCAGGAAGAAGTAGAAAATAATTTAGGGAAAATCTAGCACCTTCTGCTAAATTATTGAATACCTAACAAATATATTTTAGGCATTTGATAACAATGGAGATGTCAAGATGGATAAAATTATTCTATGCTAAAGTTGGTTGGAAGAGAATAACAGACAGACAATTCTCAGGCAATGGTGTAAGTAGTCACTTGTGTGTTAAATTCTGTCATATAACAGAGGAAATCATCACTACATCAAAGTAGTCATTGTTTCACTAAGAATAAGACAATCCTTATAACTGATCTTTAAAGTTAAAAAAGCAAGAGATTTACAAACAGATAAAAATAAGGAAAAGTATAGAATATTTCCAGAAAACATGAGGTTCAAAATCATTAGCTACTTTGGGGTACAATGTTGAATATAAACTAACCTCCACATCTGAAAGAGATCAAGCACAAAGGATAGATCAGCAGAATCCATGCTTGCTATCATTATGTGATTGTACTTTATACTATGAATAATAGGGCTCTATTAATGAAGTTTATAACAATAGTGACATGATCAAGAATCTTAAAAAACATTAACACTAGTCATTAGAGGAAATCGAAGGAAGGCAGACAAAGTAAGAAGTCATCCTAACAGTTCACCTGTCAAGAACTAAGGGCCTAAATGAAGTGATTGGCAGTACTAGTGAACTCAAAAGGAGGATTCAAAATATAATGAGTTCAAATCAACATATTCAGCTGATTGGTTGGAGGAAGAAATACTGGAAAAAATTTCAGCCCTAACTTTCAGTTGACCAAACTAATTAATTTATCAAAAAAACATCTTCCTTACCTAGTGTAGACAAAGAAAGGTTACCATTAATATTTAAATATTTCCTATTTTACATTAACTTATACTTTGATTCATTATCAAATTTATATTGCTTCTTACAAACTGTTTATTAAATCTTAAATTTATAATTAGTGTATTGTTTACGTGAAAATACAAAGGCAATTTTTAATAAATATTTTATTCTTTTGACATAAGTTCATTTTTAAGATAAATAAGAATTAACACTGAAATAAATGTTCCTTTTGTAGTATCAAAACATAAAGAGAAAATGTTTTAAGAAGTATTAGTTTCATTGCAGGATTTTAAGTATCTACATGTTTTATATCACTAGCTCTTTCCCTACCAGCCAGCTGAATTTGCTATCTGGCCACAACATGGATATAATGTATAATTTCCTCATAAGGTTTCAGTCTAATATTGCATTTTCTTTTTTTGAATTTATATTGTTATGCTGACACTTAGAGTATTTCATACTCTTTCTTTTTGTGGTAATAAATTAGAGGCTTAAAAATGAGTTTAAGTGCTAAGGAACCAATTTTAGATAAAAGATTACTTAAAGCAGTGCATGGTTTTATGTATCTAAAATATTAATGGCCTGACAGCTAAAAACTGAATAAATTAGCCTAAAAGATAAAGATAAAGAATATTTAAAGGTCCAAAATATTGAGTTACACTCATCCAATACCATGTCATCTCTGAATAAAGGGGCAATACTAGGTGTTTGCTGCACTGTTTTCCAAATGGCTCCTTTTAAAATATTTTTGAGAAACGCTAGCTACTTATGACTGTTTCATATTGAGAATATAGCTCAACCTATCAGAACATCTAAGGAATCATTTAGCTTTGTTTTACTACAAATTTCTAAACATAAATAGCCACACCACTTGATTAACCCAAGATACATAAAACACACTCTGGGAAACATTAACCTAACAAGGTATCAGTGCTTAATTTTTGTAAGAAACTTGTTCTCATTCTTATGTCCTTTCTAATCCTACTGCCTGACATTTCAGTGGGTAAAAACGTCTGCAGTGTCTGAATTCACTGAAACTCTTACTTTTTCTCTCATCTTTTCTATTATTCTCCCAACACACACTGATTTAATAGTTTATTGTTAGGGTCTCAATAGAAAATTATCTTCATCACTTCTCTCTGCTTTAAGTTTTCTATATTTACATATTTATCTAGTCAAAAACAAGACAAAGGAGGTGGAGAAGAAAAGACTCTAAGAGGAGACAGAAGAGGAAAGAGAGAAAGGAAGAGAAGGGGAGGAGACAGAGCAAAGTAGTAAGAGGAGGAGGAAGAGGAAAAAGAATGAGAAAGTCTTCAAAGTAACAATGGCTATCATAAATGAAGAAAATAAATCTCTAACTCTAAGAATGTTACCTAAAGGAACAGACATAAAGTTAAGTTCTGTCAATACTAGATGTGGAAAGAGATACCAGGGTATAACAAAAACAAAGGAAGAGCTTCGCAGATTGATGGTTTTTCATGTAGTAAAGGAAGAAAGAAAACACATATATATAGAGATATATAGATATATATATATATACACATACACACATATATATATATATATTAGAAAAGTACATAATATTATCAGAAATGCTGTTGGATTTGGCAATTTGACCTGTAGAATGTCATTAAATACCTTGGTAAGAACAGATCCAGTAACAAAATGCCATCAATTTAAATGAAGAAAATTATAAAAAGAATTATATAACATGGTAAAGCAGGATTTATTCCAGGAATACAAAGTTAGTTTTGCAGTCAAAATAAATAAATGTAATACACTACAGCAATAGATTACAAAAGAAAAAAATACATAATTATTTTAATAGATGAAAATCAGGCATTTGAAATATTTCAGCACCTCTTTGTGACTCAAAAAAGCCAAACAAAATGCCAACAAAGTAGCAACAGAAGGGAATTTCCTCAACAGTATAAAGGGTACTTATGAAAACCCATATCTCATGTAATACTTTGTGCTGAAAAATTGTTATTTTTTTTAACATTCAGAGCAAAACAAGGATGTCTGCCACTGCTGCTTCTATACAACCTTTCAGTGGACGTTCTAGTTAAAGAGGTTGAAAAGAAAATTGAAAGCATCTAGATTAGTCGAGAAAATAAATAAAACAATCTTTTTTGGTAAACTATATAATCTTGCAAAGAGAAAATCCTGAGGAATGCACACACAAATACTGAAATAATAAACTACTTCAGGAAGGTTACAGAACACAAAATAAATATAGTAGACATCTTTGTATCCATACATATAAAAGGCTCTCAAAATTCCACTACAGAAAAACAAAAACAATTCAATTAAGAAAATGATCAAAGAGGGTCAACTGGGAAGGTAGAGTGGGAAGACCCTAAGACTGCCTAGTCCCACAGACTAGATGACACTCACATCAGCCTAAGTTACCCAGAAAATGACCTCAAAACTGGCACAACAAACTCTACAACTCAAGGTAGAGAAGAGGTCATATAAAAGAAGGTAGGAAGGTAGACATGCAATCTGGGAGTGAAGGGGACCATGGTTTTCCAATATGGGGAGTGAGCTGGGAATTTAGACTATCACACCAGTGAGGGTGCATGGGGAGGATGAATTCCTTGAACATTTGGCTTTGAAAGCAAGAGGAGCTGAATTTGTGAGTTCTTCAACCAGTGGGACTTAAAACTTGGTATTTGAAAAATCAGCAGGCTGGGCTCTATGAGAGCCCAGAGGGCTTTAGGAAGCTGAGTCCCCACCCTTAAAGAGATAGCACAAAGAACAGCCAGTAGAAATACAGCTTAGAAGCAGTAATTTGAAAAATGTCTAGGGCATACAGGATGGAGAGTTATTTACTCATCTCAGAGGTGACCTTGGAGAGGCAGGGATAAGAGAGTCCCCTCCAGGAACAGAAGGGCTATAGGCACCATTTTCCTCCCAACCCATCAACATAAACACACAATCATCTGTGGGAACTCATTCCATTGCCACACTCACTACTTAACTGGCTGACACCAAGCCACGCACCCCTTGCTCTCCACTGGATCCACCCTTCCAAGTCAGGTTTGCCTCAGTTCTGGGACTGCAGGTCCCTTCACCTAGAAGACCAGTCCAAACCCCTACCAAGACTTCATCTCTTGACCAGGGGCCTCAGTTCTGGTAGTGATGGCAACAGGCCTCATTCTGTAAGCGTACCATTGTGTACCTTGTTAAAATGCACCCTACCTGGCCAAGGATCAAACACTGTCTACAACATACAAAGAAAGCCTATGTAGATGATTGTAATGAAGGAGGAAATGGCCAGGACACAATAGCAGGGCATATACAACACATGTATGAGACATTCCCTGAGGCACCATTTACTAGGAAATGGGGGACATTGCATTGTAGGGCAGTACAGGACCTCTTCATAAAGCCATTACCTTCAAGATGAGACATAGTTAACTTTCCTAATACACAGAAGCAGATACAGAGAGGTAGACAAAATGGGAAGACAGAGGAATAAGTCCCATATGAAAGAACAAGACACAATTACTTCAAGAGACCTAAGCACAACAGATATAAATAATACGCCTTATAGAGAATTTAAAGTAATGATCATAAAAACACTCACTGGACTTAAGAATGGAGGGACATCAGTGAGAACCTTAACAAAGAGATTAAAAAAAAAAACAATCAGAGATGAAGAACACACACAAAAAAATAAAAATAGACTTGATGAAGTAAATGGCAGAATGGAGGAAGCAGAGGAATGAATTAATGACCTGAAAGACAGAGTAATGGAAAGTAATCAAGCTGAACAAGTCATAGACTTAGGGAACTCAGTGATTCCATCAAAAGTAACAACATTTGCATTATAGGTATCCAAGAAGATAAACACAAGGGGGCAGAAAGTGTATTTGAAGATATAATAGGTTAAAGTTTCCCTAATCTGGGAATTTTTACCCAGAAATATGTATTTATCCACATGCAGGAGGTACAGAGATCTCCCAAAAAATTCAACCCAAGGAGGTCCAGACAAAGACACATAGTAAAGAAAATGTCACAAGTAGTGATAAAGAAAAAAATTATAAAATCAGCAAAAGTAAAGAAGACAGTTACATACAAGAGAAACTCATAAGCTTCTCAGCTGTTTTTTTAGCAGAAATTTTGCAGGCCAGAAACAGGGGCATAATATACACCAAGTGATGAAAGGAAAAATCTGCAGCTGAGAATACTCTGTTAACAAGCAAGGCTACCATTCAGAATAGAAATAGAGACAGAATTTCTCAGGCAAATAAAAACTAAAGGAATTAATGACCACTAAACCAGCCCTCCAAGAAATATTAAAGTGGACTCTGAGTGGAAAAGAAATATTGAAGAGGACTCTTTGAGTGGAAAGAAAAAATCCTAAGTGAGAATACTAAAAGTAGGGAACACAAAAGCAATAAAAATAAATGTATATGTAAAAACCAGTGAAGAGATTCACAAAATAAAAGGTTGCAAAATATGACAACACATACCTAACATTTTTGGGGGGGTGGGTGGGAAGGAGTAAAGAATAGGTGTAAAGTTAGGTGACCATCAACTTCATATGGACTGCTATGTGTACAAGATGTTATATACAACCTTACTTGTAATTGCAAATCAAATCAGTAATAGATATGTCAAGAATAAGCAAAAGGAACTCAAGTATATCACTAAAGAAAACCAAGAAATTAAGAAAAGAAATCAGAGAAAAACCATAAAAAGAACCACAAAACAAGTAACAAAATGGCAGTAAATACATATACATCAATAATCACTTTGAATGTAAATCAACTAAATAATCTAATCAAAAACATAAGGTGACAGAGTGCTTAAAAAAAGGCCCACTGATATGCTCCCTACAAGAGATTCATTTCACACCTAAAGACATCTATAGTGAAGTGATGGAGAAACACTTATCATGCAAATATGACGGTGAAAAGAAAGCCAGGGTAACCACAATTTTACTGGACAAAACAGACTTTAAAACAAAGACCGTAACAAGACACAAAGAAGATCACTATATAATAAAGGGTAAAATCCGACAACAAGATATAACAATTGTAAAAATTTATGCACCCAATATGGGAGTACTCCAAACCATAAAACAGTTAATAATAAACATAAAGCAACTAATTGATAGTAATACAATAATAAGAGGGGACTTTAACACTCCACTTACAACAATGGGCAAATCGTGCAAACAGAAAATCAACTAAGAAACAGTGGTATGAAGGACAAAGTGGACAAGATAGATTTAACAGATATATCCAGAGCATTCCATCCTAAAACATCAGAATACAATTGTTTTTAAGTGCATGTGGACATTCTCCAGAGTAAATTACACATCAGGCCACAGAGCAAGTCTCAACAAATTCAAAAAGATAAATGTCCTACCATGTATCTTTTCTAATCACAACACTATGAAACTAGAAATTAACCACAAGAAAATATCTAGAAAGAGCACAAATACATGGAGACTAAATAACATGCTACTCAACAATGAGTAGGTCACAAGCAAGTAATCAAGAAGAAATAAAAAAAATTACATGGAGACCAATGAAAATAAAAACACAATGGTCCAAAATCTTTGGGATGAAGCAAGCACAGTTCTGAGAGGGAAGTTTACCCTCAGTACAGATCTACATCAAGAAGCAAGAAAAACCTCCAACAACCTAACGTTGCACCTAAAAGAGCTATAAAAAGAAAAGGGACACGTGGGTGGCTCAGTCAGTTAGGCACCCAACTCTTGATTTTGGCTCAGGTCATGATCCCAGGGTGGTGGGATCAAACTGCACAACAGGTTACACGCTGAGCATGGAACCTGCTTACAGTCCTCTCTTCTTCCCTATGCTCCTCTCTCTCTCTCTCCCTCTCTCTCTCTCTCAAAATAGTAAAAAAGAACAAACCGAACCTATAACCAGAAGAAGGAAGGAAATAATAAAGATTAGAGAAGAAATGATATAGTAACAACAACAACAACAACAACAACAACAAAATAGAACAGTTTGATGAAACCAAGAGCTAGTTCTTTGAAACGATTAACAAAATCGAGAAATCTCTAGCCAGACTCATCAAGAGAGGGAGAGGGAGAGAGAGATGGAGAGGGAGAGAGAGAAAGAGAGAGAGAGAGAGAGAAAGAGAGAGAGAGAGAGAGAGAGAGAGAACTCCAAGTCACAAATGAAAGAGGAGAAATAACACCACAGAAATACAAAGCATTTTAAGAGAATATTATGATAAATTATATGCCATTTGATGATCTGGTAGAAATGGTTACATTCCTAGAACATATAAACTACCAAAACTGAAGCAGAAAGAAATTGAAAATTTCAACAGGCCAATTAACAGCAATGAACATGAACCAGTAATCAAAACACAACAAACTTAAGTCCAGAACCATACAGATTCACAGGTTAATTCTACCAAACATTTAAAGAAGAAAAATGCCTATTCCTCTCAAAATATTCAAAAAATGGAAGAGAAAGAAAAACTTCCAAATTCATTCTATGAGACCAGTATAAAGACAACACACACACAAAAAAAATAAAGACACCACAAAAAAAGAGAACTACAGACCAGTATCTCTGATGAACATGGATGCAAAAATCTTCAACAAAATACTAGCAAAGCAAATCAAAAAATACATTAAAAAATCATCCATGATGATCAAGTGAGATATGCTCCTGGGATGCACGAGTGACTCATTATTTGCCAGTGTATCAACGTGACATATCACATCAATAAGAGAAAAGATAAGAACCATATGATCATTTCAATAGATGCAGAAAAAGCATTTGAAAAAATACAACATTCATTCCTGATAAAACCCCCAACAAGTTGGGCCCGACATAATAAAGGCCATGTATGAAAAATCCAGAGCAAACATCATACTCAGTAGGGAAAAACTGAGGGCTTTTTCCTAAGCTCAGGAACAAAACAAAGATGTCCACTCTCACTACTTTTATTCAACATATTTCCGAAAGTCCTAGCCACAGCAATCAGACAAGAAAAAGGAATAAAGGGCATCCAGATTAGTAAAGAAGATGGAAAACATTCACCATTTGCAGATGGCATGACTTTATAAAGAAAACCCAAATGACTCTACCAAAAATACTACTAGAACTGATAAATTAATTCAGTAAAGTTGCAGGATACAAAATCATTGTACAGAAATATGTTGCATTTGTATACCCTAATAATGAAGTAAGAGAAATTAAGATAACAATCCTATTTATGATTGCACCAAAAAAACCCTATGAAAAACTTAACCAATGAAGTGAAAGACCTGTACTCTGAAAAATATAAAACTTTGATGAAAGAAACTGAATATAACACACAAAAAAATAGAAAGACATTCCATGCTCATGAATTGGTACAACAAATATTGTTAAAATGTCTATACTACCCAAAGCAAACTACACATTTAATTCAATCTTTATCAAAATACCAACATTTTTCACAGAACTGGAACAAACAATCCTAAAATTTGTATGGGACCACAAAAGACCCTGAATAGCCAAAACAATCTTGAAAAAGAAAAACAAATCTGGAAGTTAACAATGCCTGATTTCAGATTGTATTACACATGTGTAATGTCAACACAGTATGGTACTGGCAGAAAAGTAGACACATAGATCAATGGAACAGAACACCTAGAAATAAACTCCATCTATATGGTGAACTATTCTTTGACGAAGCAGGAAAGAATATTTCATGAGTGAAAGACAGTCTCATCAACAAATGTTTTTGGGAACACTGGACAGTTATAAGCAAAAGAATGAAACTGGACCACTTTTTACACCATACATAAAAATAAACTAAAAATTATAAAAGACCTAAATTTGAGATTTGAAACCATAAAGATCCTCAAAGACAGGCAGTAACTTACCTGACATTGGCTTTAGAGACTTTTCCAGATAGGTCTCCCAAGGCAAAGTAAACAAAAGCAAAAATAAACTATTGGGACTACATTAAAGTAAAAACCTTCTGCACAGCAAAGGAAACCATCAGGAAAACTAAAAAGCAACCTGTTGAATGGGAGACAATATTGGCAAATTACATATTTGATAAAGGGTTAGTCATCAAAATATATAATGAACTGAGACCACTCAATACTAAAAAAACAAAAAGCTAAACTGAAAAGTGGGCAGAAGACATGAACAGTCATTTCTCCAAAGAAGATATATTGATGGTCAAGATACACATGGAAAGATTCTCAACATCACTCATCAGGGAAGTGCAAATCAAATCTACAATGAGAAATGGCTCAAATAAACCACACATGCAACAAAAGTGTTGCCAAAGATGTGGAGAACAAGGAACACTTATATACTGTTGGTGGGAAGCAAACTGGTGCAACCTTTGTGAAAACCAGTATGGAGTTTTCTCAAAAAAATTAAAAATAGAGCTATTTTGTGATCTGGTAACTGCACAACTGAATATTTACCCCCAAAATACAAAAACAGTAATTCAAAGGAAGACATTCACCCACATGTTTATAGCAGTATTACTGACAATAGCCAAATTATGGAAGCAGCCCAAGTGTTTATCAATAGATGAATGGATAAAGAAGAGGTACTACACACACACACACACACACACACACAGGCAATTATTTATCAATAAAAAAGAATGAAATCTTGTCATTTGCCACAACATAGATGGAGCTAGAGAGTATCATGTTAAGCAAAATAAGTCAGAGAAACACAAATATCTTACATTTCACTCATGTGGACTTTAAGAAACAAAACAAATGGAAAAAGGTAGGGGGGAGACAGAAAGATACAAAGCAAGAAACAGACACCTAACTACAGAGAACAAACTGATGGTTACCAGAATGGAGAGGTGTGGGGGATGGAGAAATAGGAAGTGTGGATTAAAGAGTACACTTATGATGAGCACTGAATAATATATATAGAATTCTTGAATCACTATATTATGCACCTGAAACTACGATACCATATGTTAATTATACTAGAATTAAAATAAAAAAAAAAACTTAAAATTATGTTTTTAAGTTTTTAAAATTATTTTAAGAGACAGAGAGAGTGAGTCAGGGGGGCACCTCAGTGGGGCGGTGGCAGGTAGAGAGAGAATCTCAAGCAAGCTCTGCACTGCCAGCATGGAGCCTAACACAGGGCTCGAACTCACAAACTGTGAGATCATGACCTGAGCTAAAATCAAGAGTCAGATACTTAACTGAATGAGCCACCCAGGTGCCTCTAATATTATTTTTTAAAAATAAAAACTATTTTAGGGGCGCCTGGGTGGCTCAGTCGGTTCAGCGGCCGACTTCGGCTCAGATCATGATCTCGCGGTCCTTGAGTTCGAGCCCCGCGTCGGGCTCTGTGCTGACAGCTCAGAGCCTGGAGCCTGTTTCAGATTCTGTGTCTCCCTCTCTCTGACCCTCCCCTGTTCATGCTCTGTCTCTCTCTGTCTCAAAAAAAGGAAAAAAAAAAAAACGTTAAAAAAAATAAAAAGTATTTCAGAACCAAGAAAAAAGAAAATGGGCAAATACATGAAAAGACAGTGCATTGAAGAGCATATATAGGTGGCAAAGAGAGCACATGAAAAGATATCCTGTATCATTACCCATCAGGAAAATGTAAATCAGAACCAAACTGAGAAGTACATCAAACTTATATGAATGTTCAGAGTGAAAAAGATGGGATAAGGGATAATAGCAAGTTTTGGAGAGGATGTGGAGAAATTGGAACACTTATACACTCCTGGTGGTAGCATAAAATGATACAGCTGCTTTCGAAAATAATGTCAGGTCCTTAAAATGTTAAACATTAAGTTGCCATATGATGTAACATTTCCACTTTTACATATGTACCCCATACAAATGAAAACATGTCTGTATAGTAACATGTACATAAGTGTTCATCGCAGCATTATTCATAATAGCCAAAAAGGAAAAAATTCAATTACTCATCAAATTACGAAAGGTTGAACAAAATGTACATCCATTATAGTATACCCATACAATGGAATGTTATTTGGCCAGCCACATGTAAAAAGTTAAGAAGTACTGATATATGCAACAACATGAATGAACTTTGAAATTATTACCCAGAATGGAAGAAGCCAGGCAGAACCGACTGTGTATCATATGATTCCTTTTATATGAAATATCCAGAATAGGGGAATCTATAGTCAGAAAGTAAATTTGTGTTGCCTAAGCTAGGCAACTGTGGGTTGGTGGTGTGGAAATGTAAATGCTGCCCACTATTAAATATGGGGTTACTTTCAGGGGTGATGAATATGTTCCGGAAATAGAATAGTGATAGGTGAATAACTACAAATATAATGAAACTATTTAATTGTTTACTGTAAATGGGTGGATTGTATGGTAGGTGAATTATAAGTTGTTAAAAAATAATAGTTCCAGTAGATTAAAACAGGCTATGAAATGTATAATAAGAGATGATATGGAGAAACCATCTATTGAAGGCATCAAGCTCTGTCATATTTCACTGAAAATTACCTGCCCATTTTTCTTTCCTCCAAATTCTACACTTTCACACCAAGTGATAATGGCAGTGGTTATGAGTAATTTGCTAGGGCAAACAGTCCCATACCGTGTTCTCCATGGATTTTTATGCTGGCTACTCTAAAATTCTGCCAATTTTTAGCATAGAAGTACTTGCAAACTTTAATTTTGAAATGTCTTTAGGAATGACTCACCTTTTCCCAAGTTTAATGTATTTGGGCCCTGAAAAAATTACAGACCCACAGTGCAGCTATTTTACATTTGAAAAACTCTCCAGCAGGTGTGTCTTTCTCATTTGCAATTGTCTACTTAACTGTCTGCTCAGAATGCAGTAAGTAGCACGTTTAGTATACTCAGGTTTTATTTTGCTGAGTAATTCGCTTGTTTTATCTCTATTTGAGATACTCCTAGTAAGTTATGTATTGAACAAATGTCTATGAACCAAATTATCTTTTTCAACTTATTTCCATGGTACCTTTGGGATTGTGTTCCTACAGGAAATCTTTTGTGGCTGGTACCTATCAACTTCCAGCTCACACTAAAAACAGTACTCTCTAGAATGAGGCCATGCCTATCACCCACAGTCAGGACATTTTGTTGAGGGGACTGGATTGCTGATGAATTTCTCAGAATCTTCAAAAGGGAGAAGTATTTAGCACAATGTTACAGCACACAGGATTTAAAATCAGAAAGATCTGTATTCAAATTATAGGTCCAATGAAAAATAGCCAAGGCAAATAAACAGTCTAAGTGTCTATTGACAGATGAATACATAGTGTGGTGTGTACACACACACACACACACACACACACACACACACACACACACACACACACAGGAATACTATCTAGTCATAAACAATAAGGAAATCTTCCCACCTGCAACAACATGGATGGATATTAGGGCATTATGCTAAGTGAAACAGATGAGACAGTGAAATACACTTGTGGTCTGGTCTCACTTAAAAGCATAAACTAAAAACCAAATTCATTAAAAAAAAATTGAAAGATCAGATTTGTGGTTACCAGGGGTAGGGATGGGGTATCAGGGAATTGAATAAAGGCGATCAAAAGATACAAACTTCCAGGGATAAATAAGTACTAGGGATATAATGTATAACACGATAGTCATAGCTATCACAAATGTATGTTATATTTGAAATGTGCTAAGAGAGTAAATCCTAAAAGTTCTCATTACAGGGAAAAATAATTTTTGCCAACATATAAATAAGTGAATTAATAAATATACTTTCCAGCACAAGAGCCTATGTCTTGCTCCTCATTGGAAGAGTCCAGCACATTTTGCCTTGGTAGCAGTATATACTAAATAAGAACAACAATCTGGAGTCAGCCAGACCTGGGTTCCAGTCCTAGATTTCTCACTGATGGTTTAAGTAAGATGTTCACCTTGAACTTCAAACTCTTCATCTACGGTAACAGAGATAATTATTGTCCCCCATTCATACGGTTATTGAAAAGACTCAATGAAGTAAATTATATAAAGTTCCGAGACATATGCCTGACAAACAGCATTAAATGATCATAACTATTTTTATTACACTTGCAGCTATAGCAAATTCAGACACAGTCTTTTGTGGACCCACATCTAGGTTTATGAAGGTGGAACTACATCTATTCCATACCTGAGAATACCGAGAATTTGGTTCAGGTAGAAGGTCATTTATCTAACTCACTCAGGAACACCATTTAATTTTTTCTAAAAAAATCAAAGGCACAAAATAAATCCCTGCTTTTTGTTATTTATTTCTGATGACTAGTCTTTCTGGACCTGACCCAAATTGTTTTTAGTATGCAGATTATGTGACACACTCTTAGTATTTGAAAGTAGCATATGCTCTTTACAATGTGTATCAGATACAGAAGTCTCCAATTTCCCAGAGGCCACAGCTACCATTCCACTCCTATTACAAAGGTACTTTCCACTGCTTCTCAGTGGAAAGCAGTGATGCCAAGTAATGATAGCTTTTGTATGACGGCCATTTTTTTTCCCTAGTAAATTTCTCTTCTTGCCCTCCAGATAGCACACTATCTGTTTCAATACATGTGGTTTTCATATGTTTTTTTTTTTCCTACCCAATACTAAAAGCTTTTATACCTTTTCCATTCAATATGAGCCAGTCAGGATGCCTGACAAATGAATCCACTTCATATAGCTCCATCAACCAACTAAATATGTCAACAGAATGTATTAGAGATAACATACCATCAAAAATGTTCAATTCTTTGCCTGATCCAGCTATACTCCAGATGTTCCTAATCATCACTCCTGGGCTCAGTCCTACCAGGCTGTGGAGTGGATGATATTTACAGCTCTCCCTCATAACAGGGAGATTATGGTAATTTTCTAATTTACAACACCATATCATAAGTATTCAAAATATAATTTTAAACAAACAATGCCTAGCCATTTATACTCTCTTAACAAACTCCTACACTGATCTTTCAGATGGGGCTATAGCCAGTCCTTTGGTCTGTATCACAAGTTCCTAGATTTGCTGATAGGCCCTGGTCTCAATGCCTACCCACCCCGTCTGTCCAATAATAAGGAACAAACTTGTAGTATTTACTGTAAGCCATTTGTCTGCCCTCTATCATTAGAAATATTTTCATATTTAAGATATGTTTTAGGATAAGACTCCTATTTGTGCTTGATTGACCATGGACTTATCTGTATCATTGATACCAGTTCTCCTTTCCCTCTCCCAGAAAACATCACTATTAGTTTGATGGTAAGTGGAATACAATTCCTTTAAGTACTTAATAAATTTTGTCAATTTTAGGTGCAGCCTTTGTCCTTTTATTACTTTTCTCCTTGATATGATGGAATTATTCTGAATTAATTTCTGAAAAATTAGTTCTAAAAATCTTACAACCATGGGAATTATTAATATTCAGAGATGATGTTTCTTTTTCTTTGGTTTCTGGGATATTTTAAAGAGTGTTAATTCTTCATAATGTGACTATTATGTGTATTTTTTTTCATATTGTGAAAAAAATATGATGCTAAGATTCTCAGCATCTTAAAAAGGCACTGCAATCTGGGAACAAATAGAAGGCTTATTGCACTGCTATGTGGCTACTGGGTGCTCATTAAATATTAGTTGATGTTTGAAAAGTTAAGTGGAATGTAATTGCTTTCTGCATAAGGAGACTGCAAAGTAGAACTCTGGCCATGCTGGAAACTGAAAGAAGTGATTTTAAAAATCAAGAATAAGGGCCTTCCTCATATTATTATTTTGGTACCTTGGATTGGATGTTATAAAATGTCATAGAGAGTAATTATGATTGAGACATACCACAATATTTTTTCTGGAAACTGGATGTTTTGACAAATATAGATCTTATTCAAAACTGAAAAGCTTTTTTTTTTTTTAAATACTCTGATGACTTTCATTTTGTATTAATTATTTGGGATAGGAGTAAGGTTACCAATAATGATTAATTTATGTTCTATAAAATTCTATGTTAGCAAATCTGTATTTCAAGTGAATCTTGGCTCCAGACAAAGTGACTTGCCTCTATAATAATTTATCTTAGATTGGTGACTGAAATTCACTCACCATTGACCCAGTGTTCATGCCCTCATTTTTCCTTAGAAACATGGTAACTACTAGAATACACACTAATTACATACAAAGCACAATTACATCCACCTATACACTGCTGATATTTACATAACTATCAGTCTAATATAATACAATTCCTTTAAGTACTTAACAAATTTTGTCAATTTTAGGTGCAGCCTTTGTCCTTTTATTACTTTTATCTACAAGGACTACAGGAACTTTTTGACATCCTTCATTCTCAGGTTGGGATTCAGTAAGAAAGGAATGCCTGGAATGGAGTTAAAATATTATCCCTAATCTGTCTTCTCAGCAGAAGCAGGTTGCAGCTCTGAAAATGTTGTACATCTTTGTGATGAATGGGTATTTTCTCGCTGTTAGGATCCATGTTTTAGATGTGCTTCTCATATCATACTTGGTAGATGTGTTGTTCAAATCTTCTGTTTTTCCTAATTTTAGTGTAATGTTCAGAGAAAATAGTGATGTAGGTGGTACTCTGGGCATTTATTTTCCACCTTTGATCTACTATTGGTTTCTGCCCATTTCCAAGCAAGTTCAGATATCCTCTAAATTTTCTTTGTTGTTTGCAGCTGTGATGATTTCTCTTGATTTCAAATGATAACCTGTCTGATTCAGACTTTGGAACCAAGAATGCATTGTAGATAAGAGACTTGCAGTGTCTGGAAGAAATGTAAGCTTGTTCATCTGCTTTTACTGCTACATACAATGAAAATCCCATTATCATTTATGGATAGACAGCTGGCTGACCATGACTTTCTGTTAATAAAAGCAAATTAAATTACACTCTATGATAACCAGGATTAAAAAGCTGATTGAAAGCAAGTTTGGGGGAATCTTTGCTGTTCTCATGGTACATTAGAATGATGGGCAAATGTAATTCAAGAAATGCTGCATAGGGTGGCTCTTTCTAAGGGAATTAAGTAATTTAAAGGAAAAAAAAATGACAAAACTGAATCCCTAAAGTATGTCTTTACATAGGCTGAAACAAGGGATAATATATAATTTTAAAAATCTGTTATCACTAGCAGCACCAGCAATCTAGTAGATAATAATTAACTTATTATTTTATAGGTTGCCAAACTGCAATGTCAATTGAATTTACTGACTCTCCAGATCTCTTCTGTCAAAGTCAGGACATGGATTTTAAAAATGTGGGCTCTACGAAGAGAAATATAGGCACACAGGAAACTTCCAAAGTCAGGATTTCCCCAAAACCTCAGCTCTCCCTGAGTCTCCTCTGTCAGCTAAAACAGACTCTTCTTCACCTATTTGATAAGTTTGTTTGTCATTTTAATGCTTTAAAGAATGCTCAAATGAGGCACTTGCTTTTCAAGATAAGGTCAATTCTCACACACTCAACTCCTTAGTAATGGAATTATAATTAGAAAAATATTCCCCCTTATACCACAGATATATATAAAGTAAAGCCTGGAGAGACAGGCTTTAAGAAAAACACACCTCTGAAAATCTTATCTAGATAATAAGCATAAAATGTAGAATGAATAATAAAATTAGTAGTAAAAGTGATTTTCTAAAGAAGGAAAGCATTACATCAGGTTGAACACGCTTATAGTGCATTCATACACATCCACATTTTCTGGATACAACATGCCAGTTTGAGCAGATAGGGTCAGTTCTAATACTTCGTTTATTTTACTTTTTAAAAATTGATTTGCTGGCGGGTCTTCTCTTTGAAGTTAAAATGTCAAAATCTCATACAAATGCTTTATTTTGAAAAATGGAAATTCAGACATGGCTATGACTAACAACAATATGACATCCAAGAATATTTTCCTTTCCACATGTCTTTAACATGCATGAACATGAGAGGAGCATTTGCATCTCTAAGAAGTGCTTCTGAGGTTGTTCACTTTAGTGTAGTCATATTGACAAGATATACTACAGAAGAAATCATGGTAAGTGTATATTAGGTGTCCACCCACCCCCAAAGTAATGTATTTTAAGTGACAGAAATAAGAACAAGGAAGGCTTAATTAACACAACAGGGTGCAGGGTAGTACAAAATTATTTGATCCATGAGAAATGACTTCTTTATTGCATATTACTTGACTATGGGATACTCAGGAGTAAACATAGATGCATCCCATTGATGTTCTATTTCCCATTTCCCAGAATTGAATCAATTCTAAATTCTATAGCCCCTTTAACAAAGTAGAAGTTGGGTATACTTAAGGAAAACCACTACAGCATCCATATATTTGGTGTATTTTTATACCAAAGGTATGTGCAACTATTTTTTAAAGTTACTTATGGATTTAGATTATTGAATGCTTGCCAAACACTATAATCTAGAGACCTATACTGTTTCTCTATTATTTTCCAGTATGCATGGGAATTTATGAAGCCTAGGTCATCAACAGAGCCCAACATGAATCCACCTCACCATACCTCCTGTGGAACGTCCAAATTATCCATTGTTTATTGAGTTATTTAGTATATACTATTGTAGCAATCATTAGCACCTAGGCACAACATTGCATGGGTTCTCTGATACTTAGAATAGTGGTTATTATGGTAGGAAGGACCATGTAGAAATCTTTGGTACTTCTCTTTCCTGACTCTTTCCTTGTACATCAAACGCTAACACATGACTAGAAGACAATTTAAGAAACTAATGCCACTATCAAAGACTTAAATAGGAAAGTAACTTTCTATCATTTCGTATTTTGCTCATTAACTTAACTGATACCCAAACATATGGTGTATAACTATTGACCTGGGGAATGTTTCCCCCCTTCCCTCCAATTTAATGGAAAACACCAGAAGCTGTCTTGTTTATTTTAGCAGGAATTACAAGATATTTACCATCTTGCTTCTAGGGTGTCAGTTCTGTACCATATTGTAGACTCAGGGGCTTTAACTGTCTTACCATCTAGACAGCATTATGCTGGTCTTCTACATTGACGATTTAATGCTATAAGAATGTAAAACATAAATACCGTAGAGGCTTTGGTAAGACATTTGTAGGATGAAGACAGAGAGATAAAGTCTTCAAATATCAATGAGACATTTAAATAACAAAAGAAATAATGAGAAGAATATATTATTGTCATAGAACAAAATAAGAATCCATGAATCCAAATAGATATAAATATATGGTAGACAACAAACGCTTCTTCCTTACAGTCAATTCCCGACTAATAAATATAGAAGAAATGATAGAACTAGAAAATTACCATTTGGCGCTCATTTTATTATTAGTTGTTTCAGACAAGAATCACCATAACCTAAAAGTAGTGCCCTAAAATATGAGAAAAAATATTTCTAACCTATCTCTAAAAGATACTTATTAATTGGGATGGAAAATATAGAAAAGTCTGGCCAACAATATTTTAATCAAGTGATCAAATTAACATCACAATTAATGGGAAAAGTTGAGGTCAAGTGCCTCCCTCCTATGATGATTTCTTCCAAAAATCCACACCTAAAATTCTAATCCCGATGAAAATCAGGTGAACATAAATTAAGGAATAGTCTAGAAAATAAATACCCAGAACTCTTCCAAAATATGTTAAAGTCATGAGAGAAACAAAGAGATTGCAGAATTTAAATTTATCGTGTGACCCAGGATTGGATTCTGAGAAAAGAAGGTCTTTTTTTTTCTAAAAAAGGTAATTATAGGGACAATTGGAGAAATTTGCACATAGTCTGTAATTTCGATATCAACACAAATTCCCTGGTTTGATAACCTTACTTTGATTATGTAAGAAAACATCATATTTCTAGGCAATATACCCTTAAGTATTCAGAGGCATCTTATCTTCAAATTTCTTTTCAACTTTTCAAAGAAAAAACTGCATGTAGATATATAAATACATATGTATACTCATGTGGTCTCATAGTTTATGTGTATGTGTGCGTGCCTATATGGATTCAGAGAGAAAAAAAAGAGGGAGGAAGAAAAGTGTATGTGAAAAATGTAAGTATTGGTGGACTTGAGTAAAAGTTTAGGTGAATTTATTGTCCTACACTGCAATCCTTTTTATAATTTTCCAATCATTTCAAAATAAAGGAAAAGAAAAGCCAGTTGGATTGCAATCTTGTGAAAAGCTGAAGAATCCAGTGGTTCATTCTAAAAAAAATTCACTCTTAAGAGAAAAACAATTTGCTGAACATTATCACTAACAAAGAAGCACATTTGTTTCTAATTGCTTGAAATTAAGAACACCAACTGATACAACAATCTAGAGAGAATAGCTTAAGACCAGATGAGACTAGAAAGGGAAGCAATGAAGGAAAAACTACCAGTAATATGAAAACAGCAAAATACTGGTCTCATGTATATTTCCTTTTTTTTGCAGTTAAGACAGTGTCCATAAATGGCTATCAGTTATATATGCCAGTACCATCTCAAATTGTTTATTACCCTTCACGTACCTCTTTGAAATCCCTTTATTCATTTGGTATTCTATACCTAATTTGTACCAATCATTGCATTAAGTCTTAAAATACCCATCAACAAAAAGGTCATCCTTTCCACAATAAATATACAGTCTCATGGGGAACAATAAAAATAATTATACAAATAATTATTTAATATTGCCACCATAAATCCTATGAAGTAAATGAAAAGACAGGGCAATGAGAGTTTAGCAAAGGAAACTGGTATAGTTTCAGAAGACACATGATTTTTTTTAACAAAGTGACTTTAGTTGGAGATTTGATAAATAAAATCTAGTCTATTTATGGATACTCTTTTTAATTAAAAAAATTGTTAAACATTTATTCATTTTGATCCACCAAAAAACTGCTAGACTTGATTCATGAATTCAGCAAAGTTGCAGGATATAAAATCAATGCACAGAAATCAGTTGCATTCCTATACACCAACAATGAGGCGACAGAAAGAGAAATCAAGGAATCGATCCCATTTACAGTTGCACAAAAAACCATAAAATACCTAGGAATAAATATAACTAAGCAGGTGACATATCTATACACTGAAAACTATAGAAAGCTGATGAAATAAATTCAAGAAGACACAAAAATTGGAAAAAGATTTCATGCTCCTGGATAGGAAGAACAAATATTGTTAAAATGCTGATACTACCCAAAGCAATCTACATATTCAATGCAATCCCTATCAAAGTAACACCAGCATTCTTCACAGAGCTAGAATAAATAATCCTAAAATTTGTATGTAACCAGAAAAGACCCCGAATAGCCAAAGCGATCTTGAAAAAGAAAACTAAAACAGGAGGCATCGCAATCCCAGATTTCAAGCTATACTACAAAGCTGTAATCATCTAGACAGTATGGTACTGGCACAAGAACAGACACTCCGGTCAATGGAACAGAATAGAGAACCCAGAAATGGACCCACAAACATACGGCCAACTAATCTTTGACAAAGCAGGAAAAGAATACCGAATGGAATAAAGACAGTCTCTTAAGCAAGTGGTGCTGGGAAAACTGGACAGTGACATGCAGAAGAATGAGCCTGGACCACTTCCTTACCCCATACGTAAAAATAAACTCAAAATGGATGAAAGACCTCAATGTAAGACAGGAAGCCATCAAAATCCCCAAGGAGAAAGCAGGCAAAAACCTCTCTGATCTTGGCCGTAGCAACTTCTTACTCAACACGTTTCCGGAGGCAAGGAAAACAAAAGCAAAAATCAACTATTGGGACCTTGTCAAAATAAAAAGCTTCTGCACAGCGAAGGAAACAATCAGAAAAACTAAAAGGCAACCGACAGAATGGGAGAAAATATTTGCAAATGACATATCAGATAAAGGGTTAGTATCCAAAATCTACAAATACCTTCTCAAACTCAACACCCAAAAACCAAACAATCCAGTGAAGAAATGGGCAAAACACATGAGTAGACACTTCTCCAAAGAAGACATCCAGATGGCCAACTGACACATGAAAACATGCTCAACATCACTCATCATCAGGGAAATACAAATCCAAACCACAAAGAGATACCACCTGACACCTGTCAGAATGGCTAACATTAACAACTCAGGCAACAACAGATGTTGGCAAGGATGTGGAGAAAGAGGATCTGTTTTGCATTGTTGGTGGGAATGCAAGCTGGTGCAGCCACTCTGGAAAACAGTATGGAGGTTCCTCAAAAAACTAAAAATAGAACTACCCTATGACCCAATTGGACTACTAGGCATTTATCCACTGGATAGAAGTGTGCTGTTTTGAAGGGACACATGCACCCCCGTGTTTATAGCAGCACTACCAACAATAGCCAAAGTATGGAAATAGCCCAAATGTCCATCGACAGATGAATGGATAAAGAAAATGTGGTATCCACATATATGTATATATATCTATATGTGTGTATGTATGTGTATATATATGCACACACACACACCACACACCACACACACACACACACAATGGAGTATTGCTCAGCAATCAAAAAGAACGAGATCTTGCTATTTGCAACTACGTGGATGGAACTGGAGGGTATTATGCTAAGTGAAATTAGTCAGAGAAAGACAAAAATCCTATGACTTCACTCATATGAGGACTTTAAGAGACAAAACAGATGAACATAAGGGAAGGGAAACAAAAATAATATAAAAATAGGGAGGGGGACAAAACAGAAGAGACTCATAAATATGGAGAACAAACTGAGGGTTATTGGAGGAATTGTGGGAGGGGGATGGGATAAATGGGTAAGGGGCACTAAGGAATCTTCTCCTGAAATCATTGTTGCACTATGTGCTAACTAATTTGGATGTAAATTTATAAATAGATAGATAGATAGATAGAACATTTATTCATTTTGAGAGACAGAGAAAGAACATGAGTGAGGGAAGGGTAAAAAGTGAGGGAGACACAGAACCTGAAGCAGGCTCCAGGCTCTAAGCTGTCAGCACAGGGCTTGATGCCGGGCTCAAACTCATGAACCAGGAGATCATGACCTGAGCCAAAGTCAGACGTTTAACAAACTGAGCCACCCAGGTGCCCCTGGACCCTCTATTCTGATACACTATTCTATTTGATCATCTTTTAACCAATACAACACTCACTCAGTTACTGAGTTTTAAAGTAAATCTTCAAATCAAGTAATAAAGAGTCGTCAACTTTGTTCTTTCAGATGCCTTAGTGATTTTTTGATTTTACATTTCTACATAAACTTTAGAATCAGATTTTCAGTTCTTAACACGAGCAATGTATTTTCGAATTTGGATTGGGATTGCATTTAGATTGCTTTAGGGAATGAAATTTTATAAATAATGAGTTTTCCAAAAACACAGTTGATGCATCTCTCCATTTACTTATGTATTTTTAATTCCTCTCCACAATGTTTTATTGTTTTCAGCGTAAAGCTCTTTAACATTTTGCTAAATATATCTCTCCATGATTCATGTTTTAAAACTATCATTAATAGTAGCATTTGGGGGGGCACCTGGGTGGCCCAGTTTGTTAAGTGTCTGACTTTGACTCAAGTCATTATCTTACCACTTGTGAGTTCAAGCCCCACATTAGGCTCTGTGCTGACAGCTCAGAGCCTAGACCCTGCTTCAGATTCTGTGTCTCCATCACTCTCTGTCCCTCCCACATTCACATTCTGTGTCTCTTGCTTTCTCTTGCTCAAAAATAAATACACATTAAAAAAAATTAAATAGTATTTTTTACTTTTACTTTCCAATGAATGGCTAGTATGTACAAATAACTAATTAGACTCCCACTTCTGCTTAAAATAGAGAATGTCAAAAACACATCAATTCTACCATAACAATGAACACATCATATAGTGTATAAAATCCTAATTTTTCAGGCCATGAAGGAGCTGAGCTTCCAAGGTAACATGAAAAACTGAATTCCAAAGAATTCCAAACCTCTCCTATGAGAGACAAGAGTACAAATTATTTTCCTTTTTGCCAAACAGTAGAAAGAAGAGGTCATCACAATAAGAGCTAGTAAGAAGAAAACAGCTGAAACATAAATGAATTATTAAAAGGCAAAATATGTGCTACCATGACAGTTTAGAACCCCAGGGAACCTTACATGCAACATAAGTCCCCATCATTCATCAAACTTTTTCCTTGAGCCTCCACTGATTACTGATATGACAGAATTCAGGACTGAAACACCTGAAAGAGAACCCCTCTGTGGTCTACACATGAAGACTTCACTACATTTAAAGGTGATACTTCATCTCAACTCTACAGACCATTTAGAGTACAAGGTACAGGTTGGCTCCTGATGGAGGATGGGCACAGAAACAGGCTGTGTCCTGGACATTTGTCAGGTACAAGGAAGAAAATGCCTATTGATGGGCATGGAACAGAAAAACGCTCTGCCCCTAACCCTGCACTGACATGAAGCAGAAGTTATCTACAGCTGGAGGAGGACTAAGAAACCCACCCATCTTGGATCCTTTTAGGTTAATTCTAAAATTTCATTTATATAGATTGCTTAGAATTTCCTAATATGGAAAATCACAAGTAAATATGAAAAGTTTTAATTTTCTTAGGGATATTAAATTAAAATTTCAAATGAGTGCTAGCATCACTAGGCTTTAGAAAAAAAGAACTACTTTAAAGTATTAAGAGAAATAATATCACTATTCTAAAGTGAATACACTGTTACAAGTATTCAAGTTATAATACCTTTCAATTCAAATTACCATTATAGTTTATTCTGGTAGAAAAACACTTTCAAATGCCAGTTAACAACCAAGAAATGGATACTTCTTTTTTATATCCTCTTCCAACGTTTGTTGCATCATTTAAAATATAGGTCTAGCCCAAAGTATATTTTCAGGTTATTTGGCTAAACTAGGAAATTAGCCATGCAATCAGATAATCTATCTCTGTCTTTGACATTTTCAGTATTCCCCAATCTCATCTAACTTTGAAATGCTTCAAAAGCAATGGTATTATTGGGATTTATCAGTTTTCTTCAGAGACATTAAAAATATCCATACATAAATCCCATTTTAAAATATGCAATAAAAATAATCTGGTAACTCAACTTTCACTTTAAAGGTTTAAGTTTCTAATTTGGGTTACAGACACTGAGAAAAACTAGACATGCCTGCTAATTAAAAATCAAGACATCTCATTATAATATTTTTATATTATATAGAATATAGACACAAACCTTCCCAATGACAATCCATCAATTACTACAACATTCCCATTTTTTATCATTTTAGGCATTCCAGCTCTGGTTTTTATGAAAAACTCTGGATTACTAAGTCAACTGAGTTTGTAAAAGGCATTCTTCCATTAGACCTAGTTTTATCCTTAAGTGACTTCAGAAATTACTCTTTCTCATGGAGAAATGGTAACATTATGAATAGTAGCTTTTGCTTAAATACTAATTAGAAAACTATGTATTTTTGAACTCTGAAATATGTGGAAAAGAGGGAAGATGAACATTGAAATAACTTGCTATTCTGCCAAGCAGTGATATTCACTCAATATTTTGATGCATTTAATAATATTCATTTCCTATCCATTCATCTCTTGATGGACATTTGAGTCAATTACCTATCTTAGCTATTGTAAAGAATACTGCAATCAACATTGGAGTGCATATATCTTTTCAAATTAGGTATTTTCTTCTGCTTTTGGTAAATACCCAGTAGTACAATTTAGATATATAAAGATGTGGTATATATACATAGTGGAATATTACTCAACTATAAAAAATAAATGAGATATTGCCATTTGTGCCAGACAACATGGATGGATTTAAGGGTAAGTGAAGTAAGCCAGACAAAGATAACATGATTTCACTCAAATGTGAAATCTGAAAAAAAACTAATAAACCAAAAAAAAAAAAAAAAAAAAAAGGACTCATAAATACAGAGAATAAATTCAGGAACAAAATAAAAAGCAGAACCAGACTCCTAAACACAGAAGTTGCCCTAGGGGAGGATGTTGGGAAGATGGGTTAAAGAGGTGAAGGAGTCATTGGAACTTTCCTGAAGAAATTATATCTGAGGTGAGAATTAGAGCAAGACGATTTGGCCATGCAAAGAGCCAGGGGAAAAGTGGGTTAGTCCAAAGTCATTCAGGCAGCAAAGAACTTTGCACCAGTTCAACAGAGAAATGGGGCTATGGGATTAGAGTTTAATAATCTGTGGTGGGAAGAGAGGGTACATACAGTGGGGAAAGTTAAGATGTCTAAGATCGTATACCAAGAAGTTTAGATTTTATTCCAATCAAATTGGGAAGTCTCTGAATGTTTTATGCAAGGGTGTGATGGTTAATTTTATGTTCAAGCTGACTAGGCTAAGGGATGCCCAGATAGGTAGTAAAAAATTATTCATGGGGGTGTCAGCATGGGTGTTTCTGGAAGAGATTAGCCTTTGAATTGGTGAACTGAGTAAAAAAGATGGTCTTCCCCGATGTGGATGGGCATTATCTAATATACTGCAGGCCTGACTACAACCCAAAGAGGAAGTATGAACCCTCTCTCTCTCTCTCTCTTTCTCTCTCTCTGCTTGAGCTGAGACATCTATCTTCTCTTGCCCTCAGACATCATCACTCCTGGTTTTTGGACCCTTGAACACAGAACCCAGATTTACACTATTAATCCTCCAAATAGTCAAAGCACCCCAGATTCTTAGGCCTTCATAATTGAGAACAAAATTGAGTATTACACCAACTTTCCTGATTCTTCAACTTAAAGATGGAAGATCCTGGGACTTCTTTTCTTTCATCACTGTGTGAGCCAATTCCTAGAATAAAGTTCATATACACACATACGCACACACACACGTACACACACACATGTGTATGTGTACGTGTGTACGTGTGTGTGTGTCCTGTTGGTTCTGTTTCTCTGGAGAACCCTAATACAAGGGGGCATTGCGAATTAAGGTTTCAATTTAATTGATCATTGACTTCTGTGGAAAATAGCTTTCAGGTTCATTCCCCAAACTGGCACAAGCATTATTCCATTAATTGCAATTTCTTTGGGGATGTGGTAGTCTCCCTTTATCCACAGTATTGCTTTCCATGGCTTCAGCTACCTGTGGTCAAGTATGATCCGGAAGAAGATAATCTTTCTCCTGAAAGTCAAACAGTAGCCTGATGCTATGTAACAACATCTCTATTCACCTCACTTTATCCCAGTGCAGGCCATTTAATCATCTCACACCATCCCAAGAAAGGTGCTTACAGTACAAGAAGATCCTTTGAGAGAGAACCTTATTCACATAACTTGAATTACAGTAAGTTGTTACAATTGTTATATTTCCTTATTAGTTATTGCTAATCTCTTTTAGCAATAAAGAGATAAAGAGATAAATCTCTTTTATAAATCTCTGATTTATAAATTAAACTATCACAGGTACACATGATAAGAAAACACAGTGTATAGAGTATCCGGTACCATCTGTGGTTTCAGGCATCAACTGGGAGTCATGGAACATATCCTCCCATGGATAAAGGGGACTACTGTGTATCATTGTGTCTTTCACTATAAAGTAAACTCTGTTGGGCTACAACAGCCCATGACTGTAACTTTCCAGTATCAGAAACATTGCTAAAAACTTCCTACGATACTACTCTGCTTCTCTGATACACTCTTCCTACCAGTAATGCTGCTGTGACAGAGAACAGTAAACTAAGCATAGACGCCTTGTCATCTTAGGAATGCCATTCTAGTTACACTTCCATCATCCACATACTCTAGTAATATTTATTGAACAGATAACATGTGCTAGACCTTTTTGTAGGTAGGCAGTGGAGAATAAAAAGGCATGGATCCTACTCTATGAATTTTAAAGTCTGCTTAAGGAGAGAAAACATCTAAAACGCCAACACACACACACACACACACACCCACCCACCCACCCACCCACCAGAATCGAAAGTTTCAGAAAAAGAACAGAGTGCCATGAGACAGTAACAAGAGGCAATAAATTTCATTGGTTTTCTAGGGGAGAGGAGGAGAGTTAGAAATTGTGTCCTTGAGAAGTTATAATTTAAATTGAAAATTAAGCAGATGCAGAGCTTGAGGGAAGAGTATTCTAGTTAAAGGGAACAGTATGTAAGACATCTTAAAGCATTTGAGGAACTCAAAGGTGGCTCATGATCTTAGTGAATAAACAATAGTGGTATAACAGGCCTTTGTGGAGGAAAGCAGAAGCCAGATAATCATCAAACTTCTAAGGCCATTTAGGAATTCGTAAATTTTTTGTTTGAAAAAAATGTTAAAAAACCCATTGGCTTCCAAAGCAATGGTATTTTAACAGCAATAGGGACATTGAGGGATTTTAAGAAGGGCAATGACATTCCCCAACTTTAGCACAAGCCATCCTCACTGTAACTAAGTCCATGAACTGCTTTTACTGATCTACTTTCCTCGAAGACACAGGCAAATTTATTTTAAATGTGTCATCAATGTAGTGATAATTTCCAACTGACACCAAAACTAACAAATAGAGAAAAAAGATATTCCTGGGCAAAGAAGAATAAATAATCGGTACAATAATAGCAAAGGAAAGTTTATTTCTATTTCTGTGTTTTCCCTAGAATCTCTGATGGTCTCAATTTTATTACAATTAAAGACGATACAAAGTTAATACAAACAGCAACCATTTCCTAAGTCTTTACTGTGTCCTCTTTTATTTGCTCTACAACCATGTACGGAATATAAAATTAGCCCAATTTTTTAAGTGAGGACACTAAGGTTTGTAAGCAGCAAAGATCAAAGTGATGGAGCCAGGTGGCAATGGCTCCCTAATAGCTTTGAAGTTCTCTGGCCGATTTATACCAATATTTTTATTTTGCTCTTTCTAATTCTGAGAGAAGTTAGAACTTCTGCCCAATTTCAATTACAAACCAAAAAGCCCTAGCCTTCCTCAAGTCTACAAGTATTCCTCTAATTTATCTTTTCTCAGAGTTTGAGGATGCTTACCTCAACATTTCTCCTACTCTTAGTGTGAGGATTAGTTTTCTCAACTATGTCAGTTTTCAGGTTCAAAGTATCATGGAACAACACCTAGGTGTTAGAATAGATAACTATTTGGAAGTCCCTGGGAGTATTTCTATAAGGGCAATAGGGACAATGTCCATTGAGGATACAAGACTCATGTGTGGTCTCCTGAGTCACTAAGGCTTACTACTCTGATCAGTTACACTCACCTTCTCTCACATCTACTTCCTATACCATTCTCCCCAACAAAAGCCATGGTTTCTACCATTTCCTGTTTCACCTTGAACATGAACCTGTCCCTAAACATATTACAGAAGCACTAACTGAACAAAGGAGGTCACTCACAAGGACTAGTGACTTAAAAAAATATTTTTAAAACCAAAGCATAGGTATTTCTCACTGGGACTTAGATTTGTGGAAAGGGAGAATTCTGGCTATCAACTCCAGCTCTTCTCTAACCCTGTAGCTCTCATAAAATCCCCAGTTGTTATTTACATTGCTACTTGGTATGTCTTGGAATAAAGGACAGAGTCACATTTTTCCACTCTCAATCACTTGATTCCAAAGCCAGTCATCCACCTTAAATGCATCACCTCAGCTTTATACCTACTGTGGCTCACATAATTAAAAATGTTATATTCAGTAAATAAAGGGGCCAAATTATCTGAATGGAAAAATGGTGACATTAAAAACAGTTCTGGAATGGGAAACATGGGGGCCTCCAACCAATTCACACAAATTTCATCACCAAAGCCATCAAAAATCTCAGACTTGGTCCCAGATGCCTTTTTCACTCTGCTCTCACCTCATTAACTGGTTTTCCTAACTGAGGACTGACAAAGACGTCATATACCATGGGTTACCTTGAAAATAGTGCTTTGTAAATGAACTCCCACCCTAACATCAGTATAAACAACAAACAGGAAAAAATCTAAGAGGGAGGGATGGAGAGATGGCAAAATAGAATTCTCTAGAGTCATCAGGATGAATCCCCATGACTCAGAGCCCTGGTTCCTAATGTTCTGTCTTCTGCTATGTGCCTTCAGAGAAACACTCAAGAGGGGATCTAAGCTCTGTTGCCATTATTTTGCTTTAAATTCCCATTAAGATTTTTAGCTGGCTGACAATTTCTAAATAGTCTAAATGTCTCCATAATGTCTTACTATTACTTGACTACTTAGTTTCCCAGAGGACATGCAAAAATCCCACAGGGTAAGGATTTTAATATATCATAACCCACATGAGACTTTGGACTCAACTTTCCTTAGTGGCATTCACATCTGTTTGTCAGATGAGAATTAAGTTCGTCTTAAGGAAATTCTATACATTTTTACCAGGGCCTCTTATTTTTCCTTTTAACTAAAACATAATTAAAACAATAAAAACCCTAACTACCTTTCATGTAACACTTTCGCCTCTCTTCAGAGTACATGTAAAGTGAGGGGCTGATCTGCTTCCCTAGCCTCTTCGCATGCACAGGACTGGCCTGGAATTCAAGTTCCCAGGTAAACTAGATACCTTCACAAGAATCAAATGTGTTACATGAGCATTCTTGTAAACTTTTCACCTTTTTCTCTTCACCCCACAACAGAAGATCCAGGAACTAGATCTAGACAATAGACCCTTCCAGATCTCCTCTGTAGCACTGGCTTTCCTCTATAGCAGGGATGGTAAACTAGGTCTATAGGCCGAATCCAGACATCACCCTGTTTTACAAATAAGGTTTGATTGTAACACTGCCATACTCCATCATGTACATACTGTCTATGGCTATCTCAATAAAAGAACAGATTTGAATAGTCATTACAATGACTATATGGTCTGTAAACCTAGAATAGTTACTACCTGGCCCTTTAAAAAAAGTGTTGATAGATGAAAAAGCTCTGGAGGCTTTCTGAAGAATTTTAAATCATTTTTTCATTTTTTTAAAATGTTTGTTTATTTTCAAGAGAAAGAGAGAGACAAAGCATGAGCAGGGGAAGGGAAGAGAATGTGGGGGTGGGGGCACAGAATCCACAACAGGCTCCAGGCTCCAAGCTGTCGGCACAGAGCCTGACGTGGGGCTCGAACCCATGAACAGTGAGATCATGACCTGAGCTGAAGTCAGAAGCTTAACCAACTGAGCCACTCAGGTGCCCTGAATTTTAAATATTTTACCTCATTCCATCAACTCCCTCACAATCTGATATCCCTCAATGCCCAAGCTAACAAAACTTTCTCTGCTCATGAGATTCCTCCAGCACTCCAGCAAATTCATGTTTTTTGACCTCTGGAATCCAACCAGTCAATGTGAACAGGGACTTTTTGTGTTCTAATAAAACAGCATTATTAAACAAGTCTCAGATAATTACATTGATCAGTCTATGACATATTCCTCAAAGCCCTTAAATCTCTGGTCTCCTCATATTCCCTAAGTTTCTGCTTAGAAATACTAGAATTTGAGGTCTTAATTCAGATTTCTCTGGCATACTTTGAACATTACGCTTTTCAAAACAGGCTTGTTGAGATACAATTCACATACCAAAAAATTCACCCATTTAAAGCTGACAATTCAATTATGTTTAACATATTCTCAGATTTGTGCAACTATCACTGCAATCTAATTTTTACAACATTTTCATCATCCCCCAAAGAAATCCTGCACCCATTATCAGTTGCTCCCAAACACCTTACACCACCTGAAGCCTGGAGCAAACACTCATCTATCCTCTGCTCTACAGATCGATTTATAGGGAAGGTCCAGAAGAGACAATCTCACTATTACAGACTTTTGTGACTAGCTTTGTTCACTTAGCATAATATTTTCAAAGTTCAACCGTGTTGTTGCATGTACCTGTACTTCATTCCTCTTTGTCTATGGCTGAGTAATGTTCCATTGTAAGGATATACTACATTTTAAAATCCATTCACCAGTTGGTGGACATTAGAGTTTTTCCCCTTATGAATAATGGGAGCTATGACCATTCATGTATAAGCTTTTATGTAGATATGTTTTTTTTTTATTTCTCTTGAGTACATACCCAGGAGAATTGCTAGCTCATACAGTATACAGTATACTAACATTTATGGAAGTGCCCAACTATTTGCCAAAGTCACTGCATCCTTTTACATCCCAGTCAACAATGCAAGAAGGTCCCAATTTCTTCATAACCTCAGCAACACTTATTGTCTTTTCCATTATAATCATTTCAGTGATTGTGAAGTGACGTCTCATTGTGGCTTTGATTTGCATTTTCTTAATGACCAACAGTGTTGAGCATTGTTTTTCCTGTGCTTCTCTAAAGAAGAAATAAAAATGGTCAACATCTATTAAATCATTTGTTCATGTTTTAGTTGGGTCGGTTCCTTTTATTATGACATTGTAAGAGTTCTTTTTTATGACTCTGAGTCCATTATAATATATATAATTTGCAAATATTTTCTCTCATTCAGTGAGCTGTTTTTTCAACTTTCTTGATGGTATCAAGTACAAAAGTTTTAAGTTTTGATAAGGTCAATTGATCTATTTCTCTCTGGTTGGTTGTGCTTTACTATCATATCTAGCTAATCACTGCCTAACCCAAGGTGGTAAAGATTCACTTCTGTTTTCTTTTAAGAGTTTAATAGTTTTAACTCTTATATTTAGATCTTTGATCTACTTGGGAGTACTTTTTATATATGGCAGGAGTTAAAGTTCCAACTTCATTCTTTTGCATGTGGATGTTGGTGTTACTGCCATGTGTTAGCACTATTCCTTTCCAATTAATTATATTGGCATCTCTGTTCAAAGTAAGTTGAACAGACATGTAAGTTTTTTTTTTTTTTTTCCTGGATATTCAATTATATTCCATTGACTATATTCCATAGTGTGTCTGAGAGGTGAAACTTCCAACTTTGTCTGGTTGAGTGCCTCCCATATTATTTTGGCTACTGTACAAATGTTTTGCATTTTCATATGAATTTGTGGATCATCTTGTCAATTTAGGCAAAAGAACCAACTTAGATTTGATATGTATTGTTAAACACTGTTTTACATGTTCTGTGAGAAACTTAGGATAACCTGCTAAGGTTAGAGTGGGTAACAAATTGCGGTCGGCTACAGTAGGTAGAAAATGCTAATTTGGGGAGGAAAGTCTAGGACAGGAAACGCCAAGACCTCTGAGCACCACAGAAAGATTATTGCTTCCCAGACTGCTAACATGATATAACTTTGGCATCACTCCATTATTCTAGGAAAAACTTATTTCAATCTAATCAATTTCTCACGAGGAGTTCCTCTTCTCTCTCCCTAGTATCTCTCATTGTTACTTCACCACTCTGATGTACAAATAACAGCATTAGCTACCATGCATACCACTCATTGTTCAAAAGACAGTGTTTATACGACATATTTAATTCTTACATTCAACTTAACAGGAAATATTAGTTTTATTGTACAGATCAATACCTAGAGGGCCAGTGGATAACAGCTTTGTTATCCTTTGTTTAGGAATGAAGTTTTAGAGATTAGATTTGGACTCAAACTGATAGAGCTCTTATATTTAAGCTATTAATCAGTATTTAAACTTCCCCCATGAAGCATCCTTTTAACAAATGTCTTTGCAATCAATTAATTCATCAAAAATAAGTTAAGCTTCAGCAGAAGTAACTATTTGTACTGCCTTTCTAAGCTCTCTGAATGACCCTGAAACAAAAATCTTAAGTCCACTATTTTTATAAAGCTAAAGATCTAAAGAAGCCTACCTATCATTTTATAAGAGCCTACCCCATAGTAAAATTATTTTGTGTGTCAGATGTGCTTCCAAATAGTCCATGTAGATGAAATAGGGGATGGAATTTGATTAAACAAGTTTTTGAAAATTGTCAAAGACAGGGATTAATACATCGGGTTCGTTATACTATTTAATCTGCTTTTAAAAATCATTATGTCCAGCGTAAAAGTTTGTTTTTTTTAAGCAGAAGATTTGAAAGTTTTTTCTTTAATCTCAAATGCATTTGGTGAAATAATGTCTCTTTTACAGAACTAGTAACCTTGAGGAAAAATAAGGTAAAATAAAGTACGACACAGAGTAAATATATAAATAACCAACATCAAGGGCAACTAAATTAATTATTTCAAACATTTAAATTGGTGGTCCTAGGATTCCATGTCATTTTAAAGGTTCCAGTTTTCTCTCTTCTCCCTGTCCAGGTCACGGTTGCTACTGGGCTATTTGGTCAGTATCAGCAGACCAACCTGCTTCAGTCATGTCCTAGATCCTGAATAATTTTTCTCCTGTTCTTATGAGCTGATCAACTTATCTGATGTACTCACTTTACTGATTAGTCTTAACTTGTGCTCTGCTCTGTAGAGCAGGACACTAATGGACACCAAGTCCATTCCTGGGAGACATGGAATTTTTCTGACAGGCCTTATATAACGACTCCCCAAACACTTTGTTGAAGCTTCCCTAGACTGCTGATCATGACATTTTCACCCAATGACCTCTCTCCTTCACTTGGAGTCAGTCCTGTGCTCTCATTTGACAACTAGCTCCCCCAGATTTCCCAGGCTTCCTCTCTACTTTCTCTCATGGGTGCTTCCTGCAATAAAGACCTTTCCTTGTTTGATCACCATGGCACTTGCTTATGGGGGGACTGCTGGTAGCATGACTACATACTGGACAGATTCCCTAACTTCGAGTCACTTTTAAGTTCTTTAGACTTGTTTTAATGTCCAATCTCATATGGCGCTTAATTTTATCTCTCTTCTTCCTCCAGACTCCTGCCAAAGAAGCTTGGAGAGTGAGGAGCTGTAGCTCTTTATTCTCAGCCTGCTTTTAGAGCCCCCTTTGGCTGCTGCTCTTTCTTTCCTTAAATAGCGACTATATGTAGCTCAACACTCAGGTTTGTTGGAAACGTGGATTAGATACATGTGAGTTCCTTAAGGACTTCTCCAGAGACCTCTTCCTCGCTGCATGGTTTTCTAGTAAGGGATATCCGATTCCAACTTCATTTCATTCCACTCTCTGCTACATTTTCAACCTCTGTTCATACAATCAATTCACACAGCAAACAACTTTCTTGGGTGGGTGCTTACAGGACAGCTCAAGCTCATCTTCTTCCAAGCACTGAGGGTGGGAGGCTGACTGCTACATGGCTCCCCAGTCCCCCCTTTTTTTTTTACCTTGTCCTCCCCCACCCCGCCAGTTACCTTATTGCTCTATTCAAAAAGGCATAGATTTCAGATGAGCAAATCACTTCATAGGAACACTTCCAAAAGGGAAATGAAATGCCAGTATTTATTTTCTTCTCTATCAGACTTCCCTCATCTCCACATACTATTCTCTCAGAACCACATTTACTTAGCTAGTGGGTGGTGGACACATACTTTCTCTTCAATAGGAAAGAGTAGCACAAGCCACATCACTCATTTCTAGGTTCTTATATGGAACTTCAAAGGAGTCCTTTGATATATTTAACCTCCCTGTGGTGGTTTTGTATAAATGAAATAGAGGAAAGGTGATGGACAGTTTGAGTAGCAGAGCTTATCTGACCATGACTAAGTCCTGGAAAGATGTCAGACCTCAATTATTTTGGGCTTTTGTTAGAAAACAGTGAGTATTTGAAACTTCTTTGTCATCAGTTTAAGGTTCTATAAATCTCCATGGCACAGTTAAGCTTCATGAAATAAGTTCTGTGACATTAATTTGCTCCCCTGCAAAGCCCAGATTCAACCCTCTTTGACACTGTATTCCCATTTTAAACTGTTAACACTTAATACTGTCTCTAGCTTTTAATTGTACCTAGATGCAGTGCACTGTTGCCCTCTTTAATTACGTGTCTTCTAGATCTGCCACTCCTCTGGATTAACTCAGGAAATGGACGGAGAAAACTTAGATACTAGCCTACATAAACACACTCCTTTGTTATTTTTTTTAATGAGATTTAAGTGATTACTACACTTTATCTTCTATCCATCTTGTTTCCCTTGCACTTCATTAAAATTTGACAGTGGAATGATCTCCAAATTCAGATATCTTTGCCTTATGACACCCCTAAGATACTTAAAAACATTAGTTCTAAGTCATGGTTTTTCTGTTCTGAGTTATTCTGGATGCCCCAGCTACTGATTTGTGATTTTCTTTGTGAAAAGGTAGCCTGTTGAGTAGTATGATTCTAAGGGTAAAGGGGACTTCCCTTACATTTTCTTAAACGTTATTTCTCAGTCATCAGCATGTCCCGAAAGATCTCATATGCTGTTTCTGGGATGTTTGCTGCAAGGGCCCAACTCTTGCATGACACATGAAGCAGTAGGCTTAACTGCACCTCTCTGCTTATCAATACCCACATCCATGTCTCCAAGGATTACTGATTTCTCCTACACTGTCTCTAAGACATTCGCCATATTTCTGGTCTTCTTCAAATCAGTAACTATATCCCTTTTGTAGGAGTATTTGGAAATACTAGAATTGAAGAACCTACAAATTCACTTTTACTTTGTCAGACCATGATTCCTAACCTGTATAGAAAATGATATTACAGGAAAAATGCAAGCCTTGAAGAGGAAATGAAGACACTGCCTTTCCACTAGTGTTAAAGAGAACCATTCCTTGGCTAATGTTAACAACTCAGGCAACAACAGATGTTGGCGAGGATGTGGAGAAAGAGGATCTCTTTTGCACTGTTGGTGGAAATGCAAGCTGGTGCAGCCACTCTGGAAAACAGTATGGAGGTTCCTCAAAAAATTAAAAACAGAACTACCCTATGACCCAGGAATTGCACTACTAGGTATTTATCCAAGGGATACAGGCATACTGTTTCGAAGGGACGCTTGCACCCCAATGTTTATAGCAGCACTATCAACAATATCCAAAGTATGGAAAGAGCCCAAATGTCCATCAATGGATGAATGGATAAAGAAGATGTGGTATATATATACAATGGAGTATTACCTGGCAATCAAAAAGAATGAAATCTTGCCATTTGCAATTACGTGGATGGAACTGGAGGATATTATGCTAAGTGAAATTAGTCAGAGAAAGACAAAACTCATATGACTTCACTTATATGAGGACTTTAAGAGACAAAAAAGATGAACATAAGGGAAGGGAAGCAAAAATAATATACAAACAGGGAGGGAACAAAACATAAGAGACCGTTAAATATGGAGAACAACCAGAGGGTTCCTGGAGGGGTTGTGATAGGGAGGATGGACTAAATGGGTAAGGGGCATTAAGGAATCTACTCCTGAAATCATTGTTGTACTACTATATGCTAACTAATTTTGTTGTAATTTTAAAAAAAATGAAATTTAAAAAATAATAATAATAAATTTAAAAAGGAGCACCATTCTTGCTAGTCATCAGTCACTGTACCTCTGTTATCCTTCACATTTCATGGAATTTTCTTTTAATTGAAACTTTAAGTATGCACTCCCACATAAGCTCAACTTAGGTATGAAGCTAATGGAGTGAAATTTCTGTAAGTAGAAAGACAGCAATATTCCCAACTTAACAGATTTTACAGTTGCAGATTCAATAGTGATGCTTCTTGTTTTATGAACATTTTAAAATAGAAATATTTGTCCCTTAGTCCAAAAAAATTATCTCAATAGAAATCTTAGGATAATTTTCAGTTACAGATTTAGTCCTCAACTGATTGTTTTCTTTCTTTCTAATTCAACCTTGACAGGTATTATTTGGAATCTTATTCATGGTAGATTCTAAAATTTCCACTGAGACACACCTACTAAAAGAAATTTCCAGCTGAGCAAATATTTTTACCACAGATCGTGTTCTTTTTACTCATTCGCTGACATGTCTTGTGAGACCCTGTAGTCTGCCCCACCTCTTTGCCCCTGTGACACAGCTCACCCCAGATCTGACATGTTTTTTAGGCACTTCCAGATAAAGGACCAGGAGTCAATTTAGAGCTGTAGAATTCCTTAGTCATCAACATGTCTATTTCTCTCCAACAGCATTATGGAGACTTCATTAAATTCTCCTTAATTTATTCACTCCTAAAGCTTATTTTTCATTATTTAAAAAAATGCCAGATCGGGATGAACTAAAAACATAATATTATCTTTAAAAACAAACAAAAAAGACTTAGCAAAGGAAGAGAATGGGAACAGAGAAAGATAAAGAGCTAAGTAAGATAAAGGACACAGAAACCCTAACAGTCTTTCTGAACAGAGGACTGCGGTCCACACCAACAAATGACCACTCTCCCAGGTAATCAAAACACACCCTCCCCTTAGACGCTCCAGAGATAGTGTCTAATACATCTTCGTGCTTCTAGCCCAGGAGTCTTCCAGAGGTGATGGTACCTCTGCATTTAACTTCTTCCTGTCGATCACCATGTTTCTGTGTACGCTGGATGTGAAGGGGAAGAGTATCAGCTCTATCTTCCCAGAATAAGCTATTTGCCATTTACTATGAAGAAGTTTGTCCTTCCCCACATGACTCAAATATACTGAGTATAATTTCTATTTGTTATTTGGCTCAACTTCAAACATATTATTTATTGTACTTTCTCTCACATATTCTAGGAATCATGTGTATTCAATATGGTTCAGTGCAATTTTCTTAATATTTTGTTACTGACAAGAGAACTTAATTTTCAATGGAGGGCATCTTACTCTTGGAAATAGTTTATGAGTTTCCTGTTTCAATCACTCATGAGGGACTCCTCTTTAATCTCCCCAGGGTCTCTGTTCGCTTTATGAAGGATAATGAAAAACGACTATAGCTACATCTACTGAGCCCTTGCTGCCTGCAGCACTGTAAGCAGTTGACAAGTATCATCTCATTCATTCTGCAAAGTAACTTATGAAGAAGATAATATTCATTCTGTTTTAGAGACTGCAAAACTAAGGCCTGAAGGTTAAAAAAAATGTTATAAAGCAGTAAATTTTCAGACTTTGGAACTTTTTCCCCATGCATGGTGTGTGTGTGTGTGTGTGTGTGTGTGTGTGTGTGTGTGTGTGTGTGTGTGTGTGTTTGCCAACAAACTTACTCCTGAGAAGTCTTTCCCTGAATTTGTCTTTCCTTTCTTTAGAAGACTTCAAAAAGTTTGGGTAACTTTAAACTTACTTCTCAATTCTCTAGTCTACTTCACATCAATTAGTCTCCTTTTGTTTATGTGTTAGCTAAGAAATTCTAGTGTAGTGAAATGCCTATGTATGTTACCATGTCCATATCTTCACAATTTCACTTGAAACCTTGTTCCCTAAATGAATGTCTTCATCTTCAGACCTCAAAACCACTAATAGGCATAACACACATCACCAAACAGTAATATAGACAGGAAACAGGGCCACTTGCCCAATGGGGAAACAGAGCAGGTCAGACGACAAAGAGGAGTCTTCCTTTCCAGTACAGGGAAGTCTCTGGCCACCTAGATCTCAGAAGGACTGAAATCTGGCTATTCCTCCTACCCTCTCTTTCTGTTCTCACATTTCAAACCCTGAAATTTATGGTTAAACCCGCTTAATAACAACACACACATTTTTACCATGATTATATATAGCCAGTTGGGGTTACCGTATTAACTATCATTAATTGAACAAGCTGAGTTATCACAAACCTGGGAAAATAAAAAGGCAAGAGAAAGATACACAAAAGATACTGATATTGAGGGGGCGTCTAGGTGGCTCAGTCAGTTAAGTGTCCAACTTCAGCTCAGGTCATGATCTCATGGTTTGTGAGTTTGAGCCCTGCATCAAGCTCTGGCTGACAGCTC
This sequence comes from Panthera leo, assembly GCF_018350215.1. Classification (NCBI taxonomy): domain Eukaryota; kingdom Metazoa; phylum Chordata; class Mammalia; order Carnivora; family Felidae; genus Panthera; species Panthera leo. Next base: position 52,357,810 of record NC_056691.1, on the reverse strand, counting down.
AGAACCTGGAGCCTGCTTTGGATTCTGTGTCTCCCTCTCTCTCTGCTCGCACCCTATCTCTCTCTAAAAAAAAAATAAACATTACAAAAAAGATATTGGTATTGAGAATAGCTCTTATAAAAGGAAAAAATAACTTATTTCTTAAGTTTTATTTCTAAATATCTTATTTCTGAAACATTTCCTCTCTTCACTGAAGCAAGAAACATGTCGGGGTGGAGAACACAGCAAAGTTGCACCAGAAATAAGCAACCTTCTAGTTACTATCAGAAAATGTATTCCTATTGACAACTCTTCTCCCCACCCCCACTAAGGTTTATACACAGCTAAGATCCTCCTATATCTTGCTACTTCTTATTAGGTATATGTTCTTTTAGAGGATGTCTATTAGGAAAGCCCATTACTCTAAGTCTGTTAATATTTTATAACACAATGGAAAATTTTACTCTCATCATTCAATATAATGTGACACTCTGGAGTGGGCTGAAAACATAGTTACACATAGGCTATCCTACCTGGTCTGCAGTGCAAAATAAACATTGCCTACCAAGTCTGGGACACACAGTTCTGGAAGGAGGCAAAACCTATTTCCTCTGTCTTGTTCAATGGATCTGCCTATCTGTATGATGGGCTGTGAGTGGGTTTCCTGGTTCCCGTACTTGCAGGTGTTTGTCCTATTTCCACAATGTTTCTCAAATGCATAGGGTTCATAGTTGCTGTTAATATCTGCTTAGAGAGCTTGAAGGTTGAATGCTCAGAAATGTATTATTTTTCTCCAACAAAACTGGGACAAATTAATTTGGTATTTTTATCTGGAATAAAGCTTCTTAAATAAAATACCTCTTAATGTTAAAACACACTGTTCACAAAGAAGATCTTAAGACCAAAAAATGGGTCCAACAGTCCTACGCAGAAAACAATGGACTTGAAGAAAACATCTCAAGGTTGCAATGGAGAGATTACATTCTGTACATCCCAAAAAAGTTCCTGCACCTGAGTCTCTAGGAAATACCATGCTGCTGACTCTCCCAGATAGCTTCCTTCCTGTACTCTTTATCCACTGATATTTTTTATTTTTTTAATTTTGTAAAGTTTATTTTTTATTTATTTTTGAGGGACAGAGACAGAGACAGAGCAAGTGAGGGAGCGGCAGAGAGAGATAGAGAAGGAGAAAGAATCCCAAGCAGGCTCCACACTGTAAGTGCAGAGCCTGATTCAGGGCTCAAACTCACAAACCATGAGAACATGACCTTAGCTGAAACCAAGAGTCAGACGAGCCACCCAGGTGCCCCACCATGGATTTTTATCTTTGAAAATTACTGGTGACTATTAGACAATGGAAAATTTGAGTACGAAGACAGGATATTAAAACACACTTTCAGAGTCAAAATGATTAGAAAATAATACATAGAGAGACTAACAGAGAATAGTATTGCTACCATAGCCTCTCCTTGGGATCTCGTGCTTTAAAGAATAGATTTCACAGATTATTCCTACTGTAACATAATCCACTTATAGATATTTCAGGAAGATTTTACCTAATTTTTAAAGACCACTTCTTATTTTCTGGCCATTCATGCCAGGTCACTATATGTAATATTTCTGGGACTTTTACAACAAAGTCACCACAGCTGACTTTAGTCACCACAGCTCAAAGAAATGAAGGAACCATATTTTCTGTGTGCCATGATATTAAGACACACTCAGACTGATGTAGGGTGGGAAAGGGCAGCAGCAGAAGACATCCTATCTGCCTTATCCATTAGGATTCTCCAGAGAGAAAAATGTGAAAATGTGTGTGTGTGTGTGTGTGTGTGTGTGTGTACACATACATACATGAGCATCTATGTGTGGTACAGGTGGTACAGACAGAGCAGTGAGACATATACTCAGATTATGTTGGATGAGTGTCAACTCAAGCCTTCTCTGCTCAGCATGTGTAAAATTAATTAAGAGTAAAGTCTCTTCCTTCAACTACTTGCTAGTATCAAAATCTTTCTGCACATTCTTTAATTTGCTATGTTCCAGATTCTTTAGGTGGACACTTAGATCATTGATTTTGAAATCTGTCTTCTTTTCAAATATATACATTTTAGACCTGCATTTCTCTCTAAAGAATCGCTTACCAGCATCCCACAAATATCAAATTTTCAAAAATGTATCAATTAATTTGAAATTCTTCCTATATTTCCTTGTTACTTCTTTGGCATCGTATTTAAAATATTTTGTTTCCTTTTCAAATGTTTGGAGATTTTTCAGGATGGTACTGATCTTTAAATTAATTCATTATGGTCAGAAAGCATACTCTAGGATTTCAGTCCTTTGCCATTCTGTGACATCTTACAACCCAGCATATTAACTATCTTAACATTCTGTTTGCATTTGAAAAAAAATATATGTATTTTGATTTTGCTGGGTTTAGTTTCAAAATATCTACTAGATCATGTAGGTGGGCAGTGTTATTTGAACTTCTCATATTCTTACTAATTTTTTTTATAATCTTTCAGTTACTGGGAAGGAGTGTTAAAATCTCCAAATATAATTGTTTTTGTATCTAGTTCTTCTCCTATACCTGTTAAAATTTGTTCCATGTACTTAGAATTTCTGTTATTACAAGGTACATACACATTTAGGATTCCTGTGTTTTCTTTTTCGTTTTTTTTTATTTTTTTTTATTTTTTATTTTTTTAAATTTTTTTTCAACTTTTTTTTATTTATTTTTGGGACAGAGAGAGACAGAGCATGAACGGGGGAGGGTCAGAGAGAGAGGGAGACACAGAATCGGAAGCAGGCTCCAGGCTCCGAGCCATCAGCCCAGAGCCTGACGCGGGGCTCGAACTCACGGACCGTGAGATCGTGACCTGGCTGAAGTCGGATGCTTAACTGACTGCGCCACTCAGGCGCCCCTCTTTTTTTTTTTTTTTTGATTCCTGTGTTTTCTTAATGAAATATCCCTTTTATCATTATGGAATGTTGTTTTGCCATAATAATATTCCATTACTGGCAATGCTCTGCCTAATAGTAATATAGTCATATTATCATGAGTATTATTTTCATGGTTTACATTTTTGTATCTTTCTACTTCTAACCAGATGTCCTTTTACATTTAAAAAGAATTCTCTAGTGGCTTTGTACCCAATCTTATTTTGTATCCTGACATCCTGCCTTTTAACATGACTGATTGGATGATTTTCATATAATTAAATTATTAATACTATTAGGCTTAAGTCAGTCATCTTCCTAATTGATTTCTATTTGTCCTATCTATTCTTCGGGTCTTTCTCCCTCCATGCCTTTATTTTGCACTGAGTTGTTAATTTTTTTTTTTTACTCCTTCATTGTCTTTTAAGCTGTATCTGTGAATATTTAGTGGTCACCATAGGAATCAAAATGTTCCTTCTGAACTTATGACAGTCTATTCTGAAATATACCACTTCGCATAAATATAATAAAACCTTAAAACAATGTATTTCAATTGATCTCTGTGTTATCTTTGTGCTATTGTCATAGTCTTTACTTCTACATATTTTATAAACTTTACAATGTATTATTTTTACTTTTGTTTTGAAGAGTTTTTTTAAAGAATTACTAAAAGGGAAAAATAATTCTTTATAATTGCACATATTTTATAATTCCCCACTCTCTATATTCTTGCTATTAAGATTCCAGGTTCTGTTATTCTTTTGGCTTTAGCCTGAACAATTTCTTTTAGCATTTCATATGGTGTAAGTTGGCTAAATACAAATTTTCTTAGGCTTTGGTTATCTAAAGTATCTTATTTGCTTTCGTTTGTGAAATATATTTTCACTGGATAAAGACTTTTTCACTAGATTTTCACTGAATAAAGTCGACTTTTTTTTTTCTTTTCAGCATTTTAAGATGTCCTTTTCTTGTTTCCTGCTTTGCCTTGTTTCTGATCCGAAGTAACTTATAGTTCATATTGTTACTCATCTGTGCGTCTCTTATAGTCACTGGTATTTTTGTTTGTTTGGTTTTAGTATTTTAGCTTTACTCGTGGTTTTCCACAGTTTGATTATAGTGTTTATTTAACCTGTTTGGTTAATGATATTTAACCTGTTTGGTTGATGATTTTCCTTGGAACTGAAGAAAATATTTAAAAATCATGCTTTATTCTCTCTTCCGTCCCTAACTCTGTGACTCCAATTGCATATATGTTAGTCTGTTTGCAATTATCCTGCAAGCCATTCTATTGAATTTTTTTTTACATACTTTTCTCTCTGAAATTTCTCTCTGATAATTTCTACTCACTGGCCTTCAAGTTCAATGATTTTTCCTTCATTAGTCTCCAAATTGTTCTTAAACCCATCCAATGCATTTTTTTTGTATCAGATACTGTCTTATAGTTATAGAATCTTTACTTCATTCTATCTTACTTTTCTCTACATGACAGTCCTAATTTTTTATTTAAATCTTATCCTATTTTTTAAAACATATTTAGAGTATTTGTTTTAAAAGTCCTTGTATGAATGATTACCTAATGTAGTCTTCTAATTATGTCTTCTCTTGATTTGGGATCATGGTTTACTATTTATTTGCACTTTTTAGGATTATTATATACATTGTTTAAAAAGGTAGAGCTAGAAGTATATTGTGTTATTTTGTTTATTACAGCACAAGCCATGTCACCTCCTTTGTTGGACAGGATGAGAGACTGATCATTCAGGTTCTTCCTCATCAAATTGAGTGACGTTTGAACAGCTTTAATTAGCCTGAGTTCTCTCATGATTAGTTCAACCCAAAACCTACTTGGCTTTTTGTTGATCTTGCCATTATTCGAACTGGGAGCAATTGAGGCTGTAATTTCATGTAATTTTAACTTGATATGCTTGGAAAACATGCTTTGATTTAACACAGACACTGCCCCAGAATTTAAGTGCCATATGAAAATTTAAGAACAGATTATTTCCCTCCATTCTCTAACCCCTTCTCCAGCACTACTCTCTGTGCACAAGTTAGAAGTGAAGATGTCCTGAGAATTATTAGCCCTAGTGATCTACTTTTGCATACTTTTGGGAATCTTCATGGTAATATGCTCTCCATCTAATTTATTAGCCATTCAGTACCAACTATATCATCATTGCCCTCTAAATTCTCTGCCCGCTAAATTCTCGCTGACCCATTCCCCCCCTCCCCAATCCCGCTCACTTCCAGAAAAAGCAGGGCAAGTGTGCTGTCCTATGAAGGGTTTTGCTTTCTCTGAAATTCAGTTCATCAAGGCTTCCTTGAGTCCCTGCTCATTATAGATATAGAAAAATCTTCATTTGTTCCAGGTTTTTTTCCCTTGTTTTTACCATGGGAATCAGAGTACTGTGAGGCCTTTAACAACATAAATGAAAGCAGAAGTTGCCTGTCCACAACCTTTGAAAATTTACTTTTAAGATTTCTCACTCTTCTTCCATAGTTACTCTTAGCTTCCTTGTCAATTTTACCACCACTGTTTTTTGATGCTTAAAATTACATGCCACAGAATATATAATCCCAACAAATTAATGACAGGGTTTCAAGCTCTGAATGAGCATATTCAGAAATATTTTCCATTTTTGTCACTAATTTAAAACCCATTTTTTATGCTATTTCATATACTCTATGCAGTCTCAGCCATCTCTCAAATTCCCTGGGTTTCTTCAAGTTACTAAGGCCCTCAACTTTTATTCACATGTACTAAGAAGTTCTAAAATTTAATGAACACTCAATCAAATCTTGATTACTACTTTTTTTATATTGTTTTTGGAATACAGTTTCTCAGGGAATAGCCTCCCAATCTATGGTCAGAGCACTCTGTGCACAGAACAAAGGCGTTAGCCTAAGTAAGATTTTCTGACAGTGTAGAAAATCCTACTGTGTATTTGTCTGGTAAAGGTATTCATGTGGCCCCTATTCACTGAAGACAGGAGAAATCCAGCCACTAAGGCCACAAGGAGTATCTTTCTAATGAGTCCACAGATACCATCTTTCTGGCCTCAATCATAATCTATGAATGCTCTTCCTGATCAAATCTTACTGGTGACATCCATGCTCAGATTCAGCATATATATGCTAACAGCGGAGTAAAAAATGTGTCTAAACTATACATTCCTGTGTTTTTAAAAAGCAACAGTAAGAAAGAGATAGAGAGGAAAATAACAGAGCAATATAGTCTCAAGCTAAATCTTGTTGATTGTAATTTTAGGAAACTTTCACTCCCTACACAAAATGTCTCACACACACTCTATTACAGACTTTTCCTCCTGACTTGCATTTTTCCTGCTCTGAGCACTTCATTCAATAATACAAGAACATTCATTGGGTTATTTTATTAACAGAGAAAAAAATTTTAAATAATTTCAGCTGGGATTTTGACTATTCCTAAGTCGAGAGGTGCTTTTAACTCATTTCTCATGTCTTCTGCCATTGTTCTGTGGCAGGTCATGCATCCTATAATATTCAACACAACTGGCACGTGTTGGTAGTGATGCCTCTGCTCATGCTACTCCCTTTTTTAAGTTTATTTAGAGTGAGTGAGTGAGTGAGTGAGAGAGAGAGAGAGAGAGAGCGCACACACACAAGCGGGGTAGGGACAGAGAGAAAGGGGAGAGTGAGAATCCGAAGCAGGCTCCACACTGTCAGTGCAAAGCCTAATGTGGGACTCAAACTCACCAACGGTGAGATCATGACCTGAGCAGAAACAAGAGTCGGTCACTTAACTGACTGAGCCACTCAGGTGCCCCTCAATTCTCCATGATACCAGTAGTCCTCATTTGTCAACTGGGTTGTTAGAAACATACTTGTCAAGGTATTGTTTTGATGATGCCCTGATCAGCAGCACTCCTCAGAGTCTTACATACAAGGGGAACTATTATTTCATTATTACGAAGCACACAGATAAATTGAGAACAACACTCTGTACAACCTAGCTGTCTCATATTTGCCTCATTTCTATTTTAGGAACTACTTGAGTAATCCCAAAGTGCACACCAAACACATAAGCAGCAAACTTGAAAGAACAGAAGATCCAGAAGAGAAAGAGAAGAAACCGTGGGAACAAAACAGCTAACTATAATGTCAGTACTAGAGATAATGAGTTTCTAATAGTGCCCCATCCATATACATGTACTCAAATATGGATTATCTAGAAATATGACTATCAGTTTCTGCCCAAATTCTCTTGACATCATCTGAGAAATTTCACAAACTAGCTCTAGACCATTAGAGTAAAAATACATTCCAAACGCATAAATCACAACTTCCAAAATTTAAGTAAACAAGAAGTAATTAAGAAAGATGAAGAAACCAAATTACAATAAGACGGAAAGACAATTTCAAAGATAATCCGTCAATATTGTTGCTGCTATTTTTAACTTTTTACAACAGTAGTTTCTGTTACCCAAAATATTTTACTCTCGGGATACATTAGGATATTAACCAACATAAGGTTTATAAACTTGACTTGTGATTTGTCTGAGTCACCCTAGAGGCCACATGGCTTGGTACACATTTCCAGTGTTGGAGTAGGTTTTATTTAATTACTATTGACCTCTTCCTTGTTTGCCATTTTAAGATTGTTTTTAAAATATACAGCAAAGTTACCTCACAGTAATAGGAAAACTATTCCCTAACAGTCCAATTTTTAAGGAATCTTCATAATTTAACACTGGAAAGCTAACCTTATTCAAATCAAGGTGTGACAGGCAGCCTCCCCTCCAATATTTCCCTAAAGGGAACTCAATGTAGCCATGGTAGATATCTGAGGGCCAATTAAAGGCTTCAATTCCTTCAGTTAATTTCCTTGGAGAATTCCCATGGCAAGATTACAGGACTGCGACTTCAGAGTTTTGATTGTTTTGTTTTTGTTGTCAGAGGGGTAGGTCTAATCTTTAATACCTCTGATTCCATCTCTAAGTAATCCTTTTTCCCAAGTATCTGTCCTTGACTCATTTAATGTTTCAAAGTGGATCTGTTTGCAGAAGAGATCATCAAATTAGTAACAATAAAGAAGAGAGTGAGTGAGAGAGAGCTAGAGACAGGCAAGCAGCCCTAGAGAGTACACAGCCCAGAATGGGAACGGCCAGTGGGCACAGGAGCAGCATACCTTTTGCTTTAGGACACAGAACCTCACAGTGATGAGGAGCTACCTGGCTCTGTGCATAAGTGATCTCTTCCTCACCCCTTCCTGCAAGTAACCCTCAAGAGAAGAGCCTCACCTCATGTTATCCAGTGTAACCATAAAGCTCACCCTGTGAATGTTTCCCTGTTGCACAGGCTTCAAAAATACCTACCTTCCCTTCCCTGCATGTTGCCATAGTTTCTACATGACATACTGAATGGTGATCTATAACACCTTGCACAGCTGTTTATAGGTCGCATTCAGCTTCAAGATTTAGACTTAACTTCCAATGGGGACATTTAAGCTCTTGGAAATATTTTTGAGCTTCACCTATGGGTCACACTCATGGGGTGGTCCTCTATGTTCTCCCCAGCAATTCTATTCCCTTAGTGAAGTGGCAAAAAGTATTGATGTTTTTACTGAGCGCGTTTTGTGATACAAGTTTTTCTCAATTGACATGCAATAGGTCTCCAGCATGGTATGTGGGAGCTATGATGTACTTCCTTTAATACATGTTGAAACTGAGATGCAGAAGTTAACTATTTCTCAAAAAACTCCATGTTGTTAATTTTAAGAGCTGTGATTTGTGCAACTCCAAAATCAGGGTTCTTAGGCATGACACACTACTTACTGATAGGCACAGAACAGGTTACCGATTAATGTCTGCTGATTGAATGAATGGCTCTGTCAAACAATCAATCAAACTATGAGAGTGTCCCAGAAAGAGTGACCTTAGCAGCCTCTCCAGTCACATCAATAGCTCCACAACAAAAAAGTCTTTTAACCAGCTTGGTTGTTTGAACACTTCACAGCAGGAAGCTGTATGCAAATAGGTTTTTCCCCCTGCAAAATAGATTGCACAAAAACATTCCAACAGGGCCATTGCACACTGTTGAATATTTCTAATTTTTAAAAGCCCTTACTCCATTACTAATGGCCTGTCCTCAACACTTTACACATCTTGCACCTTTTTCTCTTGCAGTCAATCCTAGAATACTTGCCACAAAGCAACACTTTCCCTACAGCAGCCTGGTTATCAAAAAACTTATTACTATATATTCTTGGCTCTTGATCTCAAACTTGTCAAGCCAGAGCCTGCGTACTGTTTACCTTACTGAACATGATAAATGCTAAAATTTGGATATATTTTATGTCAATCCAAGCCAGCTGACCTACCAGCTAAAGTAAAAAGGCTCAGTAATTTATTCTTACTAGAGCTCTACCCTGTATTATTTTCAATATTATTCTTCACTTCGGAGTCAGACCTTTCTGCCTATTCATCTTTGCTAGATTATTAGTTGCTTACTATTTACATGTGGGTAGTTCCAGTTTCTCTGCATAGTCTAGATTCCTGAGGGGCATCTCTTAGCTCCTAAACTCAATCACATTCCCTGTGTATACTGAAGGAAAAAGTTCACAGATTCCCTCTATAACCTTCCCATGTCCATTTCTTACTCATTGTGTCTACTACCTTCCAACTGGTCTCTAGAATCCTTTTTAAGCTTTCCCTGCATTACAATAGAATTGTTCATCCTTTTTACAAATGTTTATTCCACACCTACTTCTTGCAACATATCTTTGGTTGTGTGGAATGCAGTCTTGAACAAAACAGGATATCCTTACCCTAATAGAACTGATGTTCAATTAGGAGAAAGGAGTAATATTATTTTATGACTTTAAAATAATGAAGTAAAACATACATTATATTATATGCTGGTAAGTGAGAGGGGAAACTAAAGCAGAGAAGGACAAAAGGAATGTATGGATGTGGGAATAGATTGTAATTTTAAATAGTATGGTTGGGAATACGAAATAGAATATACTACATAGTCTACAATATATAATAAAGTGAGAAATGACTGTTACTGGAACAAATTTATTTATCTGATGTTTTTATCCACTGCAGTTCAAAAAATATGGTATTTCAAAAAGTATTCCACTTATATTTAAAATAATGTTTCTCAACCTCTGAACTACTGACATTGGCAGGGATGGGGTTTCTTTGCATTTGTAGTATGTTCAGCAGCATCCCTGACCTCTATCCATGACATGCTAGTAGTACCAACACACACACACACACACACACACACACACACACACACACACAGATTTATGACAACCAACACTGTCTCTAGATATTGCCAAATCCTACCTGGGGAGCAAGATCACCTCCCATTAACAACTACTGGGTTAAAAGCATGCGGGCCAATAGTCTCTACAACTTCTGTCATTGAGAATTCAGTAATCCTAATAAGAGGCAAGTTTTTCCCTTAAATAAAAATGTATAAACAAGCATAATCAGTAAGCCGCATGATTTAGAATGGCTTAAACAATCATTAAGGGAAGCTACTCCCAATCAGTGCTGCTGTTTGCACATCATCCCCTTGTCACCAAGAGGATTTCACAACTTGGACAATGCAATACTATAAGATTTGGGTTAGGCGAGGTAGGGTGGGGGTTATGCCTTTATGCTTTAAAGTACAAAAAAGGGCTACTGTGAATGCATGCAAGTTCTAAGGGAGTATTACAACAGTATAATGAAGGTGAAGAATCTGGTAATCGATACCCTTTAAGCAATCCATGTTGCATATCCTGCTTTTCTTCTCTGATCTATTTTCCAATTGCTGTATTTTCCTCCACAGGTACTTCTTCAGTGATTTCAAAACTCTCCTCCTATCTCAGTATCATCCACACAAGCTAACCCTTGACTCAAACTAGACCATAAAAGCATTTTTATGAGTTGGATTCATTATATCCCACAGAGTTCTTGCACATGTTCCCTGGATTCTGAACCATCTTCAACTGCATGCTATCCTCAGACAGCTTCTGAATGAGAATTTCCCAAAAGTATTCCTAACTTAAGAATTCTTTTTAAAAATATTATCTCTCTAACCTGTATCAAATATTTCTCAAATCTGTCATCTTTCTCAAATTCATAAAAGTTTGCAAATTTTTTCTCCTTCCATTAGATCTTGAATTCAAATTTAGGCATCTATTTCCATTCAGCTGTCTTTAACCTTACAGAAAGATATCCTAGGAATAAACCTAACCAAACAGGTAAAATATCTGTACACTGATAACTATAGAACACATATGAAAGAAATTGAAAAAGATATAAGGAAATGGAAAAACATTCATGCTCATGGATTGGAACAGTATTGTTAAAATGTCTATTCTACCCAAAGCAATCTACACACTCAATTCAATCCCTATCAAAACAATACCATCATTTTTCACAGAGCTAGAACAAACAATTCTAAAATTTGTACGTAATCAGAAAAGACCCCCAATAGCCAAGGTAATGTTGAAAAAGAAAATCAAAGTGAGAGAAATCACAATTCCAAATTTCAAGTTGCCTTACAAAGCTGTAATCATCAAGACTGTATGGTACTGGCACAAAAGCAGACACAAACATCAGTGGAACAGAATGGAGAGCCCAGAAATGGACCCATGACTATATGGTCAACTCATCTTCAACAAATCAGAAAAGAATATCCAATGCGAAAAAAAACAGTCTCTTTAACAGTCTTTTCAACACCAAATGGTGTTGGCAAAACTGGACAGTAACACACAGAAGAATGAAACTGGGACACTTTCTCACACTATATATAAAAGTAAATTCAAAATGGATGAAAAACCTACATGTGAGACAGGAAACCATCAAAATCGTAGAGGAGAGGGGCACCTGGGTGGCTCAGTCAGTTAAGCATCCTATTTCAGCTCAGGTCATGATCTTGCGTTTTGTGAGTTGAAGCCCCAGGTCAGTCTCTGTGCTGACAGCTCAGAACCTGGAGCCTGCTTCAGATTCTGTGTCTCCCTGTCTCTCTGCCCTTTCCCCACTTGCACTCTGTCTATCTCAAAAATATATAAACATTTTTTTTAAATTTAGAAATCCTAGAAAACATAGGCAGCAACCTCTTTGACCTTAGCTGTAGCAACTTCTTACCAGAGAAGTCACTGAAGGCAAGGGTAACAATAGCAAAAATGAACTACTGGGACTTCAAGATAAAACTATTGGGACATCAAGATAAAAATCTTCTGCACAGCAAAAGAAACAATCGACAAAACTAAAAGACAGCCTACAGAATGGGAGAAGATATTTGCCAATGACATACTGGGTAAAGGGCTATTATCCAAAATCTATAAAGAACTTACCAAACTCAACACCCAAAAAACAAATATTCCAGTTAAGAAATGGGCAGAAGATATGAACAGACACTTTCCAAAGAAGACATCCAGATAGCTAACAGACCCATGAAACAATCCTCAACATACTTATTATCAGGGAAATACAAATAAAAACCACTACGATACCCCCTCACACCTATCAGAATGACTAAAATTAACAACTCAGGAAACAACAGATGTTGGTGAGGATCCGGAGAAAGGGGAACCCTCTTGCACTGTTGGTGGGAATGCAAACTGCTGCAATCACTCTGGAAAACAGTGTGGAGGTTCCTCAAAAATTTAATAATGGGACTACCCTCTGACCAAGTAATTGCACTACTAGGAATTTATCCAAAGGATACAAAAATACTTATTCAAAAGGGCGCATGCACCCCAATGTTTGTAGCAGCACTATCAACAATAGCCTAAAGTATGGAAAGAACACAAATGTCCATCAACTGGGTGGATAAGACAATGTGGAGATATATATATATATATATATATATATATATATATATATACATACATACACACACACACACATATATATACATACACACACATATATACATATATATGTATATATGTATATATGTGTATATATGTATATTGTGTATATATACATATATATGTACATATATACATATATACACATACATATGCACACACACACACACACACACACTCATGCATGCATGCCATCAAAAAGAATGAAATCTTGGCTATTTGCAATGATGTGGATTGAACTTAAGTGTATTACGGTAAGTCAAATAAGCCAGTCAGAGAAAGATAAGTATCATATGATTTCACTCATACGTGAAACTTAAGAAACAAAACATATGAACATAGGGGAAGGGAAGGAAAGTTAAGATAAAGACAGTGAGGGAAACAAACCATAAAAGACTCTTTACTACAGAAAACAAACCACAGGTTGATGGAGGGGAGGTGGGTGGGCATGGACATTAAGGAAGGTACTTGTGAGCAGTACTGGGTTTTATATGTAAGTAATGAATCACTAAATTTTCCTAAAATCAACACCACACTACATGTTAATAAACTTCAATTTAAATAAAATCCTGGAAGAAAACAAATACGATATCCAGTATATGGCAGGATAATAGACTGGACAAATACACCCTTGTGCACAACTAGTACTAGTCCTGGAGAATGGACTGTAGGAAGCACCTCACCCAGAGGGGCTGAGGAGCTGGCTCCAGCTCTTCCAGTCATTCTTCCACCACCTCATCAGGAGGACCCATCCCACTAGTGACCAACATTTGTGATTCCATAGTGAATTTATACTAAGGAAAAAAGAAAATAAAAATAAACATATTAAAACAAGAAAACAAAGTAGTTAGGGGCTGGGAAAGGAAGGAGAGGTGGAAGGGAGAGAGAAACTCTAAAAATTCTGAACCTCAAATGAAGAATTGTCAAATGAGTCATGGAGTGAACCAAAATCCTCTGTTTATAGCTCCATGCATCCTAATCAGCGTTGCCACATAACAATACCCCACCGGGCACTGTCCAATTGTAACTTAATCTTGAAAGTCCTTGTCTTTCTGCTTGAAACAAACAGAGGCATCTATAAAAATGGGGTTTAGATCAGGTCCCTTACAGCCAATCCTCCTCTGCCAAATCTCCTAAAGCTATTCTTGTGTTACGGACTCTAAGACCCTCCTATGACATTTTCCTTTCTCCCCATAATTTTCTTCTCACTCTGTTATCTGTATCTAAACTGATAGTCTCTAATATTCTCCAAATTACTCCATTCATGTACATCAAAGATTTGAATAAGCCCATTTTATCTCCCCGGTGCCCCAAAATAAAAAATGTTTGTTGAATTTTTATAAAAATTTGCCTTATGCTCTAACTGCCTCAGTAGGGACCCATATTCTGAGCCATTTGTCTACTTCCATCTCTACCTCCTGACCACCTTTCCCATGCTTTACTTTCTTTTATTCTTGATCTAAGACTATATTCCTATACATTGGAGTCTGCCCTGGGAAATGGCACAATTCTGCATTTCTGTTACTGACTTGAAGCTCCTGCCCTAGTTTCTGCTCATTTTGATGATACGCCTTCTGCGCATATCCAGAAAATACAAGACAGTAACAAAACTCTTGGCCAGACAGACACAGGCCCTCTAACTACATGATCTTTTTAAACTGCATCACCAAACACTAGAATGAAGAATTTTACATGGGTCATCACCTACTGTTTAATTCTAATTACTGTTTGATCATCAGTTAAGATAGAGAAGCTATCAGTTTCTCTCGCTCTCTCTCTGATGGCATCTACGCTGTCTTGATATTCTTGGCTTATTCAATCTTTGAAGCCTAAAAAAGTTGGCCAAAAAGGCTATGGCCCTTCCTCACTTCCATTTATAATCAGTGAGCTCATTCATTGATTTAGGATTTACCTATCATGGGTTTTTCTCCCTCTAGTGTATATTATGTTTAATTTATTTCCCTTAAAGATCAATTCTAAACATTCTGGGAGGCACCACTGCCATTTCAGAAATCGTTTCAACTAAAAAACATATGTCTTTATTACATTTCAAGTGTGTTCTTTGTTTTTAAGTTGTGCATGAATACCAGATATGCTCTGTGTGGCACATGGACATCAAGGACATAGATTCCCTCACCATGAGCACAAGGAGTTGCTTTCCAGTGACCAGCAGTGTACAAAACTGGCTATTAATCTTTGCCATCCCTTGTAGTGAAACATTTTTATGTTACCCGTATGTATTCCATGGAATCCTTGGTTTGGGGAATTTATTTTTTCATGTCTTCACTTTTGTGGTCAAAGATGGTAGATATTTGTAAACATCGGAATTCTTTACCATCTGTGTCTTTCCTGTTTAATATATTCTTGCCATAGCACAAGTGGGCTAAATAATTGATGGGGCCATATGAATGGGTATAAAAGATGAGTTTTAGATAACAGACCCAGAAAGGAAAAGAGGGAAGCCTGAGTACAACAGACAGGTTTCTAGTGAACAAGGTCTTAAGAAAACAGGATAATACACGATGCCATAAGCAACCAAGGGATAAAACATCCCATCCTGTCATAGGGCAGAGAGATAGTTGTAGAAGTTAGTCTTACAGAAAATATCACCTTGGTTAAATCTTTAAAGTCAAAGAAAATGTTAGGTATATGAGGAAGAAAACCATTTACAAGAAAGGAAATGTGAAATCTAAAAAGGCAAATTTGAGTAGCCACAGAGAAAACCAGTGTGTATAGCACTAGATAAATGCTTGAATATGTGGATGGAAAGGAAGCAAGAGACTAGATTAAAATTGCTGAATGAAATCAGTATGGATATAGATATGCAACAGACTATAAAAGTGTTTATGTAGTAGGCTAAGTAAAATTATCACATTATTTCTGACTAAAGTGATTATAAATATATTCCTGAGCCCAGGAAGGGATAAATAATTTGTGTCATTTTTTAAACTACTTTACTGAGGTATGACTGACATACAAAAAGCTGTACATATTTAATGCCTACAACTTCAGTTTGGAAATAAGTATATTCTTGAGAGACCACCACAATCTATGCCATAAACATATTGATCATCTTCAAAAATATCCTCCTACCGTTGCTATTTATTACTATTTTTTGGTGTGAGAACATTAATGTCTACTCTCTTAGCAAAGTTTTAAGTAAACGATGTTGTTAACTATAGGCACTATACTATATAGCAGATCTTTAGGACTTAGTCATCTTATATAACTGAAACATTATACCTCCTGACTAATAACTTCCCAGTGCCTCATCTCCCTGCTCCTGGCAACTACCATTATACTCCCTGTTTCTAGGAGTTTGACTATTTTTGTCTGCTCATATAAGTGGTATCACTGGTGCAGCTACTATGGAAAACAGTACAGCAGGTCCTCAAAAAATTAAAAATAGAAATAGCGTACGAACCAGCAATTCCACTTCTGAATAAATCCAAAGGGATGGAAGTCAAGATCTTGAAGTCTTATCTGCACTCCCATGTTTATTGTGGCATTGATCGTAACAGCCAAGATGTGGAAAAAACCCAAGTCTCCAATGAATACAGAAATTTGGTACACATAGACAACAGAATATTATTCAGCCTTTAAAAAGAGGGAAATCCATTTGTGACAACATGGATAGACCTGGAAGACATTATGCTAAGCAAAATGAGCCAGACACAGAAGAAAAAAATTGTTGTATGGTTTTGAAACTGTAAGTATCAGAACTGAAATTTGTATGTATACCTAATTAAAGCATGATTTATTGCTTATAACATGCTGCATCTGATTTAACTGGATATGGAGTAAAATGATTCCCATACATTTTATACATATTACTTTCAGATTTATCTTTCCTTTAGACTTTTAATTACATGGTCTCTTTGTTACACAATTTTCAATCATTCTCTGTTATACAGAGAATAAAGTATGCCACAGAATGAATTCATAGCCTGATATCCATTATTCTTCACAATCTTTCCAAAAAGTTTCACCACTCATATTCCTATCTCATTGTTCACATGATTAAATTCCACTTTCCAGCTAACCTGCTCTAAAAATTATGCTTCAGTTCCATGACTTTTTTCTTCCATTAGTTAGATTTTTTTTTACAAGTTTTTATTTAAATTCCAGTTAGTTAACACACAGTGTAACATTAGTTTAAGGTGCAGAATCTAGTGATTCATCAGGTACATACAGTACCCAGGGCCCATCACAAGTGTCCCCCTTAATACCCATCACCCATTTAGCCCATCCCTCGCACACTTTCCCTTCATCAACCCTCAGTTTGTTCTCTATAGTTAAGAATAAATATGTTTCTTGGTTTCCCTCTCTTTTTCTCCATTTTCATCTTTTTGGTTTTTAAATTCCACATGAATGAAATCATACAGTATTTGTCTTTCTGTGAATGACTTATTTCACTTCCCAGGATACTCTAACTCCATGCACATTGTTGCAAATGGTAAAATTGCATTCTTTTTGATGACTGAGCAATATTCCATCATGTGTATGTGTGTGTATACGTTGGAATCAGTGCGAGATATGATATATGAACCCATTTTTCTTTCCACTGGGTGTCAGTGTCCTCACATCAATTTCATTGTATTTAGCTCCTCTGAGTGTGATCTTCTTTTAGTGTTGTTTTTTTGAGAGAGAGAGAGACAGACAGAGAGAGAGCACATGCACATGTGCAAGAGAGAACAAGTCAAGGAGGGGCAGAGAGAGAGGGGACAGAGGATCCAAAGCTGACTGACAACAGAGACCCATACGGTGCTAGAACTCATGAACCAAACTGCGAGATCGTGACCCCAGCCAAAGTCTGACACCTGATGGACTGAGCCAACCAGGCACCCCACTCTAATTGGGATTTTAATGTCTGGAACATATTTTTCATACTTCATGGTTCTTAAATCCAAGTCAACCATTTCTTTTGGTGCTTCTGAAATAAAACAGGAATCTTCAACACTGGAGGAAAAATCCGGTTTCCTGGACTTACTGAAAATGGCACTATTCTATTCTACTTAGGTAAGAGCTCTAATCGATATGAGTCAACTATTGTATTGTCAAAACTTTTCCTCGAGTTCAAGATGGCCATTCAAAGTAGTAGGGACATCATTATTACTAAATTCTTTGAGCACCACTACATGATAGCCATAATGCTAAGTGCTTTACTTACGTTATCCCATTTAAATTTCACAGCTATCCCAGGAAATACTGGTATTACCCAGTCTTACAGAAAAAGTTACCTGGTATAAATTGAAGAATCTGAGGTTCAGAGAGATTACCCAACTTGCTCAAGTTTATAAAATTACTAAGCAGTTAGCTCTTACCAAGTGTATAATTAATTTTCTCCAAAAGTTAGGAATATAGGTTGAAATGAGAAAGCCAACCATTGACTGGCTTTCAGATAACACTGTTTTCTTCTACTGTAACTTTGTTGTATTTCATCTTATAATAATTAGAGAGATACTAGGTGATTTTATATCATCCTGAAACTAGGGAACCAAAGGGAGAAATATATTCTGTTGTTGTTGTGTTATTGTTATCATTGCCTTAAGCCTAGTATTTCATGTACTAGAATATGCTTACCTTATCCATCATTACATATCACTTTGCGGGGGCTGGGGGGGGAGTAGATGTGTACAAATGGGCATTAGAAAGACAAACAGAAAAATTGTGTGTGCGTATCTCTGCATTTGTATGTGTTTTTAGGTGATTGCTATAGACTCCAAATATTTACCACTATAAAACAAAATTTTACATGAAGTTCAACATAAAAAGGACATTTTTCTTTTCCTAGGATGTTTCTACAAGTAACCAACATATTGACCATTTTTTGGCAGGCTTTTTTTTCCCTTTTAGGTGCCTCAAATGACACAATCAATCAAATTGACTATACAACGATCCAGAATAGCCATTAAGAAACAACTCTGAGGTGAAATGCTTTGACTTTTATAAAACTTTAAAGATTGACTTCCCTAAGGATCAATTCCTGACCCTAGACTTTACCTTTGGAAGTTGACATGGTGAGGCTCTCTATCAATTTAAAATCTCATTGAAATCTTTCACTTTCTTAAGAGTTATATGCAACTCCATTTATCACTTTCTTTTGGTGGAAAAATACCTCCCTCCAAATACCCTTGAAATCTGTAAAAATTCCATGATAGCACCTTTTTCAAAATTTTGGGTAAAAAAAACCACATTTATAGATTTTTTTTAACATAAAGAGTTGCAATGGCAGCTCTCCCATAGCTAATATATTTCATATATACACTTCTTATTTCAGGGAAAAAGAAATTGCTCCAATTGAAGAGTAACATTAGGCCACAAACAAATGCATAATACTTATGTGTAATTGGAGTACACTGGTTACTCAACCTTCTTGGAAGTGTAATAAGTATGTGATATGTCTGCTATATGAAGGGCAATATTCTCCATGCTATGGTTAGAATATTAGCAGATGATTTGGGTTTGAAAGAATAGAGACTGATTCTGAATAGTCCCGGCAGAAATTTACTGAAAGGATTCTGAATAAAGAACTCAGAGAACATCTAGAAAATCAGGCTGTGTCAGGATCCAAACAGAATCTTCTGGCAAGGAGTAATCCCACTGGCTGTTACTGCCAGCACCATTAACACTTCCACCAGTCAGCTCTAACGACAGAGTGGATACTACATCTTCTCTATGCTCTTAATTGCACTTGTGGACCCTGCACTCAGCTATAGCTACAGTTAAAATCACAGTCTGACCCTGTCCGTTCATTTCACCCCCTCCAAAATCAAAGTACTGAGTATATGTATCTCTCATCTACCATGTTTGGATCATGTACCAGCTGCTAAATGAGGAATGGAGAAAAGGAAATGCATAAGATATCCCCTTGTATCCTTTAGTGGAAGGGGCTACCAAGATTATTCAGCTTTATGAAAGCCAAAATTCAGATGAGTTTGTGATGAAGACATTTTGGAAATACCAACATAGGGTATAAGGTAAAAAGGAGTGGCATAAGTCAAAAAATTTTTACACGGTCCCAGACAAAGAGTTTCACTTCAGGTGGCAGGTGATAAAAGGATCTATTAAATGGCATTAGATATAAAGTTTGAAGGTGTGTAATTCAAACGTTAAATGGAAAAATACCAGTTTTAAATGTTTTGGGGACAAAGAGAATACTTTCAATATGGTCTATGAGGCAAGTATAAGCCTCTTGCCAAAATAGTAGGAAGACATTAGAAGGAAAAATTAGAGACTAATATCCCTTTTGAGTATAGTCACAAAGAATAAAATATTAACATATTTAACCAAATAATATATTAAAAACACATTACCTCATGACAAATTGTATCTCATCTAAGGGATATAAGGTTAGTTTAACAGTTGAAAAGGCAACAAAGTAGTTCATGGCATTAGCTGAGTTAAAAAAAAATAAATATTCTCCTTAACAAATACACAAAAACCACTTGGCAAATTCAGTGTTCATTCATGGTTTTAAAGAAAATATTCACAGCACCCTAAAATATAAGACAACATCCTCAATCTGTTAAGTATCAGCAACAAAACATGAAAAACTAATATACATTTAATGTTGAAACATTGAATACTTTCTCAAAGGTCAAAAACAAGTCAAGGCTACCAGTTCCTTAATTCTACTTAACAGTGTACTAGAAGATAATTAAATGAAAGGCATAGAGATGAGAAAGGACAAAGTAAAACTCTATTTGCAGATGACATTGATGTATAAAAGAAAATGCTATTCAATTTATAAAAAAAACATGCTAGAAATAATTAGGTCAACATGCAAAAAAATCGATCATTTTTCTATATAGTAGCTGAAACTAGTAGACATGAAATAGAAGAAACATCACTTATGAAATTATCAAGTAACATCAAATATCTAGGAATAAATACAAAATCTCAAAATGAGAAATTGAAAAAGACAAGAAAAAGATCAAACACGTTCATGTGTTGGAAGGTCAGAAATTATTAAAATATCCATTCTCCCCAAATTTAGGTATACTAAATTCAAGCTGATGTCAACTTTTGTAAAGTATACAAAATCTCAAGTAGCCAAAGTAATCTTGATGAATAAGAGCTAAGTTAGAAAACTTGAACCACCTGATTTCAAGACCTACTATAATCACAACAGTGTGATATTAGTCTAAAAATAGATAAAACTGGCTAAAATGAACAAATCAGGAGACTATAGATGATGGAGAGGACGTGCAGAAACGGGAACTCTCTTGCACCGATGGTGGGAATGCAAACTGGTGCAGCCACTCTGGAAAACAGTGTGGAGTTTCCTCAAAAAAATTAAAAATAGATCTACCCTATGACCCAGCAATAGCACTGCTAGGAATTTACCCAAGGGATACAGGAGTGCTGATGCATAAGGGGACTTGTACCCAAATGTTTATAGCAGCACTTTCAACAATAGCCAAATTATGGAAAAAGCCTAAATGTCCATCAACTGATGAACGGAGAAAGAAATTGTGGTTTATATACACAATGGAATACTATGTGACAATGAGAAAGAATGAAATATGGCCTTTTGTAGCAACGTGGATGGAACTGGAGAGTGTTATGCTAAGTGAAATAAGTCATGCAGAGCAAGGCAGATACCGTATGTTTTCACTTTTATGTGGATCCTGAGAAACTTAACAGAAGACCATGGGGGAGGGGAAGGAAAAAAAAAGTTAGAGAGGGACGGAGGCAAACCATAAGAGACTCTTAAAAACTGAGAATAAACTGAGGGTTGATGGGGGTGGGAGCGAGGGGAGGGTGGGTGATGGGCATTGAGGAGGACACCTGTTGGGATGAGCACTGGGTAATGTATGGAAACCAATTTGACAATAAATTTCGTATTAAAAAATAAATGAAATAAAAATAAAAATAGATAAATTCAACACATGAGTGGTCGAATCACACCCAGGCATGATTAACTGATTTTAAACTAATGTGGCAAGTCAATTATGTGGGTAAAGCAAACTATTTTGGCACTAAAAAAAATAGATATTCACGTGGGGAGGAAAAACAATATCAAACACTCACCTCATACACAAATATTAAGTTGGGGTAGATCACAGACCTAAACATTAAATCTTGACTGTAATATTTCCAGAAGAAGATATAAGACAATATATTTACAATACTGAGGTCAAATCATCCTTAGAGAGTTAAGGATTTATTATGAGCATGAGTAAGGATTTGAAGGTATGGACTCATGGGATATATGGAAAATGATACTTATGTATCTATTACATTAAATATTGTTAAGTACCTCCCTATGTGCTATTTGTCTGGAATAAAGCAGTGAAGAATGAAGACAAAATTCCTGCTTTCATTGAATAGGAACGAAGGGAGGAAGGGGGGAGGAAGGGGGGAGGAAGGGGGGAGGAAGGGGGGAGGAAGGGGGGAGGAAGGGGGGAGGAAGGGGGGAGGAAGGGGGGAGGAAGGGGGGAGGAAGGGGGGAGGAAGGGGAAGGGGGGAAGGGAAGAGGAAGGGGGAGAGGGAAGAGGAAGGGGGGGAGGGAGGAGGGGGGAGGGGGGAGGGGGGAGGGGGGAGGGAGGGGGGAGGGAGGGGGGAGGGGGAAGGGAGGGGGAAGGGAGGGGGAAGGGAGGGGGAAGGGAGGGGGAAGGGAGGGGGAAGGGAGGGGGGAAGGGAGGGGGAAGGGAGGGGGAAGGGAGGGGGGGAGGGAGGGGGGGGGAGGGAGGGGGGAGGGGGGGAGGGAGGGGGGAGGGGGGAGGGAGGGGGGAGGGGGGAAGGGAGGGGGGAGGGGGGAAGGGAGGGGGGAGGGGGGAAGGGAGGGGGACAGGGAAGAGAGAGGAGAAAGAAATTAGGAAGAATTACAGATAAAGAGGCCTCCATTTTAATAGACTTTTTTTTTTTTTAAAGGTTTTGGTGATTCTCTCTAGAAACAGTACAGAAGCTGGAATGAAAAAGAAAAGACCATGATAGGAGAATGACATCACCAAAAGAGTGGTGTAGTGGACCCCAGTCTGTCTCCCCCAGAGATCAACAATTAGCTATCAACAAACAAAAAGCTCTGGGGGAGCTCTGAAGTACACAAGAAATTTCAACAACAAATGGAACAAAGAAATCTGAGAATAACTACATTAAAAAACAAAACAAAACAAAACAAAAAAAGACCTTCATTTTACATTATCATCCCATCCCCCAAGCTGGCATTGCACAGCGCCAAAGGGAGCTGCCCAACTCGAAAGGAGTCCCTTTGCTGGGAAACAAAGAGCAGAGTGAGCAACCAGCTTCCCAAGCCTTCTGGGGCATCCCAAGAGTCCCACTTCAGTTTGACCTCACGCAGACTAGCAAAACAAAGACACTCTGAGATGGTCAGAAAAAAGGGAAAAAAGCGGGAGCTATCCATGGTATCCACCCAGCAGGACCAAGTGCGATTCACAGCAATCTGCTCTGCAAACACAGCAGCTTTCACCACTGAATAAAACCAAAGGTCAGCACGCATTTCTGTGAATCCTGCAGATTATTTCACCAGTTTTTACCCCACAGGTATTCACATTCACTGATGTCACCAACTGGAGTCCTAGCTCCTTACCCCACCAATGACCCGAGCCCTGGGAATGCACTTGTAGCCAGCCTAGGCCTCCCCAACTGCACAGTGCAAGATGACAGACCTGATCCCCATGGGTGACCTCCAAACCCACGTATATGCTTGAGGCTAGCCCCCTCGCCCCCCAGCTGTATACATGTATGTCACCAGTCCAATGTCTTACACTGGTCTCCAATGGGGTGTGAACGCCTAAGAAAGACTGTGAAGCCATTAGACAGCATGCTGACGGCCAGGGACCCCACAGCTGCTTGTGGACCCAAATCAGACCCTGTTTTCTGACACTGGCCTTCACCACTGCACACACCTGCAGCGAACCCCTCTAGCTGTGCACACACATGCTTCTGCAGCTGCCAGCATGCCTGGAGTTGGCTCTGGTCCTTGTCTCCTGCCTGATTCCACCACTGTGCATGTGTCTGTAATCAGCCCCTGCCACTCCACAGACACCCGTGGCTGGCTTCCACAGCTGAGTGTGTGCACACCAGTGACTCCGGCTAGCACTGTTTCCCACCTTGGTCTCTGACCACTGGGCCTGTGAGTGCTGCCAAGGAACCTAATAGTCCTGTATCTGATGTGGACACCCACAGCACTCTCCAAGGAACACGTGATGGCCAATGCTGTGAACCCTCAGCAACTTGAACCAAGGAGACCTAAGCCTTGCCCAGACCTGGTGCCACCACATGTCCATGCACTTGGCACCCTGCACCACCAGACACTATCATAAAAGAAACTTATGGATCAATATCCCAGTGCAAAATAATATCCCAGTGCAAAACTCTCAACAAAATATTAGCAAACTGAATTCAAACAAACTACATTGTATTATGGATGTCTGAATGAACCACTGAACCCTTAAATTATGCAACAAAGCACTAAATGTACTCCATTTATGACTCTGCAAAAGATTAGATTACAATTTCACAACTTTTATTTTAAAAAATTACATTTTTACTGTGATTCTCTGAGATAGCAAAGCTCCCTGAAGTTATCTTTCTTTCCCAAAGTAGCTGATTCAGTGTATAATTTTGTATTCAATGTCACCTTTGTTAAATAGGTAAAGACATTCCAGCCAGCTCTTTCATCTCTGACATTCTACACTGTATCAGTTGCCACTAAAGCAAGGTACATCTTCTTTATCATCAAATACAATTAGTCTGAGTTTATATCTATCTGTATCTTTCCATTCTTAACATAAATCTCAGCAAGTTGAATTCTATGGGATCTGAGAAGGAAGTTTATCAACTGTGCTTTAAGTCAAAGCACAATATTTAAAACTGTCATTGTTTATATAACAGCGTATTTATTGTTTATGTTATTTCTCCCTCATCAGGGCATTGCAGCTCAGAATCATGTCTGTGAATAGTGGGCAAAAAGAAATTTCTGCATTCTAAGGGCTTCCAGTTGTGGGGTGAGGCCATTTCGCTACTGGGCTTTCAGAAAAAGACTCTGGGGAGTCTGGAATGACTTAAGCAGGAGCCTACTTTATTGGAGAAGGTAGGGCTGTTTCTATCCCTATAGAGGAAAGCCAGGGGTGCTATAAAGGAATAATCAAGAAAAAGTTTTGCAACAAATATACACCCATACATCTAGAAAGAAGGAAATACTGCCATTTGCAACTACACAGATGGAACTGGAGACCATTATGCTAAGCAAAACAAACAAGACACAGAAAGGAAATAGTGCTGATCTCATCTCTATGTGAAATCAAAACCAGTCAAACTCAGAACCAGGGTAGAATGCTGGTTGTCAGGGTTCAGGGAAGGGGGTGTGGGATGGGTGTTAATGGTCAAGGAATACTAATTTTCAGCTTTTCAAAATGAGGAAGTTCTAGCGATCTAATATACAGCATGGTGGTGACAGTTTAAAAATATCGTGTTGTGTGTCTGAAACTTGTGAAGATAGATCTTAAATTAAAACAACACACACAAAAGATGGTAACTATGTAGAGGTGATGGATATGTTAATTAGCTTGATTATGGTGATCCTTTCACAATGTATACATGTATCATAAGATACACATAAATCAAGTTGTACACTTTAAACACATACAATTTTTATAAGTCAGAAATATATAAACTTGAGGGCACCTGGGTGGCTTACTTGGTTAAGGGACTGACTCTTGATCTAGGCTCTGGTCATGATCTCACTGATGAGATTGAGCCCCACATCAGGCTCTGTGCTGGCAGGGCAGAGCCTGCTTGGGATTCTCTCACCCTCTCTCTCCGCCCCTCCCCTGCTTGTGCTCCCTCTCTCTCAAAACAAATAAAACATTTTTAAAAGATAAAGCATGTAAAAAATAGCCTTATTGAGATATCTGAACCACCCTATTTTTACTAGGTTGAAAATTTTTTGAATCTCTTGACTAACATAGCTCCTGATTTTGCTGAGGCATAGAGCAAGATGGACTCAGAATAAGGTGAAACTTCCTACATTTCTACGGTTTGTCCCAGTTTACAAGCAGGTGACTGGGGAAGTGTCCAACAGGCTACAGGACCTTCAAAGCTCAGCTCTGGCAGAATGGAACCTCTCTGACAAGAGCTGAAGTAAATGAAGAAGGTAACATCACCAACCAACAGCTCTCATTCTTGGAAAATGCACCAAAAAAGGGGGTCCTCAGAGGCACACACTAGTGTGCCTCCATGAAAGAGGCAACATTTGGCCACCTATATACACAGGAAGTAGGAATAATCCAAAAGGATTTAACTGTTAATGTGCAGGAGAAGGCAACATTTCTCTATCAGATACAGAGATAGCATTTTTCCCCCTCCCAATTTTGGCTGTTAGAACCAGCCAACCCTAGGAAAGGTTTCTCCCACCAAGTTAGAATTAAGTCAAGCAGCTGTGGCAAGATGGGAAGAACGGAGCTTTAAATCAAAATATGATGTTGAAGTTTCATGTGAACAGGACTGATAATCATTAAGAACCAAACTAATTACTTAATGATAAATCATGGGATCAAGTGGATATATCATTAAACATCTGTTTATTCAGTGAGATATAGGAGTACAAAATAGCCTGGTTAAGCACATTATTAGAAAAAAGTTTATGCATCAATAAGTTAAAATTCACCAATAAATAAACTTTATTTCCTACATGCTAGCATCGTTTGAAAAGACAAAGTAGTATATTCGAATGAGTATAGGATTTGGAGTTCAAATCCTAGTTCTACTACTAATTAGGTATCACTGAATAGCACACTTAATCTCCTCAAATCTACTTATTCACAAGGATATAAGAAAATCTTACTTCCGTAACTCACAGGATTATTTTGGGGATTAAATTAAGATAATGAACCAAAAAAAAAAAAAAAAACCAAACACCTTATAAACTGCAATACAATTCAATACCACTAATAGTAATAGAGGAGAGATTTAGAAACTATGTAGTATGTGTCTGATTCCATGGCATAAATGTTTTCTTCATAGCTTTGATGCCTTTCACCCCTGTTTCACAACACTTGAAAACATATCACACCTACAAAGATCTCAATATGCACTTTGGTACAAGGTGTACTTAACAAAGGAGACAAAATCATGGAATGAATCTGAAAGAAAAGACAAGAGTGCATTATGGAAACCAACATCATCCTGTTTGCTGTCCATGTTTATTCATGTATTTTGTCCTTTTTTAGTCAATGTCTGATATGTTGTTTCAGCCACTATTCTACGCGTTCATATCTTAACAGAATTTAATTGTTGAAGGAGAGGAAAGTTTCCGAGTTGCAGAGAAAAAAGCAAAACACACACACATATGCAGATATCTAACACATGTATGTATAACATGTACATATATATGTATACATTATATACGTGTATGTGTATATATGTAAACATGCCTGTGTTCATATTTCTCAAAGTTTTGGAAACTTTGATTTTTTTGAAGAAGAAATAAAGGAAGAGTATCAAATGACAGGTGGTAAGGGTCAATCTGGCTCTTTTCAGTAACAAAGCTAAGAAAATGCTCTCTGAGGAAGGGATATGTATGCACACACTTAAATGAGGTGAAAATCCCTATGACTAACTGTTCTAAGAGCTTTCCAGTCAGAAGATTACAACAGCAAAGGAACTATGCCTGGGATTCACTGGAATTATTTCAGGAATGGTCAGACGCAGGGAAAAAAAAAAAAAAAAAAAAAAAACTGAGAATCTAGTAGGGGCCTCACAGGTGTGCTTGGAGGCCAATAGATTTCGAAAAGGAACTTTCATTGTTCGAAGATAACTGTGGAAGGTTGACAAAGAAACTGATTCTTATGAAATGACTTAAGCTAATATTGTGCTAGTCTTGAAAGAAAAAGTTGAGGTGTTGGCTGGAATGGTAGAAGTTGAGATGGTGAGGAGTATGTGTAGTCAGAATTCATTTTGTATGTAGATACTTCAAGACTTGTGTATGGGTGGTTAAACAGATAAATTAAGAGTAACTCTAAGATTGCTATATTTTAAGAAGATAGATAAGAAAGAATGGCGATATGGCCATTGTATAACCCAAGATCAGAGAGTATATGTCTTCCACATACTCTGTTTGCACCTTATCCTAAATTTGTAGACTTACTTTAAGTCTTTTGGTTCTCAGTGTATTTTGTATTGATTTAACAAACCAAATATTTAAACCATTTTAATTCGGTCTTTGAACATTTTTGTTCTAGGACACTGAGGCAGCTTACCTAGTAGTGTACTTGGAAGTTACCATTACCTCAAGGTAATTTTCCTTATGATAGAGGAAATGGGAAATATTGCAATAGCCAGAGGAATGTGGGGGTTTTAAAAAGGATTTTGAGAGATAATATAGAAATATTATTTATTGTTGGTAGTGACCCATTAAGGGGGGGGGGGATTATGATGCAAGTTGGAGAGAAAACTTGTGCTCATACAAAACCCTGCATGCTAGCATTTACAGCAGCTTTATTCCTTGATAAACCCAAACTGGAAGCAACCTAAATATTTTTCAATTAGCGAAAGCTTAAACAAACCATGTTACCCTACACCTTGGAATATTACTTAGCAAAAAAGGCAACAGACACCTCCAACAACTTGTATTAAGGGAATATTGGTCACTGAAGAAAAACCAATCCTGCGTTACATACTTTATAGTTCATTTAACATTCAGGACATGACAAAATAACAGAAAGGGAAAATAGATTAGCAAAAGAGACAGCTATTTTCATAAAAGCATGAGGGATGATGGAACTGTTCTGTGCCTTCACTGTGGTTGTGGCCACAGGCGTATACTTATGTGATAAACCCGTGGAAAACTAAATACACACACATACACACACAAATGAGTGCATGTAAACCTGATGAAATTTGAATAAGATCAGTAGACTGTATCAATGTTAATTTCTTGGTTGTAATACTGGAATATAGTTATATAAGATATTAACATTGGGGGAAATTGAGTGAAGGGTAAATGGGATCTTTCTGTATTATTTCTTCCAACCTCTTGTAAATCTACACTTATTTCAAAATAAGTTTAAAGAATATATACTGAAAGTCAAGAGGAAATGGAAAATGGGAATAGAATCCTATGTCTGTTTGAAAATACTGAATCAGTAAATGAAAACCTTTCCACCAAGAAAGCTCAACACCTGGATGATTTCAGAGAACTTTCCCACCTACTGAAGAAACAAAGAATACCAATTTTAAATCTTCCCCTCCAGAGAATCAAAAGGGGAAACTCTGATGACATGCATGTTATTTATTGGTGAAATACAGGGACAATTCCAACTTAATTCAAAATACCTCAAATACAAGATGAATTGAGAGAGTACCATAGAGATAGGTATATGAAAGCAACAACAATAAAAGGGTAATGGGAGAATATAGATTGTGGGTATACATGATTTCACTGTGCAATTCTTTCAAATTCTCTTCATGCTAACATTTTCTTAAGAAAATGTTGAAAGATGTAAGGGTAAAAATTAGAGACCATAAATACAGACAACACCTAGGAGAAATATTGCCACCAAGGGGTCTAGAGTAGGTGAGAAAGGAGAGTTTCAGAGACTGGCTTTAGAGGATAGTGCAGACAGCTTATATATGATGCTAAGTGTGAAAACAACACAATTCAAAATGTTACAAAACAATGAGAATATCATGATTATTTTACTAAGTGTAAAAAATAATTTGATAAAATTGAACAATCTTTCATGATCAAAACTCTCAGCAAACTATTTATAGAAATATAAGGGAACTAGCTCAACTACGTCATTTCTAACAAATAGATCTATAGAATATTGATTGCCAACAACATACTTAGAGATGAAATAGTCAGCGTTTTTCCTGAGGGCAGGTACAAGATAAGGATGATCCATTACATTTCTTCTATTCATCATTGTACTGGAAGACCTAGCTAGTACATTAGGGTATATATTTTTATGATTCAGTCATTTTTAATAAAAGAAAAAGAATACCTCTGTTTATTATAGATGTAATCTTTTACAAAGAAATCACCTTATGCTGTGTACCTTTCAGAATTAAACAAAACCACATAATTAGTTTGCATTAAAGCAGTGCAAAAATACAATTCACATTTACAACATGGTATGATCTTATATCACTTTGCTAGATACCTAGATCAAGATATAGATGATTAGTTTTGTAAGAAATTCAAACCATGTACAAGCCAACACCAAGGAAATGCTATAGTTAACAACCTTCCTCATTATTAGAAAGCTTTAAACCACTCTACTGATTCCTTCTACCTTTCATAGTAAATCAAATGGTCAAAAAGCCAATCACAAAGGCAGCTTGACATGCATGAGGCTTCACAGAAGAAGGCCAAGTTAACTCAGAGTGTAATCCTTATTTAAGCATATTATCTAACCACCCCATGGATATGAAATGTGGAACTTTGACATACAGCAATTACAAAAGAGCCTCCTAAAAAGTGGGCAGGTATGTTACAGCCTAGAGGTAATGTTTATCATAAATACCTGTGGACAATTTCAAGGCCTCAATGTCAATAGGAGATCCCAGCAATTGCTGATTAGCAGTTCCAATCGCAGGCAATGGAAGCAGACATCATAGAGAGACATGCTAGAAAACAAAAGAACAGTTTTATGGCATTACAGACACTTAGAGGTAGGAAAGATCCCAGTAATCAGTTTTTTTTTTAATTAAACACACGAAATCCAAGATGGAATGTATCTTAGTTCAAGGTCAAGAAACTTAGGAGATATCAGAAACAGAAGTCAAGAATCAGGTTTGTTCACCTCCAGTTCAAAGTTCTGCCCTCAACAAGATAGTGCCAGTAACCACCATGGAGAAATCCCTATGTAGGTGCATATAATCACCTTAGGAAGAATTTGGCATCTGCCAGTGGAAGTTGTTCTGGCTTTATTCCTGAATTTTCTGTTCCATGAAATATTGAAGAGGGACCAGGTGCTACATTCACATGAAAGATTTGAGCAATACATTGCAGTAGAATCATAGCATCACAGATCATCCAACCGGAAATGCACTGAACTGGAGACCCAGTACTGTCTTTGAATGAGTAACTGGTGAAGCAGGGTCATGTGGAAGGTCAATTTTCTCTTAAATGAAGCAAACAACAATGTTTTGGGCTCCAGCTGAAACATGCTGGATAGATTCACATTATATCTACCACTTCAGCTTGAAGTTAACTAGTAACCACTCAATGAATGATTGATAAATTGGCTAAAATTTATTTTTGGAATGTCCAGAATCTAAGAAACAGAACCTACCATTGCACAAAACATTTTTTTCTATCCCCTTTCATTATTTTTATAGATCAGAGCGAGTGGGGAAACATCATGAATTTCATGCATCCTAGGTACTTTTGCCTTTGTAGGCTCCTTCCTCTATAAAGATATTATGTTTTTCAAATGTATTGGCATAAAACATTATTAACATATTATAACAGTTTTTCACACCAAAGCTTATTTTTCCTAATAAAAATTTTAAGTTGAAAACATTTTAAAGAGCCCCTGAAATTATGGCCAGACTGAGGTACTGTGTCTATTGTGTTTAACAGGTAAGTTGGCCCTCAGAAGGCTAACATCTTTCTTAAGGGCTGTGGAACTGCCTTGGATTTCACCAATCAGCAAACTCAGGATGCCAAAACTTGCTTTCATATCTTCAATTTGTCATAAGTAGGAACATAGGACTTATTTAAAAGCCATTCTTCATACATTTCATACATTTTTCATTCTGACGTTAGCCATGGCTAAAGAAAAACAGAGGGACCCCTTTTGTAGATAGATGTTCCTTGGCTCAAAGTGAAACTCTTGTACATTCGTTGTTAGGGTAAGGGTTTATTGGGGCGCCTGGGTGGCTTAGTCGGTTAGGTGTCCAACTTCGGCTCAGGTCATGATCTCATGGTTTGTGGGTTTGAGCTCCGCGTCGGGCTCTGTGCTGACAGCTCAGAGCCTGGAGCCTGCTTCAGGTTCTGTGTCTCACTCTCTCTCTGCCCCCTCCCCTGCTCACGCTCTGTCTCAAAAGTAAGTTAAAAAACATTAAAAATTTGGGGCGCCTGGGTGGCGCAGTCGGTTAAGCGTCCGACTTCAGCCAGGTCACGATCTCGCGGTCCGTGAGTTCGAGCCCCGCGTCGGGCTCTGGGCTGATGGCTCGGAGCCTGGAGCCTGTTTCCGATTCTGTGTCTCCCTCGCTCTCTCTGCCCCTCCCCTGTTCATGCTCTGTCTCTCTCTGTCCCAAAAATAAATAAAAAACGTTGAAAAAAAAAAATTAAAAAAAAAAAAAATAAAAAAAAAAACATTAAAAATTTAAGGTTAAAGGTTTACTCCTTTTCTCAGAAAAGTCACACTTTATTTTGAGCATGAGAGAACAGTTGAATTTGCAAAATTTAGATTTACAAATAACAAAATTCACAGTACTTTAAACTTTATGCTAATATATACTTTAAACACGATCTTTCTTTTAACAGGGTCGCTACATTTTATTGCATGGTACTCTTGAAGGGAAGAAAGAAAAATGTTCTACATGTGAGGATTTAGAAAGAGTTGAACTCATTGTGCACCACGAGTCCATTCATCAAGCATGTACTTCTAACAATTCTTTTGGTCATATCAAGATTAACTGAACCAGAAATAAGTTCTCAACAGAATAAAACAAAGGATATAAAAAAGAACGGTGGTTTGATTTCTTTGTGGTCTATCACTGCTGATGTTTGATATTAGTAATTGGGGATCCTATTATGTTCACCTATGTGGTGTTTCAGGGTTTTTAAAATTACTGCAACAATGAATCTTACTTCTCAAACTACTGCTTACCAAAATTCATTGTGTGGGGTGCCTGGGCGGCTCAGTTGGTGAGTATCCGACTTCGGTTCAGGTCATGATCTCACTGCTCCTGAGTTCAAGCCCTACATTAGGCTCTGTGCAGGCAGCTCCGAGCTTCGAACCTGCTTTGGATTCTGTGTCTCTCTCTCTCTCTCTCTCTCTCTCTCTCTCTGTTCCTCCCCCATTCAATTCATTGCTTCAAGACCTCCAGATACTAACAGATATTCAGGTAGGAATATAAATGTATTCGACCTGTTTTTCTTCACACAACTAAAGGGAGTATGTCAGTGAATGTCTGCTTTGTTTCTTTCTATTTTGAATTATTTTCTATAGTAAAATACTTTTCTGATAGCATTTTCCATTGTACAGGGTGGCATGGTGCTGCATAAAATAATCTCTGGAGGTATTTGGCTTCTACTCTTATGGTAGCAGCTTCAAATTTCCCCAGCTGTGTATCTCATAAAAAATTTAACTGGAATCAGGTGCAGTAATAAGTTGAACTTCTGGTTGAATGACACATAGTGATTTAATCCAGACCCAATCATGTTCAATTCATTAAAGTGAAGAATGCTTTTCAATCTTTCAGATAAAGTCCATAATGTAAATCTGGAGGATATGTACTCTAAATTCAGCTGTTTCTTTGACCTTATCTTCTTTGTCTGTTTTAAGACTCCATCTGGATTGGGTCATAGGAGATAATCTCTCATTTGGGCCAGACACTAAAGGAAAATAAATCAGTAGGAAAAGGATGAAATTGAAGTAGGGGACTATGGAATACAATAAATCAAAGCAATGTATCTCATTAAAGAAACAGCAGTGAGTAGCTCAAGAATTTGCGCTTGCTTTGTTTTCACCTGCTTAGGCCTAAATTACTCATCTCCTTACCACGTGGCTCTTGTTAGCAAGTCTTACCACTGTCTATATCCTTCCTGGATTACTTAGGGGTATTAGGAAACTTATGAACTCTGTGGTACCGTCAATGTGCACATTTCACTAGAATTCAAGGACCAGGGAAATCAATCAGAAATAAACTCCAAAGGATGGTGACCATGGAGCAAATTCAGGATATTCTCCCAGAACAAAACAAAACGAAACTAAACAATCACTAAACTGTTTCCATTATTGTTTTGAATTAGCTACAAGTTCCCAAACACATCTAAAACTAAGAAGATTAAGATTCTTAAAGAATTGCTACATTGTTTATAGAGGATAAAGATAACAATCATTAAAACGTTTATGATACATTACATTCTGTATACTTTACGGAAGAAAGATCAACATAATGAGTTGTATTATTTATGGCCTAGAGTGTTTATTTCATATATTTGCAAGCAAACAGTCTAGTATGCCATGAATAATTAGTGACAATTCTCCTGGACTTCAGCTAGATTTGTCTGTTGTGAATCTTGCTCGTCTTCTTTCCTGGTGCATCAGACCATTACACCCTTCATTGGGGAGTTGAACGTCTTAGCATCTCCCTTTGTTAGGCTGGGTAATCACAGAAATATAAAGAGAAATGGGATCACATTCCTGAAATCGATTCTCATGCACAACACAGGCAATTCTTTCAACAACATAGTGGGAAAATGGCAATCCAGCTTTCAGTTAAACACTTGAGTGATGGGGAGCTCATAGTCCATCACTGGATATTTCTCATTTTCCAAGCCTTGATGTGAGACTGAAGCATGTTTCCTGTTAATTTCCTATGTTAGAACTTCAGGAGCTAGACATAACAACCATTTAAATGTCAAAAAGCAGCTATCCATTTTCCACTCATCTGTTTTCTCTTCCAATTCTTTCAGCAATTCTAGATGGGTAGTTTCTGGTGTTCCTTCACAATGTTCTCTATTTTCCTCCAAACAAGCTCTCTTTAGTAACTTGGTCACAAAATATATCCCCCTGCAAGTACAGCAACATTTCACAGACTCGTAGTGGGCAGCTAATTCTTGCAGTGTCCAAAAAAAGAATATACATATTAGTACAGATATTTGGGGCCTAAAAACAAAGAAGTGAATTCTCATTTTTTCTGTCTTTCACATTGCACTTGGCTTTTGGAAAACTCCCTATTATCCCAAGGATGCCAGGGAATTATTACATTTATGACAAGGTATTATGGTAAATCTCTTTGACATTCAGGGATAAGTCATGCCAAATAGTTCCAGAGTAATAGTAGGGAGGTAGGGATTTCTATTCAGCCTCTGAAAGGAGAATTTAAAATGGTGTCAGCAAGTTGGTATCAATGTTCCCCTTCAAGTACTACAGAAACTGGAGCCAAAATTTTAGAAGCTCTGCTTTGAGTTCCACATCTGGGATCCTAGTGTATACAGAGGTTCTGAATGATCCTTTCATTGATTGCTGCTTTAAATGTTAATTTCACTGGCTTTGCCCTTCATATTTTCACCTCTTTTTGCTACTCCATGGCAAGTTACAACACTGAGCTCATTTACAATTTATTGTTAACTTTGTTAAAATTTCATGCAATGACAATCTAGTTGGTTAAGCCATCGAGCAACTAAATTTGGTGGAGTTTCACATTTTCTCATCAGGTGAAATATCTCTGTGGAAATTCTTTGTGCTAAACAAAGACTCGATAATGTAATACAAAGCATGTTTATGTTGCTTTAACTAATAAGATCTGTGCTGTTAAGCAATATCCAAGGACAGACTCTTGTGAGCTCTCATCTCACAGAAATAGAAAAATACTATGAAAAGCTGACACAAATTAATACAAATAATTCCTAGTCCCCAAATCAAACACCCTTTACACTGCAGCTAAACTATTTCTGAACTATAAACCTGGTTATAGAAGTCCTTTGTACAAATCTCTAAAGGACAATGTTTAGAGTCCTGTCTATGAGTATTTCACCTTCAGAGATGAAAAAAAGAATAGATGACAGCCTGTACATGGAAAATTTCAGCAAAATTATTTTTACCTGGCTAAAGCCAGAATAAATGTCCAAGTAATACTGAATTTTCTTCACTTTGAATAAGTTAATTGTAGTAAGTTTTGTGCTGCACAAGAGTGTTTTCGATTTTGAAATTAATATCCACCCCAAGCAAAATCGAACAGATGAATCCTGACATCAGCAGCTATTTTCCCAAATGAATCTTCAGGGTAAAAAATCCAGTGAGAATTAAGGAACCCCAGTCTTTTCAATACAAGAGTCTCATAGAAGCCAGACCACCATCAGATCTTGCTTGTTTGAAAAGAGGCAGTAAAAATGAGGCAGCATTTAATAGACAGTTGTGTAGACCTTGCATGCTTGCAATCTTTGAAATAATTCCAATATTTAAACAGCAAAAAAATTGGGACAGGGGAAAACGTCAAAGTCCACAGGGGTATTACTAAAAGAACATTCATGATCTGTCATGTCAATCTAGCGCACAATAATTATGTCATTAAGTTTTTCTACTTTGAGTTCAGCCATGAGCCCAGGATTGGAAGACGTTGGGGAACAGGCAAATTTTACCACCAGACTCAATTGCGAGACACGCTTTAAACATCTCATGTTACATGTACTCAATTTCAACCTTTGATTCTTTTAGTTGTCTTACAAGTCACCTGCAATGAATGTCTGTGAATAATGTTTCTGCAAGAGAGGCCCATGTCCTAATTCCTAGAACCTGAAGTTAAGCAACATTCCATGGCAAAAGGGATTTTGCAGGTGTGATTAAGTTAACAATCCTGAGATGACCACATTATCCTGGTCCTTATAAGTAGGAGGAAGGGAGGAGGGGTCAGTCAGTGAAATGCCTAAAAAAGCCACTATCTTCGCTTTGAAAATGGAGGAATAAATTACTTGCCAAGGAATGCAGACCATCTCTCAATGTTGGAAAAAACAAGAGGACAGATTTTCCCTTATAATTACCACAAAACCACACACATATAGCCCTGCAGATAATTGTGGGGGGTGGGTGAGGGAAAAATCAGTGAAATCCATTTCAGACTTCTGACTTCCTCAATTTTAAGATGCAAATTTTATGTTATTTTAAACCAATAAGTTTACGATAATTTGTTACACTACCAACTTAAAACTTAACGTAATGTTATGTGTCTAATATTAACTTACTTGTACTTCTTAGTGTTTTACATTAAACTTTATCTTTTGAATTGTATGTTCACATATGGTTATAAGAAGTAATACAGAGATTCCTTATAATCAGTTGTAACTCCTTATAACCAATTTCCTCAAAATGCAACATCTGGCAGAATTATACTACAGTATCAAGAACAAGATATTGGCATTAAAACATTCTGAGGACAAAAACTCCCTATTGAAGGCAGTAAAGCAGAAAGATAGAACTTGGGCACTTGATGACCTTGTAATCTTCTGAACTAAACTACCCTTGATTATCACCCTACTTCTAGGCTGTTTCTCTTATGAGATAATAGATAACCTCATTATTAAAGTCTTTCTGAATTTTGAGTTTTCTGCTGGGTGCAACCAAAACCATCCCAGCTGCTTCAAGTTATAGCATTGCTTTAACCTATCTCTCTAGTGCCACCATGCCAATGGACACTACAAAAATAATATTTTGTAAAAAAACAGTGCTGTTTAGAAATGCTTGTCAGAGATCTCAGCATCACTCAGTTTTGGAAGCAACCACTCCATCCGAAGAACAAGTAAAATTCGGAACAAACTGGAAAACAAACAATTCTTCTTAAATCCATAAGAGAAGTGAGGTCACAGAACAAACCAGTGCCCCCCAAATTGGAGAGACCAACAAGTGAATACAGAGAATCGTCACTTACCAGAGCAGAAACTCACACACCAAAATGTCTGCAGAAACCGGTTTCAAGGTAGGGAAACAAGAACCGTAACTGACCAATTGTTGGAGGCTCGGTGTGGACAACCCTTTGAGTGAAAATCCAGGGGAAATCACTCACAGTGGAAGGAACCCACACTTTAGTGGGTTTACCTTCTAGACTTGTATCCAGTTCTGGAAATGGACATTGGAGGGGGGAAAAAACACGCCCTCCTGCATACTACAGGGGAAAAGGGGGAACCACTTTGAAATACACCGGAGCATTCTGTTCTTAAAAAGGTCCCTCCCCAGGAGAAACTAACCAATCAGAGCCTAACCTGCAGGTGTCTTATCAGAGCTTAATTGGGCCTAGGGGAAGGGAAATATCCAATCTCAGCTGGTTCTAATCTCCCATGAGGGAAAAGAGAGCTACTCCACTCCAGTGCCATTTAACCTTACACATGGGGAGACTAAAGGCCTATTTACAGTTTCTTTTACTCAGTATAGCATGCCCAACTATTAAGAAAAAGTTATAAGACATACTAAAAGACAAAAAATACATTTTGAAGAGACAGAGCAAATATCAGAACCAAATTCAGATATGGCAGGGATGTTTGAATTATCAAGTTGGGAATTTAAAACAACTATGAATGATATGCTAGGGGCCCTATTGGATAAAGTAGGCAGCACACCAGATTAGATGGACAATGTGAGCAGAGGGGTGGAAGTTCTAAGAAAATTCCAAAAAGAACTGCTAGAGGTCAGAAATACCGTGACAGAGATAAAGAGTGCTTGATTTGAGGTCATTAAATAGGGCACACCTGAAGAGACAATTGCTGAGTCTGACAATATTTCAATAGAAACCTCCAAAAGTAAAAGGCAAACAGAAAAAAGGGACTAAAAAAACAGAGTATCTAAGGACTGTGGGAGAACTACAAAAGGTGTAATGTATGCATAAGGGAAATA
The DNA here is from genome assembly GCF_018350215.1 of Panthera leo. Taxonomy (NCBI): domain Eukaryota; kingdom Metazoa; phylum Chordata; class Mammalia; order Carnivora; family Felidae; genus Panthera; species Panthera leo. Next base: position 52,319,503 of record NC_056691.1, on the reverse strand, counting down.
CCAGAAGAAAAAAGAGAAAAGGTAACAGAAGCAATATTTGAAACAATTAGGACGGAGAATTTTCCCCAAATTAATGTCAGACGCCAAATCACAAAACCAGAAAAACTAAGGGAACTTCAAGCAGGATAAACACCAAAAAATACATGCAGGCATATCATTTTTAAGCGACAGAAATTCAAAGATTAAAAAAAATCCTGAAAGAAGGCAGAGGGGAAAAAATCATACCTATAAAAAGCAAAGATAAAACTTACATCATCTTCTCAGAAAACATGGAAGCAAGAAGAGAGTGGAGTAAAATATTTAAAGTGCTGAGACGAAAAAAAAATACCCACCAACCTAAATTCTGTACCCTGTGAAATGACCCCTCAAAAGTGAAGAAATACTTTCTCAGACAAACAAAAAATTCAAGGAATTTATTACCAGTAAACCTGCCTTGCAATAAATATTAAAAGATTTGCAACTACGTGGATGGAACTGGAGGGTATTATGCTAAGTGAAATTAGTCAGAGAAAGACAAATATCATATGACTTCACTCATGTGAGGACTTTAAGAGACAAAACAGATGAACATAAGGGAAGAGAAACAAAAACAATATAAAAACAGTGAGAACAAAACATAAGAGACTCTTAAATATGGAGAACAAACTGAGGGTTATGGGAGGGGTTGTGGGAGGGGGGATGGGCTAAATGGGTAAGGGGCACTAAGGAATCTACTCCTGAAATCATTGTTTCACTATATGCTAACTAATTTGGATGTAAATTTTAAAAAATTAAAAATAAAATTAAAAAAAAAGTCCTTCAGAGATAAGGAAAATGATATAGGTCAGAAATCCAGTTCTACATAATGAAAGGAAGAGCACAGAAAAAGAATAAGTAAAGGTAAAATAAAACATTCGTTTTTCTTATTCTTATTCCCTAGAATATTGCGAACTCTGGAGAAAATACTAAAAAAAAGAGATAAAAAGGACTATAACTGATATGCTCAGAGGACAGCAAGTCAGACAAAGACAAATACCATATGATTTCACTCGTATGTGGAATTTCAGAAACAAAACAAATGAGCAAAGGTGAAAAACCGACAAAGAAACAGACTCTTAACTATATAGAGAACTGATAGTTACCAGAGGGGAGATGGGTGGGGGATAACTTAAATGAGTGTTGGAGATTAAGGAGTGCATTTATGATGAGTACAGAGTGTTTTATGGAAGCATTGAATCACTATATTGTACATCTGAAACTAATATTACACTGTATGCTACCTAACTAGAATTTCAATAACTTAAAAAAAAAAAAAAACAACTATGGTACATCTAGAAATCGAATATTATTCATCATTGAAAAAAACAAGAAACAACAAAATGCAACAACAAAAAAAGAGCTATCAAGTCATGAAAAGATACAGAGGGAACTTAAATGCATATAACCAAGTGGAAGAAAGCAATCTGAAAAGGCTGCATACTGTATGATTCCAACTATATGGTATTCCGGAAAAGTAAATCTATGAAAACAATAAAACAATCAGTCATTGCAAGAAGTTGTGGGAAGGGAGAGGTAAGTATGCATAGCACCAAGGATTTTTTTAAATGATTTTTTAATGCTTATTTATTTTTGAGAGAGAGACAGAGCACGAGCAGGGGAGAGGCAGAGAAAGAGGGAGACCCAGAATCTGACTCAGTCTCTAGGCTCTGAGCTGTCAGCACAGAACAAGATGCAGGGCTCAAACCCATACACTGTGAAATCATGATCTGAGTCGAAGTCCGACACTTTAACAGCTAAGACACCCAGGTGCCCCGCACCAAGGATTTTTAAGGAAGTAAAACTATACTGCATTATACTATAATGGTAACCATGTGTTATTATATATTTGTCCAAACTCATAGAATGTACAACATCAAGAGTGAAGCCTAGTGTAAATTACAGACTCTGAGTGATCTGGGTGATAATGATATTCAATGTAGGTTCATTAACTGTAACAAATGCAACACTCTTAAGGAAAGATGTTTATAATGGAAGAGGCTATGCATGTGTGGGGGCAGAGGATATAAAGGAAATCTCAATTTCTTCTCAATTTTGCTGTGAACCTAAAGTGCTCTAAAACATAGTTGATTTAAAAAAAATAGAAAAGAAAAGAAAAGAAAAAAACCTGCCAGACTGCTTTTCCAGAATGGCTTTATCATTTTACATTTCCACTAGCAATATATAAGTGATCTATTTTTCCACATCCTCTTCACTACTCAGTGCTGTTACTAGTTTTTAACTATTATGATAAGTACACAGTGATATTGGGGTTTAATTTGCATTTCCTTATTGCTAAAGATGTTAAGCATCTCTTTATGGGGTTATTTGCCCTCTGTATGTCCTCTTTAGTGATGTTTCTTCATGTCTTTTGCTCATTTTATAATTATATTGTGTTTTATTTACTCTTGAGCTTTGAAATTTCTTTACATAGTCTGTGTATTAGTCCTTTGTCTGGATATATGGTTTGCAAATACCGCCCCCCCATCTGTAGATCATTTTTTCATCTTTGCAACATATTTTTTATTTTTGCTAAGCCAATGTTCATAATTTTAATGAAATCAAATTGATTTTTTTTTCTTTTGGATCAGCTTTTGGTGTCAAATCTAAGAACTCTTAGATCCTGAATATCTTCTGTCTTTTACTAAGTTTTAGTTTCACATTTTATAGTTACAGCCATGAATCATTTCAATTAATTTTTGGATAAGGTAGAAGACATAGGTCAAGATTCATTTTTTCTTGTTGTTATAGATGTCCTCCTGCTTCAGCACAATATGCTAAAAGTCTATCCTTCTCTAATGAATTGCTCTTGTACCTTTTTCAAAAATTAGTTGGGCACATTTGTGTGAGTTTATTTCTGGGTTTCGGTTCTGTGTCACCGATGTGTCAATTCTTCCAGTGAGACCACACAGTCTTGGTGGAAAAAGCTATATAAAAAGTCTTAAAATGGGTTACAAATATATTCTTCTTTCTCAAAATACATTTATCTATTATATTTCCTTTGCCTTGTAATAAAAACTGTGAAATAATCTTGTCCATATTAACAATAAAATCTTGACAGGATTTTGATAGAAATTCTATTAAGCTTGTGTATCGGTTTGGAGAGAATTGACATCTTTACTATGTTCAGCTTTCCAATACACGAACATGCTATCACTCTCCATTTATGTAGATCTTTGACTTATTTCATCAGTATTTTGTAATTTTAAGCAAGCAGATTCTGTACATGTGTTATTCCATTTATACTTAAGTATTTCATTTTATTTTGAGCAATTGCACTTTTTTTTTCCATTTTGACATCTACCAATTGATATGCTATTGATTTCTCCATGGTGATCTTGTGTCTTGCAATCACACTCAACTTGCTTATGGTTATAGGATTTTTATAGGTCTTTCTGAGGTTTTCTATGGAGATACCCATTTTATCTACAAGTAGGTACAGTTTTTTTTTTTAAATTTCTGATCAGTATACCTGTTATTGCCTTGCCTTGCCTTATTGTACTGACAGTAACTTCCAGCGGTTGTTGGGTAGGGTAGTGAGAGTGGACATATTTGGCCTGTTCCTGATCTTAGGTGAAAAATATTCAGCCTTTTCCAATTAAGAGTTTTATTAGCAGAGCACCTGGGTGGCACAGTCAGTTAGCATCCAACTCTTAATCTAGGCTTGGGTCATGATCTCCTCGTTCCTGAATTCAAGCCCTGCATTGTGCTAGGAGCTGATGGTGCAGAGCCTGCTTGAGATTCTGCTCTCCTCTCTGACCCTCCCCCACGTGTACTCTCTCTCTCAAAATAATTAAACTTAATTTTTTTTTTTTAAGTTTTACTAGCTGTAGATTTTTGGTAGATGTGCTTTACCATGTAGATGAAGTCCCTCCTTCCATCCCATTCCTAGTTTTTATCATGAATAGGTATATATTATCAAATATTATTTCTGAATTAGTTAATAGGATCATGTGATTTTTCTTATTTAGTCTGTTGGTTTAGTGGATTGTATTAATTGATATTTGAGTATTGAACCAGACTTGCATTTGCCGAATACATTTCATTTGAGTAAGTTCTGTGACTATTTTTATTTATTTCTGGATTAGATTTGCTAATATTTTGTTGAAGATTTTCACATAGAATTCATGGTTGACATGTCTTCTGGTACTTGAAAAACGTCCCAATTTCTTCTGGCCGCCATGGTCTCAGATGAGAAATCTGATTCAGTCAACTCAAATGTTTCCCCCGCCCCCGCCATATGTAACACATCTATTGTAGCCATTACAGAAATGAGATGGAAACCCCACCCAAAATTTAGTCTAGATTTGAAGACTGATGGTGTTAAACATGCACTAAATAGGTAAAAGCTTTATTCTTCTCATAATGGTATTTCCTGGGAAGAGCATGGCAGATTCCCAAGCAAATCCAAACATCACTTGAGGTGGCAGGAAGTGGAGATGGTTTGGATTTTATTGTAGTTTGGTGTGTCAACTTAGGTGCTGGTTTCTGCACGTAGTCCAGATCCTGGCTAGTTTCAACTTCCCACTTGCATCAACAGGGAGCATTAAGCTTTCTTACCACATGCCTCATACATGGGGCAGAAGACCAGGAGTGGTGAGGTTCAAAGCTGTCAGCAGTCAAATGTCAAAATTTGAGTTCGACTCTTTATTATGATATTGTTTCTCTCTGTTTGCCTTCGTCATTTTTTCTTTGCTTTTAGTTTTCAGATGTTTCATGGTGTTGTTTCTTCATGTAAATTTCTTTGTATTTATCCTAAGATTTACCTAGCTTCTTGAATTTGTACTTTTATATTGCTGTTTTTATCACATTTGTGAAGCCATTATTTTTTGAATACTTTTTTCAATCCTAATTTCTCTCTCCTCTCCTTCTGAGGCTCCAGGAAAATAAATGCTGGGTCTTTGATTATTGCACCACAGGTCTCTGATGCTCTCTGTCTCTGTCTCTGTCTCTCTCTCTTCAATCTATTCTCTTTTTTGTTATTGTTCAGAATGGATAAATTCTATTAACCCATCAGTTCACTAATTCTATCCTCTAGACCATTGACTCCATTTGCCTTCTTGCCTCCAACAGGCTTGTAAGCTCAGTACCAACTCTGGGTCCTGCTGCCACCAAGGAGGAAGTGGGCAGAGGACTGACTCGCACTGCTTTGTTGCTGTAGAAGGGGAGTAGAAACTCAGCTCCTTGATGGTTTCCCACTTCCACAATCCCACCATGGTTAAGGGAGAAAAGCAGATTGCCAACTAGCCTCACTTTATTGTTGGCAAGACGATATGTTCAGTGGACCCCACTCACTTAGAGATTTAGAGGAGACAGTGGGAAACAGAATCTTGACAATACCTCACACCCTAGGTTGCCTATTTCAAGCAGTTTCCTTGGTCAGAAATCTCTTTCCCTTTATATTCACCTGGACAACTTTAGTTATTCCTATCCATAAGTGTTTTGAATTTTCAAGTTGGGGGGCGCCTTGGTGGCTCAATTGGTTAAGCGTCCAACTCTTGATTTTGGCTCAGGTCATGCTCTCACAGTTTGTGGATTGAGCTCTGCACTGGGCTGTATGCTGACAGTGTGGAGCCTGCTTGGGATTCTCTCTCTTCTTCTCTCTCTGCCCCTCCCCCACCCATTCTCCCATTTTCCCTCTCTATCTCAATTTCTTTCTCAAAATAAATGAATAAACATTTAAAAAATACATTGCGAATTTTCACATTGAGAAAATTAACATCTTGGGAGTCTCGTAGCATTGGTAACTTAAGTTGTAATTTTTTCTCTTTATATGCTTGTTCTTCAATTGACTATACATTTCTCAAGAGTAGTTCCTCAAGCCATAGCCCATATTAAGTGCTCACTATTGAACTGAACTGAATGGTTTTCTTAGGTTGTAAACATTATATAAAGTTTTATATTTCTTTTTAAAGCTGTAATAAAATACTCATAGGTTTATGTGAATTAGAAAAACTAAGTGGGATAAAAATAGATTAATAAAACCATTTCCCCCTAATTGGTTTACCCCTGAGTATTGTCTATTTATCACCAACCGAGAAAATTCTTGCTTCTCCCTTTCTCAGAATAGGAGGCACAAAACAACACAATTTGGGGCAGGTTTGGAGTGCTATTTTAGAGCAGACTTGAGGGGAGAAGAGGGAAGTGACAGGAATAATAAATATTGAAAGAGGTATTTTTTTTTTCTTTTGGTGGTTGGATCTAGGAATGGAAAGTTAAATACATTTTTATTATAAATCTTTTAGAAAAATAATTTTCTCAGTTAAATTTTTTTCTTACATGATCCTTCACTTTACTCCTCTGCAACTATTTTTATTTCTAACAAAAAATAAAAAAGTCTTATATGACTAAAAGAATTTGGTGTCAACCTATCGACAAATTCAGATCATTACAATTCTTTTACACTGAGGAATTCGTGCTGCTGCCAGTTTCTTGGATCTGTGATTCAAAGGCAGAAATATAAAACTGCTGCTGCATTTGACTGGATTACAAAATAAGCAGCACAGTTAGCCTGGGTGTCAGAGAGAAACTTTAAAGTGCTAGAGGAAAAAAGGCATTCCTTTAGGGGTTGCTCCAGGAATTTAGTCTGGGATCTGCCAAGTATCTGCAGCGGAAAGAATCTGTGCTTTGCAGTTGTCAGGGAATTATAAGGGAAAGTTTCAAATCCTGACTCCAACGCTTCCTGGTGGGAAGCAGTTCAGGATATTTAAATTCTCAGCCTCAGTGTGTTCCTCTAGGAATGAAAATAATACAGATTTATCAGGGTTATTCTGAGTTAATGTGAAATCATGTGAGAAAGATGCTTTGTCCCGAAAGGCATATGGGAAAGTCCCAAAAGTATTAGTTAATGCGCTCTTTCCACAATACTCTCAAGGACCACATGGGAGCGCACATCGTGTTCCTCCCCAGAAAATGAAAGCAAACAGAGGGTAAGAGCAATGACAAACCTCACTCCCCTGTGTGGAAATCCCATCTCTCCAAGAAATAAACTAAATAATTTTAAAGAGAAGACTGTGTCAAAGCCTTGAGTTTTGTGAAACATATGCTGAGATCAAAGTGAGAATACTGCACCTGTTGGGATGAGCACCGGGTGTTGTATGGAAACCAATTTGGCAATAAATTTAATATTTAAAAAATGAGAATACTGCAAAGCAGAAGCCCCTAACAGGGATCATCCACATACTGAGAAAATTAGCATTATGGCAAAGGGTATTTTCAATGAGGACACTGGAGCTTGGAAAATGGGGATATCCGTTTGTATGATTCCTTTACAATATCTTGTGAACTTTTGAGGATGATAGAGGTGAAATCATAGCCAACTAGAGCACAACAACATAGCCAAGGGAATTCTGGGAAAGCCTGTTGTATTCTCTCTTTGCTCCTATTACAGCCATAGATGCTTCAACGTCTGTAACATCAAAATACATTTCAGATATGACTACTTGTGACTATCTGCACACCTACTACCCTATTACGAACCACCACCAACTCCTCTGGACCTGAGTCACAGCCTCCTGACTGGTTTGCCTGCTCTGACCTTTGTTCCATTCTTCACAAAGCAGCAAAAGTGGTGCTTAATTTAAGTCAGCTCCCAACACCTCCTGCTCAAAATCTGAAAGCTTCATGCTACACAAAATAAAACACAAACTCCTCACCACAGCCTGTGGAGACTTCGATAAACCAGCTGCTTCCTTTTTCTCTAAGCTTATCTTTAGATCTGTCTCCCTGATGTCTAACCACGTTGTTCCTAACATGCCTCAAACATACTTCAAACACATCCCTTCAGACATTTCTCATGGCACCAGAGGCTCCTCTGTCCAGAACACCACTGTTCCAGGTCTTCTCCTCCTTACTTTGTGGCTCTGGAAAGACATTGGCTTTTCAGAGAGGCCTTCCTAGCTACTTCAGTTACAATGGCCATTTTATACCACTTGTCACAGTCTATCCCACTTTGGCAGTTATAGTTTTCTTCAAAGCCTCTATAACTAATCCTATTTGTGTCATGTACTTATTACTATCTTTGTCTTTCATTTTCTACATCCTCTAGTAGATTGTATAATCTGTGAGGATAAGACTTTTCTTCTCTTATTTACTAGGTGTGCCTGGTACATGGAAAGATATAGCAGTAGTGGCCACGTCTCCACATCTTGATTTGATGTATCTTGTTCTTGGCTCCCCTTTCTGGAAACAACACTGTTGTTGGCTTAGCTGATGGAAAGGGCCTGGATTTAGACACACAAATCTGTGTGTTGGGGGGAGGGTGTGGGTGTGTGGGTGTGGGTATGAACTTGGGCAAATTGAACTTACGGAGCTTCATGTCTCTTACAGGTAAATTAAGGAAAATAATATTTACATCACAGAATTGTTGCAAATTGTAATTTACCCTTAAACTGCCTTGCTCATTTCTGGGCTTCTGATATGTAATCAGTAAAATTGCATCATTTCCCCACTACCTTTTACCTCTACAGTGAACTGTATCTACTCTGATCCCCTATCTGGGCCCTGCCCTTCCTGCTTCCAGAATTCCTCTCACCATCTGAGGATACTTATCTCCTACTTCATGCTCATGTTACAGTTCTATGTTTTATTCTTGTTTCTCCTGGCCGTTTTAATGGGTGTGTGTGTGTGTGTGTGTGTGTGTGTATATATATATATATATATATATATATATATATATATATATTCTTTTTTAATCTTTGCTCTTTTATATGAAATTGTATATCTCTATATCTGTTTAACAACATGGTAAATACAATGTCCACAAAACATGATGACTTTATTTGGTTAATTATAATATTGATGGTTTATTAATTTCTTGGTTGTTTATTCCAGTAAGTAGGTAAAAACTAAATGAAGTTCAATTTCTTAAGATCTTCAGCCTGCAGGGACATTTGTAATAAATAAACACATCTAAAAGTAAATTCCAGCAGCAAATTTAAAATTAGAGTCCAGGTAAGCTATCCTTTTAAATTTAATATGACAACCATTTTAATTTCATAAGTAGATCAAGTATACTAGATATAAGTTTCATACTTTCAATGTAACAAAATGACTAGATCTGTAAAATAAATTAAAACATATTACTTTTTTTCTATTTCTGCACAGTTATTTAAAAATGTAATTTCTCTACAAATTCAGAATTTTCAAACATTCTAACATTTCAAAAGTCAAGGGAGAACTGTACAGAAATGAAGATGTTATGAGTTACTACTATCAACAGAAACAGCAACCTCTGTTGTGACCATTCCTTGTAGATAAGACTTCAAAAGTCAGGTCTGAAATGTATTAATGATTCTTCTGTTTGTCTTTTTTCTGGAATGTCCTGCACTGGAGGTTAAACTCTGAAGGGAGACTTGTATTTGGGGCGGCTAACTAGCCAATGTGTTGTGTTGATCAGTGTGGGGTTCTGGATTTCACAAGACACAGGCTTGGAAGACACACTGCCACTTTTCTGAGTGCCTGGCCTCTAGCTACTGTGGACGGGGCCTGACTTCAATATTGTTTAATCAAATTATTTGTGATTACATATGCATTATTAATATATATGGCTTAGTGATGCACATTTTTGTTTTATAGGCTTGCTTTGTTTATTTGAGGGGTATAACCCCTAGCAATTATGAAGAAATAGGTACTAAATATGCTTTTATTAGCCCTTTTCTTAAGAGCAATTATGTTGCAACCTAGTTTTCAGTATAGATGAGTATATAAAATGGTATTACAACTTGAAGTACTTAAATGATAAGTGGGTGTAGGATAATACAATAAAGAGTGGTTAGGCCATTCATCATGGTTTGGGAAAGGTTTTTGTGGAATGAATTTTAACCTGAGATCCACGGGATAAAGATTTTTTTCAGACAGAAACAAAACTATCAGCCAAGCAATGAGATGAAAAAGGAACTGACAAAAATGAGAAACTGAAAGAAGGCCAAGGTGACCAGAACACACATGGAAGAGAGAGGAGACAGAAATGAATTTGAAAGGTGTATGGGGGCCAGACTGTGTGCAATCTAATTAAGCCATGGTAAGGAATTTGTATTTGCAACGGGGTGACACCATGCAATTGGAAAATGTTGAGGTTTTTTTGTTGTTGGTTGTTCGTTTGTTTTTAAAGGAGAATAACACTAATTCATAATCTAAAAATATGACTCTGCTATTTTTTTTATGTTTATTTTTGAGAGAGAGAGACAGAGACAGAGTGCAAATGGCAGAGGGAAAGAAAGAGAGGGAGACACAGAATCCGAAGCAGTCTCCAGGCCCTGAGCTGTCAGCACAGAGCCTGATATAGGGTTCAAACCCACCAACCATGAGATCATGACCTGAGCTGAAGTCAGACATTTAACCACCTGAGCCACCCAGGCACCCCTGATTGCTATTTTTAAAAAGGATTTAAATGCAGGTGAGATTGAGAGATGAGACTGGTTAGGAGGAAAGTTATAAGATCTAATTTAAGTAGTTTAAATGAAAATAGTCACAGAGTAAATAGAGAAGAATAAATGAGCTTAAGATATATTTAGAAGGCAGAAACAATTGGAGCTGTAGATTGATTCACTTGGAAGATTAAGGAAGTCACTAAAATTTCCAGCTTGAGCATCTTGGTGGGTGGTTTTAACAATTACTGAAAGGAGGAAATCCCAGAAGAGGATCAGGTTTGTCAGAAGAAATCAAGAGTTCCTTTTGGAAAATATTGTTTGATATTTCTATGAAGCATCCATTTGGAAATGTCAAGTAGTCCAGTCACTGTGTGAGTCTAAAGGTCAAGGGAGAACTGTACAGAAACAAAGATATTACGAGTTATTACTATCAACAGAAACTGCAATGTCTGTTTTGACCCTTCCTTACAGATAAGACTTCAAAAGTCAAATCTGAAATGCATTAATTATTCATCTTGATTAAGGAAAAGTCAGAATGAATTATGAGCACTCCTCCCCAAGAAAACCACAATGGACTCCTCCCTGGTATTATGTTCTCAATAAGTGTTCAAGTTACAAGTCTGGTCCTAATAATTCAATGCTTTCTGAAGGAACACTTGAATCCATGGAACAAAATAAGTAATAGCAAATCCAAAGAAATTAGAACTACTCTCATAGACATTTCTATTTATTAGCTACATATTTAACTATTATTATCAGGTCAATATTTAACTACTGGATTTAGTCACCAGCTACCGAAGTGATAATACATATGAACAGGAAAGACTACTCTTACCATTAAGCTACCTTACCACATGGATGAGAATGAAACCCTGCTTCAAATGAAACAGTTATGTTGGAAAAACCTGACTGTCTAATATCACTATTTTTTTTTAATTTTTTAAAATTATTTTTAATGTTTATTTATTTTTGACAGAGAGAGAAAGACAGAGCATGAGCGGGGGTGGGGCAGACAGAGAAGGAGACACAGAATCCGAAGCAGGCTCCAGGCTCTGAGCTGTCAGCACAGAGCCCAACGCGGGGCTCGAACCCACAGACCGTGAGATCACAACTTGAGCTGAAGTCGGACGCTCAACGACTAAGCCACCCAGGCCCCCCATCTAGTATCACTATTTTGATAATTCCTACATTAGTCATCATTCTATGTCCGGCAGCCTGTATGGTATCTGACACATAGTACTACACTATTGTTGAATGAATGACTGACTGAATGAATGAATGAAGGTACCCTAAATTCACGGGTAGTAAAACTCACAAGATCTAAAACTAGCAAGTTAAATCCAGAAACTTTGTATTGAGTATATTTGTTTCTCCAGTTTTTTTTTCTTTTTGTTCTCTCTTAATCTGAATGAAATCAACTGCTCTCAGAGTTTTGCTTGTGCTTATTATCACAAAAATGCACTCCTTCCTATGGAAATTATAGAAAAATTACTATGTGTCAAACATTGCTCTAATTACTTTACCTGTATTTACTCATACGTTATTCTACACTTCTTCAAGGTAGCCATCACGATTATCTGCATCTTGCCAAGCACAGGTCACATACATACTAAATCTGTAGAGATAGGATACCAATATCTCCTGTTTCTTTTTTTCTGTAGGATTCTACAGGGTTTTTATTTGTAATTTTAAGTCTTATTTCTTAGGGGTCACTCCTATGTCTCCATAGCTTAATGTTCAGATTTCGGCAGAGGTTGTGCTCAAAAATCTTGAAGTTCCTCTCTCTGATGATCAATCGGCTTGGTTTGGTGAGCACATTTAAAGATCAGACAGTTCTTAAAACTTTAATGTTCGCTTCCTGCTTGACTTTGTCATGTACATAGTTTCCTAGAAAGTTAAGAGATTCATAGAGAGTTTATCTAGAGACTATTTTATCTCTCTCTTAACTTCAGAATCTCTTGATAAAACTCTAGCTGGTCCACCATTTACCCCAACCAGAATCACAACCTCAGGCTATCAGAAATGTTGTTTTCCAGGGCGCCTGGGTGGCTCAGTTGGTTAAATGTCTGACTTCAGCTCAGGTCATGATCTCACGGTTTGTGGGTTCATGCCCCAGGTCAGGCTCTGCCCTGACAGCTCAGAGCTGGAGACAGCTTTGGGTTCTGTGTCTCCCTCTCTCTCTGACCCTCCCCCTACTTGTAATCTCTCTCTCTCTCCCTCAAAAATAATAAACATTTTAAAAATTAAAAAAAAAATATTTCCCTTCATTTGTTTCTACTATATTCACCACTTTTATCTGCAGAGTCTTGTGTTTTCACATTCTGAACAAATTGGGGCCACACTCTCTGGCATCACCACTTCAGGTTTGTGCAGCCAGCCCCAACCTGAGAAATGAACAATTCTCAGCAACTGAAGGTGGGAGTTGATAGAGAATAGAGCAGCACCAGGCCAAAAGGTTAAAAAGACTCCCATTTTTCTTACCAAAGCTGTAGCAGTTTTCAAAAATTAATTATTCTCAATTTCTTTTCTGCCTTTGATCACTTTCCCAGAGTCCACTTTTCCTTTTTTCAGAATTCTAATGTTACGTGTGTGTGTGTGTATGTGTGTGTGTGTGTAGGGGATCACCAACTTACTCACTCTGCATAACTGGAAGTCTTTGTTCAGTATTTAAAAATGCACCTTAGGGGTTCCTGGGTGACTCAGTTGGTTAAGTGTCCGACTTCGACTCAGGTCATAATCTCATGGTCCATGGGTTCGAGCCCCGTTAATGGGCTCTGTGCTGTCATGAGAACTTGGAGCCTGGAGCCTTCTTCAGATTCTGTGTCTCCCTCTCTGCCTGCTCCTCCCTGCTAGTGCTCTGTCTCTCTCTAAAAAAATAAATAAACATTAGAAAAAAAAAAACCTTTAAGATGCACCTGAAAGGTCCACATAGTATCTTCATATAAAGCACTCAGTGCATTTCCTCTCAAAGTGGAAGTCCTGAATTAGCATTTTTTTTTCAAATCTCATTTCAAGGGAGTAAAAATTCTCCCAAGGGAAAAATGCTGTATGTTTTGATTAAGTTAACAAAAACCAAAACAGATTTGTCATCTTAAACCATATTTTCAGTTCCGTTTCTAGTCAGTGCTATTAAATATAGCTATTAAATTATTATCTATCCTGACAGTTTTCCATAGTTGTACAATATTATTCATTCCTCAGACAATAGGATTTGACTGGAGGAAATTTATTCTTACGAGAAAGGTCATAATTTGACAATTTTGAATTACATTCAAACATCATTAATTATAATTACACCAGTTCTGTGTTTATGACCAAGTTAAGGCTATCTAGCTATAAAAATAAAAAATCAACAGAGTATTTTTAATCAGGAGGTAAATATTTTCCTCCATAAAAAAAACAAATTATTTGAGCCCTGTGAATACCTTAAAAGTATCTAATTACATATACTTCATATGCTGATTATAAAAAATCTCTAATTATTTATTAAAGCTGATCTTTGGGTATTTAATGTGCCATACTTGGTTGACCCATCATACCACTCTTTGTAGTTCAACACAAAAAGCAATTTTATTATAGACTATACATACCTAAAAAGGGATTTAGGATATTCATTGTGAATATTTACAAAATGTCTATTATAATCACTGAACTGTCAAAACTTTATGTCAACTCTTAGCCAATTGGTGTTCAAAATTAACTATCTTAATTTGAGGCTAGGTTTAGTATACATTGTCTATTTTCCCAGGATACCCATGCCTACATTTATAATTCATTACATTCAACACGTAAGAGTACCGAACACCTAGAAAGCATTTCAATAAATGTTGAAAGAATGAATAAAACTCTACGAACTTTTCTTATCTGCCTTCAAAGTGGACTTAAAATCAGTCTGAATACTCAATGAAGGTACTCTGTGTATCTTGGTGTTAAAGGTAAAAAATTTAATGTGTCCTTTCTACTCACCTTGTGTCCTGTTTATTCTTCTTTTCTAGTTCCTTTAGGTACAATGTTATATTGTTTAATTGAGTTTTTTCTTGTTTCTTGAGGTAGGCCTATAACACAATATATTTCCCTCTTAGGACTATTTTCATTGTATTGCAAAGATTTTGGACCATTGTGTTTTCATTTTCATTTGTTTCCTATATTTTTTTAATTTCTTCTTTGATTGCTTCATTGACCTATTGCTTGCTTAGTATCACAATGTTTAGCTTCTACATGGTTGTGTTTCTTCCAGTTTTTCTCTTGTGATTGATTTCTAGTTTCATACCCTGTAGTTAGAAAAGGCACATAGTATGATTTCAATATTCTTACATTTATTAGGGCTTGTTTTGTGGCTTAATGTATGGTCTATTATGGAGAACGCTCCATGCACACTTGAAAAGGATGTGTATTCAGTTGTTGAGGGTGGGATGTTCTGTATGTATCTGTTATGTCCATCAGGTCTAATATGCCACATGATCCCACATAAAATGAAAACACTAATTTGAAAAGATATGTGCACCCCTATGATTATTTTTTTTATGAGAGAGAGAAAGAGAGAAAGAGCGCACGCATAAACACTTGAGTGGGGAGAGGGGCAGAGGGGAGAGAATCTCAAGCAGGCTCTCAAACAGGGCTCAATCCCACAACTCTGGCATCATAATGTGAGCTGAAATCAAGAGTTAGTCACTCAACCAACTGAGCCACCCAGGTGCCCCTGCACCCCTATAATTATTGAACCATTATTTACAATAACCAAGACATGGAAGCAACCTAAATGTCCAATGGTAGATAAATGGATAAGGAAGATGTGGTGTGTACGTGTGTGTGTGTGTAAAAATACGTAATGGAGGGGCACCTGGGTGACTCAGTCAGTTAAGCATCTGAATTGATTTTGGCTCAGGTCATGATCTCACAGTTTGTGAGACTGAGCCCCATGTTGAGTTCCAACCTGTTTGATCCTCTCTCTCTCCTTTTTCGCTCTCTGCCCCGATCCTACTCATGCTCTCTGTCTTCCTCAAAATAAATAAATAAACTTAAAACAAAGAAAAAAATATGTATATATAATGGACTATTATGCAGTCATAAAAAGAGGTGAGATGTGCCATTTGTGACAATGTGGATGGACTTAGAGCCTAGTATGCTAAGTGAAATAAGTCAGACTGAGAAAGACAGATACCCTAAGATTTCACTTATATCTGGAATCTTTAAAAAACAATCTGTAAATACAGAGAACAAACTGATGGTTGTCAGAAGGAAGGGGGGTGGGAAGATGAGCAAAATGGGTGAAGGGGAGTATGACATACAAGCTTCCAGTTATGGAATGAATAAGTCATGCAAATAAAAGGCACAGCATAGGGAATATAGCCAAAGATATCGTAATAGCACTGTATTGTGACCCATGGTAGCTACGCTTGTGGTAACCTCAGCATAACATATAGAGAAGTTGAATCACTATGTTGTACACCTGAAACTAAAGTAAATTGTGTGCCAATTATGCTGAAATAAAAAAATTAATAAATGTAATGTGCCATATACACACTGTGGGCTAGGCCTTGGACTGAATGCTTTATATAAATTCTCATTAAATCTTAATAACAATCTTGTGAAACATTTATTATTACCCCTCTTATCTAGCAAAACATTAGATATTTCTTGGACACAGAGCTAATGAATACTAAAGCCAGATATTTTAATCCATATGCTAGATTCCAAAGCCTCTGAATTTTGTACAATACTTCCTCTCTGGAAAATTGAATGACAAATCACTTTAGAAAAGTCAAGCACTATATAAATATAAATTACTATTACTTGAAAAGAATCATGAATCCTATGACACCTTTGAAGATTTATCCAAAATAAGTCCACTGTATTATTTCTTCCTTTGATAATTTTCACTAGTTTGACAAAGCAGTCAGACACTTGAATACAGTGTCCACATATGTTAATAAGTTGCTTCTGAAATTTGAATTGGGAAATATTGTTAGATGTATTCACAAATGCCTTAGTAGTCATACATTGTGTTGAATAAGACACTGACTTCAACTTTGACATAAACCTCCAGTGGAATACCACAAAGTTGTAGCCTTGTCCTCACCTGTCCATTATTTTTATTCCATACATTAGATGAGAACATAAAAAGGATACTTATCATATTTTCAGGAGGCAACAAAAATAGGTAGAGAGCAAATAATACATTGACAAAATCAAGATTAAATATATCAGTGAGAAACTCAAATCCCAGGCTAATGTGCAGATAAGAAAATGTACACTTATACTTTTAAGCTCAAAAATAACTAACATAAGTCTATGGAATAAGAAAAAATACTTGGTATGAGTTAATGTGAAAATTATCTGTGGCTGCAAATCTCCTAATGAGCTAAGGTGTGATATGGTTGCTTACAATAGCTACCCAATATTAGAAGTTTAAATAAAGGAATAATCTCCCTACTGTGAAACAGGCAGACCAACTTTGTGCTACACAAACCAATCCTGATTATGTACAATTTGACATTATTTAAATATATTGATAAGCCAGAACAAATTAAGAGGAAGAAGAAATAATAAATAAAGCTAGTGAGAGAACTGGAAATATCTCAAATAGAAGCTAAGTGTAGAAATTTCCATGTAGCTTAGAAAAGAGCTGAATAGAAGAAAAAGCATGCAAGTTATTTTTCAGCTATCCAAAAGATTTTTTTATGAAATAAAGGTTAGTCTTACTCTATGTGGCTCCTAAGAGCAGAGCTAGAGCCAGAAATGGAAATATGAAAAGCATATTTTGAATTAACATAAGAAAAATAAGAGGAGGGGTGCTGGGTAGCTCAGTCCTTTAAACAACTGACTCCTGATCTCAGCTCAGATCTTGATCTTAGGGTTGCACTGGGTGTGAAGTCTACTAAAAAAAAAAAGAAATAAATAAGAAGAATGTTAGAGCTGCCTAAGAACAGAATGTGTTGCCTTTAAAGACAAGGACCTCTCTTGTCACTAAAGCTATTGCAGCAGAAACAATGTGTGTGGTACATTAATGCAGGTTTGAATTACCAAATAAAATTTCTTGGATTTTTAAAAATGGTAATATCAATGACTTCAATGATAATGGGTTACCCTTTATTGTATTTAGAACTGTTCTGGTTTTATGTTTTTTTGAAATTCATGTACAAGATTTCTGTAAGTATGTAATCAAAAGTATGTGAATAGCATGTTCTAGTCTCTTCCATGGAATGTAAACCCCTTCTCCTAGATCTTGCATTCAACTCTTGATATCACTCTGTAAATTTCTTTCTCTCGTGAGTCAAACTTCTTGAAAGTCATTTATTCTCAGTCTAGACATCTTCTAGTTACTCCTAATTGTCCTGGATTCTGGCTTCTGTCTCCAACACTACATTGAAATTAAGCAAAGATCACCATAATTTCTATATGATTGCATTTCAGCTTTTGTCTTACAGACTTTGGAACTACTAACTACTAGCTGTCTAAAATTTCCTATCCCCTTGAATTCTCTGAGCTAAAGATATCCCTTATGATCCAAACTCCTGCCGGCTAAATAGATTCAGATGGTAAAGGATACTTTTTTTTTTATTTTATCTATAATTATCTGACTCCTTCTTCAATTTTTCATGGGTTAATCTACCACTCTTGGTTTCCCATTTCCCATTTTCCAGGATTTTCTCTTGCTCGACTGTTACTTTCAAAAATTCACCTACTTTTTTTTTTTTTAAATGTTTTTAAAGTTTATTTATTATTTTAGAGAGAGAGATTAAACAGAGCATGAGTGGGGAGGAGCAGAGAGAGAGGGAGACACAGAATCTGAAGCAGGCTCCAGGCTCCAAGCTGATAGCACAGAGCCCGACATGGGGCTCCAACTCATTAACCACAAGATCATGACCTGAGCCAAAGTCAGACACTTTGACT
The DNA here is from genome assembly GCF_018350215.1 of Panthera leo. Taxonomy (NCBI): domain Eukaryota; kingdom Metazoa; phylum Chordata; class Mammalia; order Carnivora; family Felidae; genus Panthera; species Panthera leo. The sequence goes on along the minus strand of NC_056691.1, from coordinate 52,301,225 downwards.
GAGCCACCAGGGTACCCTATTGGGCGGTTTCTAGGGAGTGGCAGCAGCACGAGCCAAGTTGCAAGTGTGGCAACCAGCACGGTATAAAGACTTCACCTATTTTCATGGTTTCAAATACCACCCATATAATAATAATTCCCAGCATTATATTCCTAGTATTGGCTCTTCCACTGAGCTTCTATCTGGTAAGTACAACTCACTGCTCACCTGACCTCTAGAAACTTCAAACTCACTTATCCAAAATTGGACACATCTCTGTCTCTCCTTCAAATCTATTCTTGTGTTTTATATCTTAGTCATGGGTCTTATCATCCTCTAGTCATCTAATGCATAAAAGAAACTGTCATCACAGCCTCCTCTCTTTCCCTCACACCCAACAAATTACTGAAATGTGCTAAATTTTAGCAAGTTCTACTTAATCCTCACATTAATAATTACAACCTTATTAATGTTCTGCCTATTTCTTGCTCCTCTTCTGACCTTTCCACAAATCCAGCCTCATCTTCCCCCAGTTAAACATATCATGCCACAAATTAAAACACTTAATAAGTCCTCTCTCACATAGATAACCAACATCAAGAGTAGAGCTAGCAAGGTCAAATTTCTATTTGCACCAGGTAAGAATAAAGCTAGTAAGGGCACCTGGCTGGCTCAGTCAGTTGAATATCCAACTTTTGATTTCGGCTTAGTTCATGATCCCAGAGTTGCGGGATAGAGCGTCTTACAGGACTCCATGCTGAGCATGGAGCCTGCTTAGGATTCTCTCTCTCCCTCTGCCTGTCTCCCCTACTTGTGCTTTAAAATGAAATACAACAAAATGAAATATTAGCTTAAGAAAAGAAAGAAAGAAAGAAAGAAAGAAAGAAAGAAAGAAAGAAAGAAAGAAAGAAAGAAAGAAAGAATAAACGCATTAAGTGCATATGGAAACTGTGTGAGGAGTGGCCACAGTGGCACAGCAAAGAATACACGTCCTGAGTAGAAGCCTTCTCATCTCAGGAGATTACAGTCACGAGGAAACAAAGAACTGTTGCTGCCATAAAAGCAGTGGCATCTGACTCTAATATAAAATCTCAAACTTTAAATATTTTTTATTGTGGACCCCCCCCCAAAAGATACTATCGGTAAAATTGAGGGGGTGGGGATTGACACTTGATCTGCAGAATCTTCTTCCTGCCAAATCTCCTTATCTTTGCATATAAAGTATTTGATATCCTAACATCTACCAACTTAACTCCTGTTTCCCAGTCCCAGCTCTAGCAATCACCAACTTCTTTCGTTTCTTTATACCACCCATATTGGTTCCTGTGCTTGCAACTTGGCTCATACTGCCGCCACTCCCTAGAAACCATTACCAGTTTTCAACGCTTGGTTAACTCCATAAATTCTTTCAAAACAAAATTTATTTATTTTTTATATCCCCAAGAAAGTTTCCCAAAGTCCTTGAATTGTAATAAATCTTCTCTGGTGCCTATGTCATACTGTTTCTATTCCTAGTACAGGACATGTAATGTGATCTTCAATGTGTGTTTACCTGAATATCTGCCTTACAAGCATGGTGATTCCCCTGAAGACAAGGGTCAGTTCTTAATCATGCTACATTCTATCACCTGAGATGATGATGATGATGATATAGTAAAGGGTAGGGGCATAACAAATATTTGTCAAATTCTTAAGCTGACTCAGATCCTTTGATCTGCCCCAACTCCAACTGTTTCTCATAGTTTCTATAGAAGGAAAATTCTGGTATTTTATATTTACCTTTTCTTTGCCTTAGTAAAACTCCATTAGGATTAGAAGGTGTGTGCTGAGATTGTTTCCAAAATTCAAGACAAATTCATTTCACTTGTCAACTCAAGCAAATAGGATTCACCATTTGGCCCCTTAATATGTCTTTTTTTTCTCATCTCTTCATCTCTTCCTTCCCTATTCTTCACTTTTGGGGGGGGGGGGTTTGGAATTTTTTTTATTCCTGGCTATGTTTTTTGTTTGTTTGTTTTTCCAATTCCTCTCCTCCTTCTCTGAAGAGTTACCTGCTTCTCTATTTTCAAATGACTTTTCAAGGTTCAGTCCTTAACAGCAATTCTTTGAATCATCCCTGGATTTATCCAAAGGCAAATGTTTGTGCTACTGTGTGTTTAGACTTCCCCAGAACTTCTGTTCTATGTGCTGGCGTAAATACCAAATTTAGCTTGTGGGATAATGGGAAGATCTAGCTAAACTCATTTAGAAATAGCATGTAGCATGTCACCAGTCTACAGTGAATGTTAAAACTGTATTATATACTTGAACTTTCTGGAAAGAAGGAAAAACATATAGATTGTTGATTTGTGAAGCCCAATCAAGCTTTGATTGTTATTGTATGTTTTTGTTGTTTTAACTTCTATGCACTTTTGTGTTGAAAACTTATATGTTGAAAAGCTATTAGAATTGTCTTCTGACCTTTCCCAGCCAGGAAAGGTTGACTTTTACTATATTATTACAGTTATCATTATTCTTAAAGGAGTTCAGCTGAATTCTAAGCCAATGTATGCAATGAATATCACGTCTACTTGTCCCAATATACAGTTGAATAGGAGAGAAAGGAGATCACAATAACTTCCTTGGGATCTATTGTTTTCAAGATAAAACAGTATTTGGCATCCTTATTTAATTGCATATTAATGCTGAAAATCTGATATTAATTCATTTTACACATGAAAAGATGCTGAGAATGACTGAGTAAATCACTTAATGTTATACAAATAGCAAAGGGTCACGTCAGGATTCTAAAAACAGTGCTATTGTTACTTGTATATTTGTATATTCAGCACCTATGAAATATACACCAGGTTGTAGAAGCAGCTGATGAAGGAGAAAAGGAAACACAAAGGAAAGAAAAGAAGAGATACATGTCCTAAAAGCAATTGACAAGACATGATGTTAAATATACCTTGAATGAATAATGCTTCTCCTCTCTCAGCATTTTCTGTAAACATGTGCTTATTGGCAAGTGGTTTAGCCAGGATTCTGGAAGAGAACTTGCTTTAGAAAAAAATAGATAATGAAGGAAACATCTTAGAAACCCGAAGAGTGGAAATAATCAATACCTGAGAAAACAAATTATATTCCATTTCCAATTGATAGAGTGCTTCTGATTGGGGCAATGTCTCTCCATTAGCAATGTCATAACTTTCTCCCTAAGTAGGAAGTGCACTGTATGCTAATTATTTGTTTACATATTGGCCTTTCACCTTTGTACTGTGAGAATATCAAGAGTAAAGATATTCTCTCAATATATATCCTCAGGGCTTAGCTAATTACTTATTACAAGGCATGAATGAATATATAAATAAAAGAAGGATGGATTTATTCAGCTAGCTTTATTATAAGTCTTCTGTACTTTTAAATTCACCAAGAAACTCAAGAATCTTTATAATAAGAAGTCAGAATTTAGTCATTGTTCACTGAGTTAAGATAAACTTTGAACTGTAAAACAGAAGCACAAAATAGATCAGGGTCTTTTCCATCAATATAGTTGTCTTGTTAGTAGAGCCATGTAGATGAGTAAATAAAGAACTATGAAGCACATCTAATAATAAAGTGATATTAAAGTCTGTTTTAAAAGTATAAACCCCAAAATCCCACTGTCTGAATCCCACTGTTTGCATTTTAGTCATAAAAGAGGACAAACTCTTCCTGCCATTCTTAATATTTCTTGGTATTGCTGCTGATAACCCTTAATAGATTCTGTATAGTTATGAGAGACCGTAAAATAAAATGTAGAATATGAAACTAAAATTAAAAGAAAATAAATGTTTTCTAAAGGACAAAACCTATGAAAATAGTGAGAGGGTCTCTGACATTGTTGAGAAGAAGTGGTGTCCAACAAGTCACTGACAGGGGCATTCAGCAAGAGGATATGATAAGAAGTTCGGAGCAGGAGGTGACTTCCATGAAAGAATAACAAGAACCAAGCAATATAGATGAGACGTGGAAGCAGAAAGGACCCACCGGAAAGGCACCATTGCACACAGACAGGCAATGGAAGGCAGATGACTGACATTTTTGGAGTGATGGTAAATACATGTAAATGCCTAGTTCCTTAAGAAACACAAGTGTGGGGCAGACTGTCAAGGTAAAATTGAGTCCCAGACATTTAAAGAAAGAGTTAGTACCTAGGGTGCCTGGGTGGTTCAGTATGTTAAGCATCCTACTTCACCTCTAGGCATGATCTCACGGTTCGTGAGTTCAAGCCCCATGTCAGGCTCTGTGTTGACAGCTCAGAGCCTGGAGCTGGCTTCGGATTCTGTGTCTCCCTCTGCCTCTGTCCCTCCCCAGTTTGTGTGCTCTCTCTCTCTCAAAAATAAAACATCAAGGTAAAATTGAGTATAGCATAGTAGGACTCAATTTCTGAAGGGGCATGCCAGACAACGACCCCAGAAGTGAGGCAGAAGGCCAGTTCCAACACGGGAGGACAAGACCTGTGCTATCACACAAAAAATAATGTAAGGTTGTTAAACCACTCCCCCAACCAGACCTCCAGCCCTTGGCAGTAGAAACAGGCTTCACTCCCAGGCCTGGAATTAGAGCTGAGATTATATTTGGGGATTAAGTAAACTAACTGTAAGAATTGGAAAAACACTGAGAAAGGAAATAGAGCAAACTATTTCTCTGAGGCCTTCTCCCTTACAAACAAATTCTAGAACAATCTGATCATACCTAGGCACGTATAACAGTTTGACTTCAGCTTGATGAACCACAACAACAAATTAATTCAATCAGAAATGCAGTATGACTTATTTTCTCTGAAATCATTTTGGAAATCATTTTGAACTATCAAAATACATTGTATTTTGTATTTGGAGACTGAGGATGTCACGAAGTATACTATTAAAGTCCTTTGAAATTTTAAATTATTCTTTAAAGCAGAGTATTAAAACAATATAAAAAGTCTGTTGTCTCATTTTAAAAAGTCATTTTAAAACAATTTTATCAATTTTTTCATAAAATTATATTAGATGATAGACCTCCATCTTTGTAGGGACTTGAAAATATTCATGGAATGTACAGTGACTCATTTCTTGGAATAAATCTGCTCCCCAAAGGATGTGGCTCATTACTTTATAGCAATCATAGAAGGTAGGAGCTGATACAGAAGAAACTTTTACTTTGCTGATTTCACTTGCTTTTAGCAGATTACACTAGTCCAAGAAGTTTTGAAAGCAAATGCTGAGCAAAAATAATATTTTTCAATCTTTCAAATGCTTATACCCAGAAGAAAACTGTTATTTGCTAGAGGTCAATATAATTTCCTGAAATGATTACTGGAATGTATTTAAGTTAACATTCATGATAAGAACCTAAGCTTAAATTTCTAAACGGCAACTGTTTTAACTGCTAAAACAGGAAAAAAAAGGTCATGGAAAAGAATATTAAGGAATAAAGCCTTTCTTCTTTATTTTTAATAAAAGTTTTCATAACTTTCTTAATATATATTTTAAAAAATAGCAGGACTTGCTTACTGTTTTACATGTGAATGAATCAAATGACTTGATCTTTTCATATGCTGAAACTTTTAAATATATTTAAAATTATCAAAGTAATATGTCCTTGTGCCTAGTGGACCAATTCAAATATATATATATTAATCATCTTTCTTCCACCCCCTTCCATGTCTGAACTGTGGAGGTAAACAGTTATAAAAACTTGTTATATATCCACGCACACATGAATCTGTGTGTTTATTTTGGATAGAGACTGGATGGGTGGGTTGGTGTTAATGCATTTGCTTTTAAAAGATTAGTTTATCTATTAATATGCACTCATTTTTTTCCTACTTAATACCTCACAATATTAACAATGTATCATAGTTTTTTCTTTCTAAACTTGTTCTTTATTTTAGAAGTACTTATTTGAAATGGTAGACAAAAAACAAAATTTATCTACTTTCCTGAATATCTATTGAATTAGAAGAAAACATATACTAAAAAATGTAGCCCCCTCATTGCCTCCACAAGTAGTCACAAAGAAAAGATAAAACCTTCAAAAAATAATCCAGAACCAAAGCACTATCAAGATGAATAACCTTTGCTATTAGTAGTATTTTCATTAATATTGTTATTAAAATTAATTTATACAGAGTGTTTTCAATAATCTTATCCCCCATAGTTACCAGTTATACATATAATCTCATTTAATAGTCCTTATAAAAATTCTAATATTTAAGAACTATTGTAATGTCCATTTTAGGGACAGATTGGTAATTTGCCCACATGTTCCCCAAACTAGAATACAACAAAGACCCACATAAAGTGCAAAATAATGTACCCAGTCTCCCCCAAAATCCCAGTAAGAAATGGCAAAAAGTTACATAAGAACTGTGGAAAGAGGAAATAAAAGAGGAAAGTTCATAAGGAACTTTAATTCTTAATTTCTTATCATTCTTCTGTATCATTCTGTTCATTTGCCAATAAAAATTATTTATAACATTTCCACATCTTGGTGTATTTAGAAACTCTGTCACTCTAACACATTCTCTAGATTATTATACCATGACTGTACTGGACACTGCTTTTCAGCAGCCTATGAAATTCATCTGTGAAACAATAAAAGATCTTTTCATTGACCTCTACTTAGGCAGTTGAGCAGTAAAATTGACAGCACTGACCCACAATATGCTGAATGTGCAAGAGGTAAGCGAGCTACTTTCAGGTAATAGCATCTTACTTCATTAAGTTAAAAGCTATGTAAACTGATAAAATAAGAATAGAATCATCCTCTGAAAATAGGCCATGGCCCTCTAAATATATTGATATTGGCAGGCATATTCACATGAATTTAAGTTAAACAGAAAGAAATGACTGTCTCTTATTTCACCAGTTTCCTGTTGTAACAGACTTTCTGATTAACAAGTCATCTACAGATGTGAAGGCTTCTAAAGGAATATATTTAGGGACACCTGGATGTCTCAGTCGGTTAAGCATTAGACTCTTGATTTCAGAGCAGGTCATGATCTCACAGTTCATGAGTTTCAGCCCTGTTCCGGGCTCTGTGCTAACAGTGCAAATTCTCTCTCCCCCTTTTGGCTCCTCCCTGGCACTCTCTCTCTACCAAATAAATAAATTAACAAAAAAAAAAAAAAAAAAGAAATATATTTAACTGTCACAAGAGAGACATAGTCAATATAAATGGCTTCCTATGTGGTACTGCAAAGGGCCTGATTTTACATGTCTAAAAATTAATTCAATTTCCTTAACAGAAGTAAACAAAATGAATATAAGGACACCAAAGAGAGTGACAATAGACCTAACGATCCCAGGTATTACCATCTGCCATCAACCTCTACTTATTTATTTTTTCTTGCCTGCAAAAGATGAGGAGCTCTTTTAATGGTCCCAGAGTACTTCTGGCTCTCTCACCATGTCCTGCGTTTGGAATTGGGCAACATGTGTTCCACATTTTCTTCCTCGCATCACTGAGAACACTTGACCAAAACTGAACCAATTCCACGGGCCTTCTAATTAATATTGTTTCAGTAACACTCAAATGCTAGAAATATAGCATAAATTAGTCTATCCTCTTACACCTGCACCCCATTTCGATTCACTTCAGAGGAAATTGAGTAATTGTGATGTAAAAACATGCCAGAAGTTATCATCGCCCAAGACCAGCAATGGCAGTGTTGTGATCATTTGACCAACAAATAGTCCAATTACAGAAAACCATCCTGAGGACCTGTTTCCTAAGAAAACTTCTGCCTTCGTGGGGTTTCCAAATAAGTTGGCCCTGAGAAAGGTATTCAAGTGTAATTAGTTTATTTGGAATATAATTCCAGGAAATGTAGACAAGGGATGGGGGAAATGAGATGAAGGTGAAGATAGCCAAAGAAAAGCCAAAAACCAAAAAAAACAAAACAACACGTGTAGAAATCAAGTTACCACTTAGGGAAACAGTAGCTTAATCCCACTGGTGTTGATTTGCTAACTGGGCCTCAAAACACACAGGGCAAGGAGAAATCAAAGAGAGAGGCAGACCACTTCAGATTAGTAGGTCGACTTTGTAATAAGCAAGGGAACTAGTACTTAAGAGACATATCTTGGACAGCTTCAAGACAAGTAGATCTCCACACCAGATCACCAAACTCTTAAAAGTTTATATAGAGGCTTTAACTGGGCTCACTCACACGTACTATCCAAATGATGTCAACAACACATTGTTCTCTCAAGGCCACATCCTTGAAAATGGCTCCCACTGGGGGAACGGTGAAGAGAACACACCTTCCAACGATACGGGAGAAAGTGAGGAGTCTCCCATTGCGCAGCTTGAGTGTCAACTGTTGGTCATGTCCTCTCAATGACCTCCTCCAACAACTGGGGAATTCTGGGAACCACAATACAGCATTCACTTCAGAGTCATGCCATCAGGAAGGAGAGAAAACTGAGATATTTATATACCAATTGCCATTAGCTGAGGACCCCAGGAAGGAGAAGGGGCATTAATCTCCTGACACTGCTGGCTGGCCGGAAGGGCTAAGAAGGCTCCAATGCCAGACAAACTCTTTAGGAAAAAAGGAAAAACAAGAAAAAGCAGGTGCTAGCAGTTGGAAATCAGGCTTCTGCGCACTGATATGGAAAGAGCATCAGTAAAATCTCCTCTAGTGTGCTATATCTTCCAGGTTATCTCCCGGCAGATGTTAACTAGGCAGTTTTTCCCTTCAGCTGCTTCAACTTATAGATTTTCCTACTCAAAGTTACATACTATAAACCCTCTAATCTTCATCTTAAATATCAGTGTGACTTAATATCATGAGCCATAAATTCATCAGCAGCAAAATAAGCATCTTGCTTACTGACTTTACATATGTTTTGTAGGAGATTTGGTTTTATTTTTAATTATGCTCTTCTATGAAGTGTTTCATGTAATCTAGTATGAATTTTGATTACATTACATCTCATGAGACAGACAAAAAGAAATATATATAGAGAGGCATATTACAGTTAGAGCATTTCGTTAGCAAGTTAGATGTGAAGGAATATGAAATGCCTGAACTTCATTACCAAGAAAAAAATGAGAACATGGTACTACACATGAGTCAAGCATTGTTTTTTAACTCTGGCTCACATTTAAAACAAATACACTATGAATTAAGAAGCAATAGTTATGTTGAATCTTTCAACCACTAAAATAATTGAAAAAGCAACTAAAATCTTCTTACAACGTGCTAAAACCAGATAGTTTTATCTGTGTGATCTAAGAACAAGCAGATTCGAACTTATACACAATTTTCCAGAATATTTAAGAGGAGGAAAAACACTCCAACATGTTTTATGATGCTGCTAGCCTAACCTTGTAAAAAGTGGAAGTAGATACAGAAAGAAAAGGAAAGAATAGCCCATTGTGTCTGCAAAATAGATGCAACCACAGATGAAAACCCATCTAAACAAGATATTAGAAAACAGCAATATCATAAAATTATCCCAATGGATGTCAGATAATATTTAGCAAAAATATTGGATTTAAGCATCATTCTTAGCAAGCTAGCATGGAAGGAAATAATCTAATCTGAAAAAGGGAATTGATATAAAACCCATAGCAGTCACCATACTTAATGTAAAAAGTTTATATCCCCTTTAAGAACAGAAGTGAGACAAAGATACTTTCACTAATACTTTTAAACATTGTGCTGAAAGTCCTAGTTAGGGAATAAACATGAAAGAAAATGAAAGGCATAAAGACTAGAAATAGAGGGGAAAAAAGTCTGTATTTGCAGAGAGAATTATTACCTACATAGAAAATTGAAAATGATATATGGTTAAGGATTAGGACTCAAAAGAAAATTCACTAAGTTTTTATTTTCAAAAAATATTTTAAATTACTTCCATTTTGATGCACCAGCAATGAATATGTAATTCATATAATTAAAATGCAAGAAGCCATCTAAAATTACAACAAAATTTTAAGTATATTTAAGGAATAAATATAACTAAAGAAATGCATAAAATTTGTGGAAAAAATTAAAACTATACTGAAGACATTTAAAAAAACACTTAAATACATGGAAAATATACCATGTTCATAAAAATGTTAATATTGTTTAGATACCAACACTCTATATAATATTCAGTAAGTGCAATAAAATTCTTACTGAAATGCCAGCACAGTGATGTTTGTTTTAGGCTTGTATGGTTTTTTTTTGTTTGGTTTTGTTTTAATTTTCATTTGAAAGAATAAGATCCAAGAAGAGCCTGGACATGTCTGAAGAATAAAAAATGTATTAAAAAAAAATCACACTTTCTGATGAGGTAAAAGCTTTATTTTAAAGCTACTATAATAATAATATGAGATATAGGAACAGTGGAGATAGATAAATAAAACAATAGAACTATGTATGGAAACTCAATACCTTAATGAAAATTAATTCCAAAATATTTTAAAAGCAAAATATAATAAGAAATAATTACAAATATGTAGAAGACAAAATTAGGAGAATGTCTGTATGACCTTCAGGTAAGAAAGGATTTTTTTCAGCTTGACTGAAGTATAATTGACAAGTAAAATTATAATATAAAGTGTATATATACACATATGTATGTGTATACACACACACACACATTGTGAAAGGATTCCACAACTGAGTTAATAAAAACATCTATAACCTCACATATTTACTTTCCTTTTTTTTTAATGAGACTACTTAAGTTATATTTTCTTACCAAATTTCAATTATCCATTAATCACCATGTGACCCATTAACACCACAGACCTTAATCATATATAACTAAGTTTTTACCCTTTACCAACCTCTTCCCATTTTCTCCAATCCCCAGTTTCTGGCAATCACCATTCTACTCTGTTTCTATGAGATTGGGGTAAGGGTGGATTCCACATGTAAATGTTACCATGCAGTATTGGTTTTTCTGCTTTCTGGCTTTTTCCCCTTAGCATAAGGCCTTCCAGGTTTATCCGTGTGGGAAATGACAGGATTTTCTTCTTTATTAAAGCTGATTAATATGCCATTGTCATATTTTCTTTATCAACTGGCCACTGATAGACACAAAGGTTGTTTTCATTCCTGGGTTATTGTGAACAATGCTACAATAAACATGGAAAACACATACATCTCTTCGAGATAATGATTATACTTTCATTAGATATATATCCAGAAGTGGCATTGTTGGATCACAAGTAGTTCTATTTTTAATTTCTTGAGGAGCCTCCATACTGTTTTTCATAATGGCTGTACCAGTTTACATTCCTTCCAACAGTATATAAGGAATTTCCTTTTTACACATCCACTGGTATTTGTTTTCTCTTGTCTTTTTAATAATAGGCATCCTAATGCATGTGAAGGAATATCACGTTATGGTTTTGATTTGCATTTCCCTGATAATTACTAATGTTTAGCACCTTTTTATGTAGGTTTTGGCCATTTATCTTCTTTGGAGAAATGTCTATGCAGGTTCTTTGGGCATTTTTTCATCAAACTGTTTTGTTTGTTTGTTTGTTTGTTTGTTTGTTTGCTGTGAGTTGCAGTAGTTTCTTGTATATTTTGGATATTACCGCCTTATTGGATATGTGGTTTTCAAATATTTTCTCTCATTCCATAGGTTGCTTTTCATTTTGTTGATGGTTTCCTTTGCAGTGTAGTTCTTTTGTTTGATTTAGTCCAACTTATTGCCTTTGTTTTTGGTGTCAGCTTCAAAAACTCATTGCCAAGAGCAATGTCCAGGAACTTGTGTTTTCTTCTAGGAGTTTTATAATTTCAGGTCTTATGTTCAATATAATATTGAATTCATTTGTGCATTAATTTGTTGTGGCTTAATTTTTGTGTATGTTGCTAGAGATCCAGTTTAATTCCTTTTCAGGTAGCTGTCCAATTTTCTCAACACCATTTTTGAAGAGAATATCCTTTCTCCATTGTATATTTGTGGTACCTTGTCAAAAATTAATTGACCACATGTGCATGGATTTACTTTTGGGTTTGCTCTTACGTTCCACTTATCTGTGTGTCTGTTTTTATGCTAATACTGTACTGTTTTAAAATTTTTTTTTTAACGTTTTATTTATTTTTGAGACAGAGAGAGACAGAGCATGAACGGGGGAGGGGCAGAGAGAGAGGGAGACACAGAATTGGAAGCAGGCTCCAGGCTCTGAGCCATCAGCCCAGAGCCTGACGCGGGGCTCGAACTCACGGACCGCGAGATCGTGACCTGAGCCGAAGTCGGCCGCCTAACCGACTGAGCCACCCAGGCGCCCCAATACTGTACTGTTTTGATTACTATATTTCTGTAACATACTTTGAAATCAGTAGCGTGATGCCTCCAACTGTGTTCCTTCTCAAGATTTATTTGGCTTTTTGAGGTCTCTTGTGGCTCACAAGATAGTATATTAAGTGACTTAAAATGGGTAGTCTTAAATGTAGTTATCTCTAGCGCAGTGATATATTGAAAACAAAGATATATTTAAAGTTACCACAATAAAAAAGCTTCTTGGCACTAAAATCTTAAGATTTATGGCATCGTAAAACCATAGACAAAAAGAATGTTGCTTTCCAAAGAAATGAAGTACAGCTAAGAATAGAAAGAACTTTGAGAAGTCGAACAAGCATATAACCTAATGTCACCAAAACACTTACCTTCAATTTTCTTCAGAATTATTAGATATAGACAATACCTTATCTAATTTGATGTTCTAGAATTTTATATTTTATAGTCAGAAGGACATCTTCTAAAATTTTATTAGAGTGGTATGCCTCGGTGGCTCGGAGTTTTGGTTTTGGCTCAAGTCATGATGTCATGAACCATAAGATGGAGCCCCCTGTCGGGCTCTGTACTGGCAGCACAGAGTCTGCTTAGGATTCTCTCTTTTCCTTTCTCTCTGCCCCTCTCCTGCTCATGCACACTCATGTGTTATCTCTCTCTCTCTCTCTCTCTCTCTCTCAAGATAAATAAATAGATAAACATTTAACTCATATGTGGAATGTAAGAAACAGAACATATGAACATAGGGAAAGGGAAGGAAAAATAAGATAAAAACAGAAAGGGAAGCAAACCATAAAAGAATCTTAAATAGAACAAGCTGAAGGTTGCTGCAGGGGTGTTGGGTGAGGGGATAGACTAAATGGGTGATGGGCATTGAGGAGGGCACTTGCTGGGATGAGCAGCGGGTGTTGTATGTAAGTCATGAGTCACTAATATCTACTCCTGATTGTTAATAATGTGATAAATATTTATTATAAAATATTTTATATTTATATAAAAATAATAAAATAAAATTTGTATTATAGAAAATTTCAAACTTACACAATAGTAAAGGAAATAGCATCTTGAATCCACATATACCTATCACCCATGTTTAACAATTATCAAAGCATGACCTGTTCCTACTTTCTCCATAATCTCACATATTCACACACCATCCAATTATTTTGAAACAAATCTCAGACAACATTGTTTCACCTGTAACAATTGTATATATATTTAAAACACAATAGCTGACTTTTTTTTAATTTTTAAAAAATATATTTTTTTGAGAGAGAGAGACAGAAAGAGTGTATGAGTGGAGTAGGGGCAGAGACAGAGGAGACAGAATCCGAAGCAGGCTCTAGGCTCTGTTCTGTCAGCACAGAGCCCGATGTGGGGCTCAAAGCCAAACTATGAGATCACAACCTGAGCTAAAGTTAGATGCTTAACCAACTAAGCCACCCAGGCACCCCCCACAATAGCTATCTTTTACAACATAACTAAAATATCTTCATCATTCGCTCCCCCGAAATATATATATATATATATATATGTATGTATATATATATATATACATACATATATATATATATGTATATATATATATATATCACCAAATAGGTAGGTGATATGAACATTTAATTGATTATCCTACAATTCTTTTTTTTATAGTATGTTTGATCAAATTGAAATCCAAACAAGAGGTATACATATTTGTTGGTTAATTTGTCTCTTAAGTCTTCTTACGATTTACAGTTATCACTCTGTTTTTTCTTCTTACACTGCATTTTGAAAAAATCGAGGTTTTCTTTTCTTTTCTTTTCTTTCTTTCTTTCTTTCTTTCTTTCTTTCTTTCTTTCTTTCTTTCTTTTTTGTCCCACACATTCCCCATAGTGTGGATGTGCTGTTTGCATTCCCATGGTATCATTCAACATGTTCATCTCTCTCCTATATTTATTACAAGTTCATAGTTAGAGCTAGCATTTGCAGGACTATTTCACAGGAGGTACATTGTACTTACTTTAGGAGGTACCTAATATCACTGTTGCTTCCCCTTGATTAGTGATCAGCATTAGATCCCTATTTTATTAGGGCTTGCAAAATGTTAACATATTAATTAAATTATTCCTTTTTCATATATAAGATGAAATGTTTAATAAGGATATACATCTCCTCATCTACAATTTTGTTTTTCCCTGAGGTACTGATTTTATAATAAAGGCAGAGTAAATGCTTATTTATTTTTTTAAACAAGTTTTCAAAATTAGTTAATTCTTTATATTATCCTCTAGTGGTGATAGTGGGGGGAAGATGAGTTTCATTTTTTAGTATCATAATGAATCCATGGGTTTAAACACATTTGATGTGCTTTGGTTTTATTGCCGTTATTATTTCTATAGATGCTCAAATTGTCCCATCTCTTACCAGCAGGAGAGTCTTTAAGTTGGTAGCCTGAGATTGGTTATAATGAGAGAATTTACACCACAGAAATCAGCAAATACAAATCAGGCTTTTCTTCTCAGAAACCAGCTATCAACAGTTATCACCTTACTACTGGCATCACATCCTATATTGTCGCATTTATCATTCTCAAATAGCAATAGCAATATCACTGTCAAATTTTAGTTTTGGGTGAAATACATTTAATGGTTATTTCTGGAGGTTCTATGACCTCATGTCAACACATAGATATATACTTTTAGTAATTTTGATGGTCATAAGAGCATTCTCTATTTAATCTGATCAGAAAATGCTAATGGACAAGGTATAACTTGAGTTCTTGTGTGTTCATGATAGTTTGTCTGTGGCCCTTATATTTGAAAATTAAATTGGCTGGATATAAAATCCTTGAGTGACATTCTATTTCTTTGAACATTTTAAATAGGACTTATTGTTTTTTGGAGTTGTAGGATCTTCACATGGTTTCTCCTGTTACTGGAGGCTGAGGGGGATACACTTTGCTGCTGACAGAAATGAAATCTTGTTCCCTACTTGATTGTCTCAGACACCAACTAGTAGATGTGGAGCTTGGTTAGCTAGTTCCAGCATGATGAGGTAAAAGTCTGGGTTTCAAACTTGATCTTGGCTGGTGGTAGTATGTGGGGATGGGGTCATATATTTTTCTGTGGTCTTTGGCTGGATAGAGTAGTTATTTAAAAGTTTTGGGTCTTGGTAAGCTGCCTTTTTCCTAATCTGTTTGCCAAGGACAGCAAGGGCTTGTTGGGGCTTTCTTGTATGCATCTGTTGACATTTCTAGGTTACTGGTTTCTTTAGCTCCATTTCCACACACACACACACACACACACACACACACACACACACACACACACAAAAACAAAAAAACAAAAAAACAAAAAACAAGCAAACAAACAAACAAAAAAACAAAAACAAAAAGAAAAAAAACCTGACAACCCACCACCATGTTATTGCTTGAATTCTAAGGACCCGGCCAGCCTTCCCTTTTCTCTCTATTTTCTTATGTTGTTTTTATATAATGTCCAGGCCTTTTCATTGTACTTAACAGAAAGAACATGGAGAAATACATCTCCATCTTCCTGAAGGTTGAACCATAAAATTCATTCTAATTTAATTATTTTTCAAAGGAGTTTATAAAATGTTGCCTATGCTGGTAAAATAAAATTGTGTCATACTTTCAAAATTTTGTGTATCTTTGTTGGGTGTTTCCTTCTGGTGAAACTGTTATCCCTGTGCTGGCTTCTCTTTGCCTTCTTTATTCTTAATCTGTTCAGTATTTGGTCTTTGCTCACATGTATTGATAAAGATTATCTCTGACCTCACATTCTTCTTAGTAAATCAACTTTCAGCCCTGTCTGTTCATTTCCCTGATTTTTTTTTTATTTAGCAATGTTTACTTAGTCCTCACTTTTTTGTAAATGTGTAAGTTTTGTCTCATGTTATTTGCATTAGTTTTCTTTTTGCTCTAACAAATTATCACAAGCTTAATGGCTTAAAAAACATAAATTTCTTACAGTTCTGTAGGTCACTTTAAATGGTCAACAGGGAATGTTTCCTCACATTCTTCCACTTTCAGAGGCTACCTGCATCCCTTTGTTTGTGGTATACTCCTCCATCTTCAAAGCTGGCTGCATAGCATCTCCAAATTTCTCTACTTCCCTGATCTGATTCTACTTCCTCCCTCCTTCCCTTATAATGGTTTGTGATGACATTGGATCTGCTCAAGTAATCCAGTATAACTTCCCTTTCTCAAACTCCTTAGCTTTGAGTACACCTACAAAATCTCTTTGGGCACATAAGGTAACATATTCACAAAATCCAAGGATTGGGACATGGACATCATTCAGGGGCCAATAGTCTATATCACACATCATGTAACTTCTTTATCCCTTTATTTATGAGCTCTTATTTGACATATTTTATATTTGTATTCATTTTTATATCGTTAAGGGACTGGGAGAAGTTTGACTTACTTTCTTCTGTACAAAAATATTGGTCATTGCATAGTGTGGTCCTTTTTTTCTCTCTGATTTATATCACTGCTTTATTTTTTTATAAAGCAGAGCTGTCTGCCCTATGCATCTTGCCTGCTTTCTTCTCACCTGGATTTTGGTGTTTTGTTCATAAACACAGTTTGAAAGAGCTAGATGACTTCTGTTCTATCAACCATTCTATAACTTGAGGGAATTGTGAGAAAAGAAATAGCATGAAACCGAGCTTGCAGTTTGAAAATCAGGGGTCCTGCTATCTTGCTGAATGTCCTTACCAACACTCATCACATTAGCAGTAGACACCCCATTATCATAGAGAGAGATACTCCTGGTTCCTAATTTAGTGTCCATTTTTGGAAGCATTATTTCCATCAAGGAACCTTGACTCCAGGTTCATTTCCCCCTTTCACACTTTTCTTCCAGCAGCCACTGTCTTTACTACTTCTTCAGGAAAGAAAGCAATAAAAGAGATCTACTCAGTTTTTCTCTCTCAGTGACAACTTGCAGGGTTTTATTGACTTTTCATTATGGCTACTATGGGAAAGGAGGAATAGGAATCAATCTGCACAGCACCTTCCTCTGTTTCCGATTTCTCTTAATTTTTGCTTTAATGCAAGAGCAACAGTTTTTATAGCTTATTACATTAGAGTATGTTCCCTACTTTGTCGCCACTCTTTTTGTTTGCTTGTTTGTTTGTTTGTTTTTGACTATCGTTGCTGTTTTTTAAGTTATTCTGACCATTTTGTTATGTTTTTCAAAAGGGAAACTCTGTGATGCTATTTCTCTTAATGTACTCCCAATTGAGAAAAAAAAAATCTCCATGACTGTTAGCTTAAATGTGAATAGAAAGACCAATTCAGGATTTGTTTACGGATGAATAAAAGTTGTGAGCTAGTGAGAAGTCAGGAACATAGACTTCAACCTCCATATAGCATTTTTCCTGTTGTTGGGAATTACAGTTTAGTTTTAATGATCTCACTAGAGCATACTGCAAATAGGGGTCAAATGATATTTTCAACAGCTTTCACAATTATAATCTGAATTACAATTTAATATAAGTCATTCCTTTTTAAAGATTTTATTTGAATTTAAGCTGGGTGGGAATGATAATTGCTATTTCTTTGGGGTAAGATGGATCTTTCATAGAATTACCAGCATTCATAATTTGAAGAGATTCTAAAGGGCATAGAATCCAGTCATCTTCAGGATAATCAAAGATAGACTATTTGCCAAATAGCCATCTGAATGTGGTTTAGATACCTCATCACCACCTGGGGCAGCCCATGCTGTTTTTTGTCTGATTTTCATGCAAGTCTTATATACCCATCTGAACTTATCAAAGTGACCCAAGCTTTGTAATTCCTCCCCTAAGGACTTTATAGATTCATTTTTTAAGAGAGAGAGAGAGAAAAAGCAGGGGAGAGAGGTGGGGGGGTGGGTGGTGGCGGGGGGAGAGAAAGAGAATCCCAAGCAGGTTCCATGTTCAGTGCGGATTCTGACACGGGGCTCTATCCCACAACCCTGGGATCATGACCTGAGCTGAAATCAAGAGCTGGATGCTCAACTGACAGAGCCACCCAGGCACCTCTAGAATTCTTCTTTACGATAATACTATTGATATTTGAGGGAAACACTCTTGTCTTCCTCAAACTGGGTATTGATTCATACCAGAAGTTTTTGAGCACCATCCTCATTCTAATATCTCTGAATGGAACACATCTGATGGGAGTAAACTGTTCAAGTGGAGCCTGAAATACAAACACAATACTTAAACATGCCTTCACCTGAACAGAATATCACAGTCCCACTCTTGATGGAAGTGTGAGATTTGTCCTTAAGTTTCACTTAATCATTGCAGGCTCAGGATGTCTAGTGCTTTAGTGGTCATCTCATACTGTTCACTCAAATCATAGTCACTGCTTACTAAAAAACACTGCTGCTAAGAACCTTTTACCCTCTCCTCAAACTTCATGGAGTTGGCTGCATGTTCCAGTTTGCTTTCTCATATTCAATACTGTTGCATTTCATTTTTAAAGATACAATCCACTAGGAGAGATTTGGAGCCCTATGTTGTCATCCAGTGCATTTTTTTATTCCCCCAAGCTTTATGTTACCCTATATGTGAAGCATCTTTAATCATATATCAGTCAAGTCCTTTACAACAGAGGAGCTATAAAGAAGGAGGAAAAAGAGAGAAACCTAGAAAGAGCAAAGGCAAGCAAGGGGAAAGGAGAAAAAAAGGAAAGGAAAGGAAAGGAAAATAGCTAGCATGTCAAGCATAAGGGGACTATACACTTCATCCTTTTTTTCTGTAACCCAAATTCATGATTTTTAGCAAATTTGGAACAGAGAAAGGTGCAACCTAATTAGAATGATTATAATCCCTATAATCTCATTCATTTTAGAGGAAGCTATAAAGTATAAATAAGCAAATGCATAAGTATTCTGTTGCCTCTGTATTTACTTTGCATATTTCCTCAAATTATTCAAGGTGATTATCACACATCTTATTAATTATTCTCACATATGCATGTGCACTTGAAGGGAGAAACAATTTCTATGTAGGCTTTTTTTCGTAATCATATTAGGCTAGATCCTGGTATTATGTTTTATTAAAAATGACACTAAAGTGACAAAAGGAAAGATGATAGGGGTTATCTTTACAAGTAATTAAAATACTATATAAAACTCTGCTGACCATAGGGCAAAGGTAGGCAGAAGAGACAGTGAGAAAGACTTGACTGAAATCTGAAGAAGTAGGATTGCTGACATAAGCATGGCACTTGAATGTTTTGAAATTCTTTCAGGAGAGTAATTGAAGTGAGAAGACAACTTCAAGAAACCCAAAATATTTTTTAAAGGTAAAAACTTGGAATTAGTAGATAAATATATCCTGGAGAGCTAATACACGGTGTAGAGGTCATTGTCAACAATATTGTGTTATAAACTTGAAAGTTGCTAAGAGACTAGATCTCATTGTTCCCACTGCAAAAAAGAAATGTTAATCATGTAATGTGATAGAGGTTTTAGTTAATGCTATGGTGGTAGTCATATTGCAATTTATAAATATATCACATCAACATGTTGTACACCTTAAATTTACACAATATGGCATGTCTATTATATTTCAATTTTTAAAAAAATGAAATAAAAATAGGTGAAGACAAACTAGCAGCAGCTAAGTGACCTGCTTGAAATCAGAGAATATGCTAGAGAAAGTAAAGGGAAAGCAAAGGGCCTTGTGAAAGAGCTTGGATACAGAAAACTCCAAATCATGATCATGTATTCACTGCAAAGCTTCTCAGTCCATCCCACGACACATCAGCAAAGCTGGAAGGGCACATGGTAGCCACCAACTGGGTGAGAGTCCAAGGAACTTTGGAAATGTCTGAAAGTGGTAAAGTTATCTCAGAGTCTGGGCTCTATGACCTTGAGAAACCAACCAAATAAAATACATTTTCAGGTCAGTGTTCGGTATTGAGGAGATACTGCTTGATGGAATGAATCCAACTTGAGGAGGTTGAATAAATAGGAGCAAAGGACAGCAAAGATTCAGATAAGGGTTACAGAGGGCTGAGGCAGGTGGGGGAATTGTAGAGGAAGTTCTCAGAAAGTTGAGCCCATACTTTTTGATTTGCTGGTGAAATAAAAGAGGAGGGGACTCAAAGGTGGTGAAACTATAATAAATACCCTTGCTCATCCCTCATTCCTAAAAGTACAGTATGGTAATTTTACTTATAGGTGTATAGCAGAAAATGTTTGCAGCAGAATCTCATACAAAGTCATTATAATAAAAAAAAAAAAAAAGAAAGAAAGAGGGGGCGCCTGGGTGGCTCAGTCAGTTAAGTGTCCAACTTCAGCTCAGGTCGTGATCTCACAGCTTGTGGGTTTGAGCCCCATGTCAGGCTCTGTGCTGACAGCTCAGAGCCTGGAGCCTGCTTCAGATTCTGTGTCTCCCTCTCTCTCTGCCCCTCCCCTGCCTGCACTCTGTCTCCATCTCTCTCAAAATAAACATAATACAAATTTTTTTTAAAAAAAGAAAATAGGGAGAAACATCCCCATGTATAATGAAAGCATGCCATTAACATTTAACCACATAGTAAAAATTGTAACAATGCTTCAAAATAAGCTAAAAAAATAAAAAAGAAATTTAATAGAATAAAATGATAATAAAATAAGTCAGCAAAGTAAAAGATTTAAGTGATACAAATTTAACATAATAACAAATCAGAAACAGAAAAAAAACTTTTAAATATGGAATAATTGATGAAGAATAATATTTGAAAGTATAATACTTTTAGAACCCAAAGTATACACTAAATATCCATGGGCTCATACTGACATAAATGAAAGATTTAATACATAAATGACACAAATAAACAAATCTAAACAGGATTTCAAAGATTTATATAGATAATCTGCTCTCACACAGGTTAGGCGTAACTCCCCACTGTTTAAGTGTGAGCTATGATGGTGATTTCCTTCCAAAGACTACAGTGAGGAAACAGTGGAAGGGCAGGGGGAGAGTACCGAACATTACCTGAGAAAACGGGCAAACACTCATCCAGGTGATCAAGGTTGACATTTACAATGATGTCAAGTTCAGTGTATATACTCTTGATTTACTGTGAAGAAATGGCACCAAACCTTTGTAGTCTGCCCTTCCCCTAAAACTTCTAATCCTGTGTAATAAGAGGAAACATATAAGACAAACCCTAAAGGAGGTATATTCTACAAAATATCTGACCAGTATCCCTGAAAACAAAGGTCAACCCCCCACATACACACACAAAAGAAAAGAAAAATCAGAGAAACACACCAATTCAGTGTTATCCCAGGAAGGGTCCTAAAACAGGAAAAGGGCATTAGAACAAAGCATGGACTTTAGTTAATAATAAAATAATGTATCAATATTGGTCTATTAACCATAACAAATGCACCATACTAATGCAAGATACTAATTATAGAGACAACTAAGTTTGGATATATGGAAACTCTGTGTACTATCTTCTCATTTTTTCTGTAAGCCTAAACTGTTCTAGAATAATAATGTTCATGTAAAAATATAAAAATCATTTCAGCATGAAGATTAAACCAAGCAGAACACAAGTACAAATACAATGACTAGACCATAAAGGAAATAGGAGATATAGAGATGTTAGAGCCAAAAAGCAAAGATGACAACTGACTAAAATAGCCAAACTCCAGAACAATGACAGCATAAAATGCTGGGGAGGATGTGGAACCACGAGAACTTTCACTCACTGACAGTGGGAATGCAAAATTGAAAGACAGGTTGGAGATTTCTTACAAAACTAAATCCACTCTTACCATATGATTCAGCAATAGTCCTCCCTGGTCTGTGCCCAAAGGAGTTGAAAACTTACATCCATACAAAAACCTATACATAGATGTTTATGGCAGCTTTACTCATAATTGCCAAAACGTGGGGGAACCAAGGTGTCCTTTGGTAGATGAATATACAAATATGATGTGTTACACTCAAACAATGGACTCTTATTCAATGCCAAAAAATAAATGAGATGTCAAGGCATGAAAAGCCACACGAAACCATAAATGCATATGAGTAAATAAAAGAAACTGATCAGATTATGCTACCTACAGTACGCAACCATATGGCATTCCGGACAAGGCAAAACTACAGAGATAATACAGAGATCAGTAGTTGCTGGAGGTTCAAGGGAGGGATGAATATGCAGAGCACAGAGGATTTTTAGGGCAGTAAAACTACTCTGTGTGATACTATACGGTGGATTCGAGTCATTATACATGTGTCCAAACACATGAAGTGCACAACACCAGAGTGAGCCCTACTGTAGACTTTGGGTGATTATAATGTAGGTTCATCATTGTCACAAATGTACTACTCTGCTGAGAGATGGGGGTCATGGTGGAGGCTATGTATGGGAGGGATCTCCATATCTTCCTCTCAATTTTGCTATGAATCTAAAACTGCTCTAAAATATTTAAGTCTTTCAAAAAAAATAAGAAGAAATAGATCCAAAGGATACTAAACAAAGTGGTAGATATAGAAGGTAAACATAGAAGAGTGGTACTAAGTACTGGGGGGGGGAATAAACAATGGAACAAAAATAATAAATCCATAGTATTCCACGCTCCCCCAAAACACTCCTGAAAACTACATATCAAAATTTCAAATTGTGTGCCTGCGGAAAATTTGTCAGAATGAGTGACCCAGAGATTTGTTCTAGTAAAATTTTTAGATGAAAAAAAGTTTGTTGGGGCATTAAAACTTTACACTTGAGAACAATGAGAGGGCAGTAACAGGGCAGTCATTGCCCTCTGCATTGTGATAGCGTCAGAGGAGGCCTGCTAGAGATTCAGGATTTTCCTCACCACTCATCAGTAGACACCCTGGCCCCCAAGTCAGGAGAGGACATGTGGGAAATAGTGACGAGGCACCCCTAGAACTCCCAGCAATAGAGGTGTTAGTGGAGGCCTAATGGAAGCCCAAAGTCTCCCACACTGAACAAGAAACACCCTCTTCCAGTGTATTGGAGGCCAAGTTGGAAATCCGGATTTCTATTTACCTACAGCAGTGAAAACCCATCCTTCCCCATAAGAGCAATTTCAGAGGAAGCCAGCTAAAATACAAGGTTTGAAATAAGACCCAGAGTTTCATAATAAAATATGCCAAATGCTCATACTTTGATAAAAGGTTAGTTGCCATACCAAATACTGGAAAAATCTTAAACTGAATGAAAAAGGAATCAATGGGTGCCACCACCAACATGACAGAGATGTTAAAATTATCTGACAAACATTTTAAAGCAGCTAACATAAAACGCTTCAACAAGCAGTCATGGACACACTTGAAACAAATGAAAAACCAGACAGTCTCAGCAAAGAAATAAAAAAGCTTCTGGAAGGAAATACAAGGCATTAAGTAAGAATCAAATGGAAATTGTAGGCCTTTATATACAAAGCTGGGGGAAAAAATAAAAACAATAACACAACCCTCAATTGGTGGACTGACCTCCAGAATGCAAGAAACAAAGAACAAATCAATTAACTCTAACAAAGAACAATAAAAAATACCCAATTTGAACAACAGGCAAAATAGACTGATTAACAAGAAATAACAGAGCCTCGGGCACCTGTGGGACAGTAACAGAAGATTGAAAATTCATGTTATCAGAGGCTCAGAGGGAGGAGAAAGAGAATGGAGCTTAAAAAGTATTTAAAGAAACAATTGCTGAAAACTTTCCAAATTTTCAAAAAAACATACACCTACTTATTCAAAAAGTTGAACAAGCCCCAAGCACTGGGATAAAATTGTAAAGAACATGATACCCTTTCCCAGACGAACACACACATGTGCACACATGCACACAAGTGAGTACGAGGTAAATTGGTAATCTGCATAATATTGGTGGATTGTGTTAGTGTGAATATCCTGGTTATTATTTATTTTAATGTTTATTTATTTATTTTTGAGGAGAGAGCATGTGCATGTGAGCGGGGGAGAGGCAGAGAGAAAGGGAGAGAGAATCCCAAGCAGGCTCCGTGCTGTCAGCACAAAGCCCTTCACGGGGCTTGATCTCATGAACTGTGAGATCGTGCCCTGAGCCAAAACCAAGAGTCGGACACTTATCTGACTCAGCCACCCAGGCATCCCCCTGGCTATTATAATATACTATAGTTCTATAAAATGTCATCACTGAGGGGAACTAGGAAAAGTATATAAGATATTCCTCTGTATTATCTTTACAATTGTATGTGAGTCTACAAATATCTCAATAGATGCTTTAATTAAAAATGTTTTTTGCAATCCATTCTCAGTTTAGCTATCCTCTCCTCTCTCATTATTTTGTAACCTAAAGAACCCATTAGGAATCTGGGAGGAGGAGTACTTAATGTTTCTTATACTCTTGAAATGACATTATGATAGAAATAGAGAGTAGGATATGTTGCCAGAAGTTAAAGAAAGGGTGGGGTAGGAGGCAGATGGCTATTGCTCTAGGAGGGCAGGGTGAGCCATTCTTGTGGCGATGGAAATTTTCTGTATCTTGGCTCTATCAATGCCAATACCCTGGTTGTGATATTATTGCAAAGTCCTCTAAGATGTTACGGTTGGGGGAAATTGGGTGAAAGGTACATGGGCTCACTCTGTATTATTTCTGAAAACAGCACATGAATCCACAATTATCTCAAAATTGAAAGTCGAATTAAAAGTGGAATTCATCCAACTAAAATAAATGTTTAGGAATTATATAAAAGACCAGTGATGAGTACTGAATCCATGGAAGGCAGAGCAAATCTTATTAAATACCTATGAAAGCTGTGATTTCAGATTATAAATTGACACAATGTGAAAATATGAAAAACAACAGTTTGGAAGTAATAGGTAGGCAATAAGAGGGTTTTTTTTTAATGTTTGTTTTTGAGAGAGAGGCAGACAGAGTGCAAGCTGGGGAGGGGCAGAGAGAGAGGGAGACACTGAATCTGAAGCAGGCTCGGGGCTCTGAGCCGTCAGCACAGAGCCTGACATGGGGCTCACTCTCACCAACTCCGAGCCGAAGTTGGACGCTCAACT
Organism: Panthera leo; assembly: GCF_018350215.1. Lineage (NCBI taxonomy): Eukaryota > Metazoa > Chordata > Mammalia > Carnivora > Felidae > Panthera > Panthera leo. The sequence goes on along the minus strand of NC_056691.1, from coordinate 52,275,960 downwards.
GCCTGAGCCACCCAGGTGCCCCAATAGGAGGGGTTTTAAAAAGCTAAGGCCACCATCTTTCACAGGAAAAGGGATAATTTATTAATTGTCACTGATTCAAATTAAATTATGCAGTTTAAAAGTACGTCATTAGCAGATGGTAGCTATACCTGTGGTGAGCCTAGCATAACATAGAGAGTTGTCAAATCCCTATGTTGTACAGCTGACACTAATGTGACTTTGTGTGTCAGCTTTACTTCCCTGTAAAACAAAGTATGCCATTATTATCTTAACTTTTTTTATATATTTTAACATTATAGACACCTGTTAGGAAGAATATTTCTTCCAGAGAAGTTATTTGAATTTCAAAAGTTTCACTGTAGATCTTTGTTGCATTACATTTAAATACAATTAAATATAACACTGCCTAGTAACACAGTACAACGCCTAATAATGTCCCTGGACCTGTGAAGGAAAGGTCAGGAGGTAAAATGTTGCAAAGGAAGAGTTAGTATAGTCTTTGGAACCGTAGAGTTCAATTGGAATCTTTGATTTTGCATTTATTAGCCGAAAGTCCTAGAGCAGGCACTGACTTTCTCTGAAATTCAGATGCATTTCCTCTAAATTGGGCTAATACTGCTCCTCCTATGGGACTATTTTAGGCTTGCAACACAGGGCTTCGCACGGATTCTGCTCTCTGCCTTGACCTTAACAAGTGTATTAATTGTTCAGTAACTATTAATTACTTCCTTCCCTCCCTTATTATATTTCATTACATTCAATATATTTTTTTAAGTTTACTTATTTATTTTTGAGAGAGAGAGAGCACGCATGCAAGTGGGGAGGGGTGGAGAGAGTGGGGCACAGAGGATCCAAAGCAGTCTCCGTGCTGACAGCAGAGAGCCTGATGTAGGGCTCAAACTTACTAACCATGAGATCAGGACCTGAGCCGAAGTCAGATGCTTAACTGAGCCACCCAGGAGCCCCTATATTCAATATATTTTGATTAAGGCCACAGGGAATTGCACAGTATATTTAGAACAACTTCTGTTTGAAGTGGCTAAGTGTTAAGGAAAAAATCCTATTCCATCACACTATCTTCTAACATCTAGAGTTCTCTCAGAGACCCTCAAGCACACAAATTTGACGGATTATAGATTGCCGTATTTTCTTACTGGGAATTTTGTGAAACTGCTTGGGTTTACCAGGGATATTTTTTCCTGTTGAAAGACATATTGAAAATCCCTGAGATGAATAAACAAAATATAAGTTCGGAAGCAAAAGTGTTAGTAGTGACACCATGTAACAATTTGCTTTTCACTGGTGGACATTAGGTTGTTGGCAAGGATTAGCCAAACAGTTTATATATGTTTTACTTCCAGTCAGGCAGCATGTGGCTTACGATGGAAGACTGAACATCTGTCTGCCTTTCTCTACCCCCAGCTGTCCTCCCCATACGTACTCACAGAAGTAAAGAAAACTTCTAAATCAAATTAATAAAATGACAGACCATTAGGCAAAATACGGTACATTTTTTCTCATTATTCAGGGGTTAAAGAGTAAACAAATCTGTTTCCAGCACAACTGATGATACAGGCAAAACAGCAGTCATCCAGATTTCCTGACTGGCTCCACACCTTCCTGTAACTTTAGACACTGTTCTGCTCTGCCACCGACAGAGAGCAAATGAGTAAACTTGCTCAGCAGCCTGGGACTTGTTTTCTCAGTGGGGGACCCTCCTGAAACTACCCTCTGAGGCTATTATGCAAATCATCTGATCCAGAGAATTACTGAAGGATGAACAGGTAGTACCAGCAATACCAAGTACAACGTAGGAACCACCTGCCTTCTTATCGAGAGCAACCTTGATAGAGCCAGTACTACTCTATTAACACCTAGATCTATAATCTAGCAACTGATGTGTACAACAGCTGATTAGCTGGCACCACAGGTGGCACAGGATCTACTGCTCACAATTGAGGTGGGTGTTTTCATGAGCCCATGACCCAGACTCCTGAAATCGTAAGCAGAATTTGGTTGACCCATTACTTAAGATAGGGTTTTTAAAAATCAGAGATTATTTAGACAATTTAAGCACGACCAATTACTTTGACCTAATTGCTATTTACAGAACACAACACTGGCAACTGTGATATTCTTTGCAAAGGCACATAGGATTGTAACAACATGGAGCAAAATGAAGGGCCATAAAATCATTCTCACCAACCTTCAAAATTCTTAACTCCAACCGTGTATATTTTCTGACCATAGCGGAATTAAATGAGATATCCATAAAACCTCTTATGTAGAAAGTCACAAATATTTGAAAATTAAACAACTTTCTTTTGCATACAGAGGTCAAAGAACAAATTACAAGAAAATATATGGAATAGTTTTAAATGAATGATAATGAAAATAAAGCATGTCACAATTTATGGCATGCTGCTCAACCACTGGGTAGAGAGAAATTTATAGCATTAGATGCTTAGGTAAGATGAAAGTCTTAATATTAATTATCTACATTTCCACCTCAAGAAGATGATAAAAGAAGAGCAAAATAAACTCAAAGTAAGTATAAGGAAGGAAATAAAAAGGATAAGAAATCAAGCAACGATGAGAAAAACAATAGAAAGTTCACAAAGGAGAAAGTGACTCTTTAAAAGAGTGAAAATTGATAAATCCACAACAAGTCTAAGGAAGTTATAAAGGAGATATTGCAGATCTGGTGGAATTCAAAAAGAGTAATGAGGTAAAATTTAAATAATTTATGGCCAATAAATCTAACAAATTAGATACAATGGACAAATATCTTGGAAATCACAATTTACCAAAATGGATGCCAGGATAATTAGAAAATCTTTAAAGAAATTAAATCCATAATCAACATATTTCTCACACACAACAAATCTCAGTACAAAATTGATTCACAGAAGAAATAATCACAACCGTACATAAATTCTTTCAGAAAATATAAAGAATGGATCACAAAACTCATTTTATGGGGTCAACAGAGCACTGAAAACAAACCATAAAGAAAAATCACATAAAAATTTACAAGTAGATATCCCTCGGGACCATAAACAAAGATATTTTTAATAAACGTTAGCAATGGAATATCATAATTTATAAATCAAGTAACATGTCGTAATAAAGTTCAGCTATCTGAGCAGTAAAAGGATGATTTAACAATTGAAAATCAACCAAAGCAATCCACTCGCTTAGGATATTCAGTGAAAAAATAAAGAAGAAAAATCATATGAAAAAATTCATGACAATACCATTCACGATAGTAATTTCCATAACCAAGAATAAAAGAGAACAATACATTACAATACATTACAAGGCATCTATATAGAGCCTATGGCTAAAATCATTCACTCCTTGTGGAAAAAAAAAAGGAGCATTTTTTCCCGAAGACTGCAAAGAAAGCAAGGATATTTTCTCTCAGCAATTCAAGTCAATGTCAGACTGGATGGAGGGCCTAGACTTTGAATAAAATAAGAAAAAAATAATATGCCTAAAGTTTGGAAGGTAAAAGTAAAACTGTCTAAACTCATAACTAACCTGTTTGTTTTTGTAGACAGATGCATAGAACCATGGAACAAAACAGAAGCCCAAGAATTGAGCCAAATATGTACAACTGAGTTTTTTTACAAACGTGCCAAGATAGAAAGGAAATTTTGTTACAAATGTTCCCGGCATTGCTAGATAAATACATGGGCAGGAATGATCCTTGACACCTACTTTTCAAAATAAAATAAATAAATAAATAAATGTAATTCAAGTTGGAATGTGCCATTAAATGTGTAATCTAAAAGCCCCTGCAAGAGAACATGAGAGAATAGATTCACAGATTTGAAGAGAAAGAAGTTTTATACAGAGGGAAATCATAAAAATCACTAAAAGAAAAAAAAAACACAATAATTTGAACTACATTCAAATAATGAATTTGGGGTTCAAAAGATATAATTAAGAAAATGGCTAGGCAACCACAGAACGTGAGAGAATATTGACTGTTCATATACATGACAAAGGATTTGTGTTCAGATTATATAAAAATTTGATAAAAATAGATAATAAAAATCAACCTAATAGGAAAAAATAGACAAAAGACTCACTTTGCAAAAGACAATATACACATGACCAATAAGCACATGAAAATGCTCAGCATTAGGCAACAGGAAAATGACAATTAATATGATAATGAGATATGAGTCCACATCCACAAAAAATGGCTGCACTTAAAATGACTGAGAACACAAAATTCAGGGATGATATGGGGCAACTGGAACTCCCACACATTGCCAATGAGAACATAAAACGTCCAACCACATGCAAAAACTGAAAGTACATTAGAAAGTTAAACACAACATATGTCAGGACTGTCAGAGGAAGTCATCAAGAGAATATGATCACCAGTTGACTTCCGTGAGCTTTTGCTGCTGGTTACCTGCTAAGAAGTCACTGTTTCCAGAAGAGCCCCTACCCTTCTTTCGTTTGTCACTTCATCCTTGTGCCCACTGCAATGTCTAGCACATGCTAGGGACATTTAAAACTGCTTTGAACTGATAAATGAATAAATGTGTCCTTCAACCTGTGGGGAAGGAAGGAAGTTACGTTCTGATCGCCATGATACTGCCAGGTGAAATGAGTTAAAGGTCCTCGCTTAGCCACAGGCTAAAGGTATATTCATTCCTTTAATTCCTCAAACCTGTAGTGTGTAGCCATTAAATAAGCCTGAGTTTCAAAATCCTCCTTTGCCTTAGGGGAAAAACCAGAGTCCCAAAAATAGTCTTACAAAGTGCAGGAACTCTAGCAGTAATAAAAAAACACCAGTCTAGAAAATCCAGAGTTGAACTATGTTGCTTCTAATCCCAGCTCTTGCATGTTAAGTGGTCTTGTGCAAGGCACAAAATGCATGTCTCTGTCATTCTCATTTGTAAAATGGAACCATCATTTTAGCACCTACTTCACAGGATTATTGTAAGATTAAATGTGAAGAACTTAGCCTAGTTCCCAGCACACATGAGGTTTTCCACATATATTACCTATAAATATTATTTCACCTTACCCTCTGCAGAATCTCTAGATGTTTTTTCATGTTTTCAAAAACACAATTATCACAAGCACAAAATGAACTCAATCTTTTCTCCAATCCTTTGTATACCTGGTTTAAATTACAGTTTAGGTTTTCATTACTCCCAAAATGCCCTTGGTGGCATCTACTAGAAATGCCACCTATGCCTGCTGATGTGTGGACCAAGACTGCCAGTGCCCAGTGTCTGCTTATGCCCATATTAAGGGAGCTAACGACCTTCATTTAAAGCCAAAACTTTCTTCTAATCATTATACAAAGGTCTAGAATAGTTCCCTTTCACAGAAGAAGCCAAAAGCATCAATGCTATTAATATATTACATTAGTTTTCTCCCAAGGAAAAAAACAAATATATGACACTTGATGTTCTTGTTCTCCTTTTTCATCCTTCATCTTAGAATTCAAACATAAATTCATGGTTCAGGGTCAGAGGATATTTGAGAAAGAGATATCATTCTATGCTTATAGTTATGCCATCGGTGGGATTTCATCCACTGATCTTAAATCAAATTTATGTTTCAGTTCTTTCTTCCCTTAGGAAATGTTCCCCTATTCCCTCACCTCCCAGAGTTCTGCTCAATAACTCATGTAAGTAACTACTTTGAAGTCCTCTCAATCATCGCCAGTTCTCCAGGTATAGTAAAATGTACCAAAACTCTGGAGTAGGCTCAGATTAGTCTCAACAGTGATCAAAACAGGATAAGTCACTGGCATGGAGTAGCTGAAGGGGGCCAGGGAGAGTTGAGAGAGGGGGAAGCCCAGAACTCACAAATGCTTATTAGAAACTTTTAAGAGTCAGATTAATACCTATAACATCAAGAGAAGTGAGAAAATAATAAGGATCTGTTTTCCATGGAAGGCTGGTACTACATACTATTCTGTCCTGAGAGTAGACCCAAAGTTTATAACATATAAATCACCAACATTTCAGAGAAAAGAGTGGTTACACCCAAGCGGTGAGGTGGCATTGAAGTCTTGGGAAGACTATACATTCTAAGTTACATCTTGACCCATAAATTCCCTACACCAACTGTTAACCAGACACATGTATTGACTTTAGAAAGAAAAAAAAATATAAATGACCCCTAAAAACATGTCTTTGTGCCAATGACTTAGACTGTCCATCTCTATTAATTTTTCCAACTCTCTCATGAGGGTCATATATGGATAGGCAAGCTTTCCACTGAGAAATAAAGTTTGACAAATCTTACCATACTATTTCTAAATAAAAGATGAATTCCTGGAGAAAGCAACTAAAACACAAATATAATTTTCAGAAAATTACTTTGGAGTAGATATGGATATGAATTTATTCTGTAGAGTAATATTTATCTGTTCTCATCTTTAAAATTGCTCATGATGCTACACGTCAATAGTGTAAACTATAAAACAATTAAAAGGCATTAATGTGTATTTCCTGTGATAATCCTAGGGAAATTTTTAATAATCCTGTTGATGTTGTTTCCATACCTAGAGTTTATTTACTTGCTTTACCCATAAATTCATATGCTGTTCTAACCTCCAACTTTACAAATTACATCATTGGATAAAAACCCCTAGAATAATGTGGCATCAATGACAGCAGCATAGTGTATAATTTTATATTTTAAAATGATCTATCAGTTAAGAGATTCATATACAAGCAACAGAAAACCCACCCCAAAGTGGCTTTAAAAATAAAGGGCATTAATTGGCTTTAATAAGTAGAAACATAAAGAGACCGACCTTTAGACTTGATTTGATTCAGGGCAACACAATCACAATGACAGTAAGACAGCTTTTCTCCATTCTTCTACTTTACCTTCAGCAGTGTGAACTTCATCCCCAAAACTGCCATTCCTTTCAGTGACAGTTTCAAGGACTATATACACTTCTTTCTCATCTGTGGAAGGAGAGACACTCTGAAAAATTCCTGAGGAGACACAAGAAACATATTTCCCATTAGACTATAATAAACCTTTTAAACAGTCTCTTAGACCTAATTGAGTCAGGGATGACAAGTTTTTTCTTGTTTTCAGATTATTGTCATACTGAAAATATTTTATAAACTATTATGGCATATTTCCATTTTAAAATCTTCATGTAAGAATTTCACAGTGCCAGAAAATGATGACCTTTAAGTATGAAGAAAGTATTTTGATTATAGGGCAGAACATTTTTGCTATCACCTTCAAAATATTGCCCATTCATTAACTTCTTGGGTTATAAAAAGCACATAGAATCCATTTCTTATCCTTCAATACATTTTTATATCTACAATGCAGTAATCAGAGATTGATGAATGTAATAATTTGTGGAGAATGTAAAGATTAAAACTTTTCAGGCAGTGCAATGATTTAACATCAACCAGGAAAAAGCTCCCTCAAAATATTGTTTTATGTAATTTTCTGCCCATTACCATAATAGCAAAGTAAAAATATTCCACCTCTGTAAAGAAAGTACAGAAAAATATTTCATTTTCACTGTTCTCTTGAAAATACCATTATTGATGTTCAGTTTTAATTTGTGGGGGTGTAGGAACCTTTATAAGCAAAAATCAACTTTATCTCAGTTTACAATAAATTATTGAAGAAAGGCATTGATTCAAAATATTACAAACTATTTCATTGTTGCAGAAAAAGTAAAAATTAAGTTAAAAATATTAGCAAATTGACCTAAAATAGATCACTCATCAATTTACTTTATCCTTTTTAACAAATCCATAATTCCACATAAATAAGTTAGGAAAGGTCCTCTTCCCTCAAATTGGTCACATTAGCTTTGAATCACCAGGCAAACCATGTAACTCTGTGAGCCTTACGGTCTTCATCTATAAAATGAGAGATTAGACTAAATGTACTCAAACATCCTTTCCCACCTACAAAATTATGTAGCTTTGTAATTGTAAGTAATCCTTTGAGGAATGAGGTTTAACCTCAAACTATCTTCTAGATATATAAAGTTCCCCTTTAATTTTCAAAGCTTTACTTTCACCATTTATAATAAATGCATTATGTTTCCCTGTCACCCTAAAAAAGAAGATATGAGCTATGACTGATAACACAGTCTCCTAACTTCTTCTTGCCTCTCAATGTTGCCAGCTCGTGGACTAGATCAGCACAGATTTCTGTGCATTGACTCCCATTCTCTACAACCATGGAAAGGACCCTGAGTCTCAAAATGAGGATAACTGAACCTTCCCTTTCTCTCTCTCACTGTTTTGAAGACCAAAGGGAATACCACGTAACAAAGCATATACATGTTTTGTATATACATATACATATCATGTAGAAAGTGTATATATATATATATATACATATATATGTGTATATATATATATGTATATATATAATGCAAAGAATTATTTTTATGATGAACAGTTTTTACTTTTTTCTAATGAAAACACCTGGCCATTATATAAAATATATCTTACTTTAGAGAACTTATAACTTTATGGTTCAAATCCTTCAATTAACTGACAAAGTCTCCAGTCACTTTGTTTCATTTCTAATTTACTACTTTATCATCCAATTGCATAGGGCCCAATACTCACTTTGTTTCTCTCAGAATTTAGAAGTTTGACTTTTTAACAGATGAAAATGAAAATCTATAGATCTCTCTGTTACTCTAGCAAATTTGCTATCACCATTCACTATAAAACACTGTTTCCCTAAACTGCGAAGGTGTTTTTGTTTCTGTTTTTTGTACTGTTGTTTTTCTGAGATTCCCTAAGCTCTAGCCCTAGAGATTCTGGTTCAATATGTCTGGGGAAAGCTGTTTCTCAAAACTCCCTTAGGAAATTCTGAAATCGGTGAGTTTGGGAACTATTACTTTGCCCTCAATTTTAGTAGCTGCTTCTTATATTTTACAACAAATATAAAATTTTCCTCTGATGTTAATCACAAGTACTTACAGAACAAATTCGTAGATATCTAGAGAAAACTAGAAGTAACAATCTTTTGTAAGAAAAGTTTAAAATATTATAAGAACAGCAGAGCTAAGAAAAGTCAGCTTGTACCCTTAAAAGACAATTGTTCTCTGCTGTATTTGTATTCATTCGCTGGTAAACAGAGACTGGCTTATAACTGTTGTAATTACTAAATAAAATATGGAAGATCTTTAACAGAAAGGTGGCTATGTAATTAATTATTATTACTGAGAAAATGTTTTCTAGCAGACCTAAATGAAAGGCATAAAATGAGCTTCACAATTTACTGTAGAAATTCAAAGATTTCTATGCCTGTGCAGTTTACTTTAAATAGGATGAAAAAGTTAACAAAACTACTATTGTTGAAAACTAAGTTAAGTTCAAAAATGTAAGTATAAAACAAATACAACTGTATGTTTTAGGATATTTGAAGCACAGATAGATTTTGCAGTCTATTCTACCCAGAGTAATTCATTATTAAATGAGATCTAATAAAATGTTTGATACCAGAAGTGAACACTACTCCTTCCCAACTTAATACAAAACCCACATTTGGTTTTTCCAGCATCCTCAATGTTTGTATCCACTGCAGAATATTTTATGTGTTTTGGTTGTTTCCTTGGCACACACCTGTCATGAGCCCCAGGGTCGGTGTCATCATGCTGTGATAACACAGGCAGCTGTGTTATACCCCAGGAAGTCTTACATTGGTACATATAACTGTCACATAACATTCTAGGAGATACAGCTCTCATTCTCCTTGAAATATTGTACAAGATGCTATATCAACATATATAGGTGGTTATCTCGGCAATCTATAACCCAAATTGGCCTGAGTGCTTTTCCAGATATTACCACTGGAGGCCGGGGTGTGGTTAAATACATGTAGTTGAAGACTCATTTTTCTTCAGAGGAACACTGTTTCCACAATCACTCATATCTGTCAAGTCTTAATTACTTAAGGTGACATGAACTTGAAAAAAAGGGGTAAATGACCTTTGTCAGTATGGAGTTTCAAGCATTCTTGAAAAGCTCAAACCCCTTGTGAGACAGATGGATAATATATAAACCTTTTGTATTGGGTGTTGTGATGATTTTACATTTGGTTCAAGCTCTATTTCAGGAGATTTAAGATAATAGTTTCATAACCACTTCAATAATTTCATCTACCTTGCAATTTGCATTAAAACTTTTCATTTCAAAGAGATGGAATTATTTTATTTTTGCCACCATACAATAAAGAGTAGCAAATTGAGTAACATTCTAATTGAAATCCAACGTTTGTAGAAATATCCAGAAAGTACTGAACATTCTGGCTGGTTGTAGGGATCTTCCTCTAGTTCTCCTGGTATTGAATCACACTCTGAGCCATAGTTATTTCCTTTGTCTCTTCTAGATTTTTAACACCTTGACTGTAAAAAACATGTGCAATGTTTGCATCTTCAACATTTGCATCTTTAAAAACCAACAATTCCTGACAACTTAATATACTATCTCTATTAGAGTTGACCTGATGGTGTCCTCAGATTATTTGAAAGGAGACATTCCTGTAATTATATCTGACAATCCTTCTGGTAACCCTGACCTAAGAGAATGAGAATGGGGTTTTCTCATCCTTCATGGATCTGAAGGCCAGAGGCAATGTCCAAAATGCAATGGTCCTGACACTACATTGGGTGGAGGCCAGAAGGAGGAGTCCTAAGTGCCGTGGCCATCTCTGGGATATGGGGGATTCCATAGGTGCAGCTGGGCCAGGCCCCAGAGATCCCTGCAGCTGCCATACAAACTTAGGGTTGAAACCTACCCCAGGAGCCCAGGGCCATATATGTTTAGTCACTCACTGCCCATCTTTGAACTGATAATGTGTTCGGGAGATGAGCTTATGCTGAAATCATTGACCTGAGCTGTATGCCTCGTTTTTAGACTCAGAGAAGGAGTTATGTCCCCTAAAACATGAGTTCTTAGCAGAGAGGATCCTGAAATGAAAACCAGGTCTATTACCACAAGACAAGGGGATAGGTGGGAGGATAAAATAATTTATGTCAAAAATAAGAAACTGGTTTATGATTGAGCTTAATCATGTAGCATATAACCAGAAAATGGTTTTATTTTTCTACCACCAGGGACTACACACACCCTGTACTGCCTAGTTTATTTACCTCTGGGGAGCATCTTGATTAGATTTCCTTCTAGTGTGTTATCATATCCTGGACACTCCAATCCAAACTTTCCATGTACAATCTGACCCAGTGTTCTTCCCCTCTTGCTCTGCTCAGACCTCCCTGACAATGTACAGTCTTGTCTATGGGGAAAGAGAGGCATGAATTTGATTTTATTTTTCTTTCAACTGACTTTTTTATATGAAATTTATTGTCAAATTTGTTTCCATACAACACCCAGTGCTCATCCCAACAGGCGCCCTCCTCAATGCCCATCACCCACTTTCCCATCCCTCCCACCCTCCCATCAACCCTTGGTTTATTCTCAGTTTTCAAGAGTCTCTTATGGTTTGCCTCCTTCCCTCTCTGTAACTTTTCTCCCCCCTCCCCTCCACCATGGTCTTCTGTTAAGTTTCTCAGGATCCCCATAGGAGTGAAAACATATGGTATCTGCCTTTCTCTGTATAACTTATTTCACTTAGTATAACACTCTTCAGTCCCATCCACGTTGCTACAAAAGGCCATATTTTATTCTTTCTCATTGCCAAGTAGTATTCCATTGTATATATAAACCACAACTTCTTTATCCATTTATCAGTTGATAGACATTTAGGCTCTTTTCACAGTTTGGCTACTGTTGAAAGTGCTGCTATAAACATTGGGGTACAAGTGCCCCTATCCATCAGTACTCCTGTATCCCTTGGGTAAATTCCTAGCAGTGCTACTGCTGGGTCATAGGGTAGATCTAGTTTTAATTTTTTGAGGAAACTCCATGCTGCTTTCCAGATCGGCTGTACCAGTTTGCATTCCCACCAACAGTGCAAGAGGGTTCCCGTTTCTCCACATCCTCTCCAGCATCTATAATCTCCTAATTTGTTCATTTTAGCCACTCTGACTGGCGTGAGGTGATATCTGAGTGTCGTTTTGATTTGTATTTCCCTGAATTCAACTGATTTTTTTTTACTCCTTCCTCCACTGCTCTTCTGTTTCTGACTGGTCTACTGTTGAGAACATAGGAAAAAGGACTTCGAGGAAGAAGGGCAAAATGCTCTATGTATCAAGTAGGGTTTTTTTGTTTGTGTTTTTTTAATTTTTTAATTCCAGTATAATTAATATACAGTGTTACATCAATTTCAAGTGTACAATGTAGTAATTCAACAACTCTACACATTATTCAGTCCTCATTGGGATTACTGTACTCTTAATCCCCATCACCTATTTCACCACCCCCCCCCCCCATTTGCCCTCTGCTAACCACCAGTTTGTTCTCCATATTTGAGAGTCTGGGGTGTTTTTGTCTCTCTTTTTTTTCCTTTGTTCATTTGTTTTGTTTCTTAAATTCCAGGAAATGCAAATCAAAACCATAACAAGATATCACCTCACAACTCTTGGAGTGACAAAAGTTAAAAACACAAGGTGCTCATCAAGTGTTGATGAGGATATGGAGAAAAAGGAACCCTTGTGCACTGTTGGTGGTAATGCAAACTGATGCAGCCAGTGTGGAAAACAGTATGGAGATTATTTGTTTTTATGGTGGCCCTGGGTGCCCTCCATCATAGACACCACCTACAAGTTGACTTTTGATTTCAAAACCCACTTGTGTGTTCTTGGAAAGTCCTCCTTCTGTGCTCCCTTGCAGGGACCTTCACAATGTCGTCCTTGGATGCCTCCCTTTTTCCATCTCTTGTCCTTAGCAGAAAACCTGGAGCATCTTCCTGCCAAAGCCCCTCATCTCATTGGCCAATCATCTTGGGTGAGTTGCTTTTTATTTAAGGTTTATTTATTTTTGAGAGAGAGAGAGAGAGAGAGAGAGAGCAGGGAGGGGAAGAGAGAGAAGGAGACCAAGGATCCAAAGTAGGCTCCGTGCTGACAGCAGAGAGCCCGATGCAGGGCTTGAACCCACAAACTGTGAGATCATGATCTGAGCTGAAGTTGAATTCTTAACCAACGAAGCTATCTAGGTGCCCAGAGTGAATTGCCTTTAAGATTTCTGGGTCTCAGGAGCTCCTGAGTGGCTCAGTCAGTTAAGCATCAGACTTCGTCTCAGGTCATGACCTCACAGTTTGTACATTCAAGCCCCGTGTTTGGGGTCTGTGCTGACAACTCAGAGCCTGGAGCCTGCTTCAGATTCTGTGTCTCCCTCTCTCTCTGTCTGCCCATCCCTGACTTGTGCTCTGTCTCTGTCTCTCACAAATAAATAAACATTAAAAAATCAAAGTAATAATTTTAAAGATTGCTGGGGCTCCAGATAATACTTAGTCCTTGCTAACTTTTCTTGCCTTATTCTGCCAAAATCAGACAATTCCAGACAATCTTCTGCCTTCAAAATTATGCATGCAAGAGATAGCCACCAGCTTCTTGGTTGGCTTAAAAACTCAAATTGCTGGGAATTAAGAACACTCTTGCATTACTCTTCAGTAGCTGCATGGTAAGGGCTAGGATTTGCTGCTCAACACGCATCCAGTCCAGAAATAGCATGCTTCCCCACTTCTTGCAGGCAGCCCACAGTTGGTGGAGTGATTCTCTTGGGTTTCCTTTACTTACTTTTAGTAGGTGGAAGAGAGAGAGAACCTCCCCCTTCCTTACCTGGAAGGAAGATAAAATCCCACAAGTTCTTACTCCTATGAGTTTCTCCCGTAGAAATTTTTCTCAGTAAATCTCCAGTCTACTCGAAATATTGTTTGGAGATAGTGATAGTGCCTACACTGATGGTAGCAGGCTTTAGAACACAGACATTCTTGCTACACATTCTCTCAGCTGAAGTGTTTCAGGCAGGAATATGTGTTTGTTTGTTTGTTTACTTATTTAGAGAGGGAAAGTAGGGGAAGGGCAGAGAGAGGGAGAGAGAGAATGTTAAGCAGGCCCTATGCTCAGCACAGAGACTGAAGCAGGGCTCAATTGCCCAACTCTGAGATCATGACCTGATCCGAAATCAAGAGTGGGACACTCAACTGTCTAAGCCACCCAGGCTCCCAAAGAAACAACAGGAAAGTAAATAAGAAATAAAAGCGGAATCTATTTTTTTTTGTTCTTTCTGTTGCTCACTTACTACTACAGCAGCAAAGCCAAAAAGCTTAATATTCTTTTTTCTGCTATGCCCATTTTTCTATTGGCAGAGAAAAAAAAATGTGGACAGAGAAGAGAGAAAACTAAAAGGAATGGGGTACTAAATATATAACAACTTCTATTATCCTACCTCCTGAGATCCAAGACTCCTGGTTTATGAAAGGTTAACCACATTCTGTGATGGCACTATAGAGCACGTGTGAGTACCTTTAATCTAAAAATAGAGTTTTCTGAAGAATGTAGAGCTGCATTCTTAGTTTAATATTTAAGCCTGTGCTCAGTGAGATTCTAAAACCCTGAAAACTTTTTCATCACAGGAAACAAATCAAGAGCCTATATTTAATATCACACAAAGCAGAAATAATCCTACACACACACAAAAGAAAAGAAAGGAGAAAAAGCATTCTTACAGATGTAGTACATTAAACAGATACCCTTGGCTTTTATCTTTAATGAGAGCAATTGAACAGGTGGGAAACATGATTTAATAAGCTTTGTTTTAAATCTACATCAGAAGACACTGGAAGCAAATGTGCACTCTTATCTAATACAGCAACTAAATTTGAGCTTACCCACCCAATACTAGAGGTACTGAAATTCATAGACTATATATAATTCCATTTTGATTATATGCAGAGATAACGAATGCAAAATTGTTTTCCATTTATACAGATAAAATAGACTTTCTCTTTAGTGGAACTCATTCCAATGTTGAATAATGTAAAAAAAAAAAAAAGCAAAATATTTAAAGTACTATTTTGTCTGAATAGAGGAACTGAATGCAATTTAACAAATTATTAGTAAGAAACTGGCAATTAAGATAGAAATTTAGTCATCTGAAATTTTTTAAACCACATATGCATTTTAGATATTAGCTGCTTTTAAAAATAGTTTGTGTCTCATGGGAATAGTGCATTCAAGATTTTAATATTTAATTATTTTTTAAAATTGTTGACTTATGACAAGAAAAACAATATGATTGGTGTTGATATTACAGTGTTGATGAAAATTAAAAATATAGATATTACTGAAAAACATGCTTTGTTTTTGTGGAGGAATCCACTATTACCCAATGCATTTGAAAAGCAAAGGAAAAAAATCAACAAAGCTTTTTATTTTTAATTAATTAAGTTTGAAATTACTTTACTTGCTCAGTTTGTAGAATTAAATGGCCCCAGAAATAGAAAAAAGAGTTGAATTATCAGATAATCATAAAAACAAGCTCCAAAAGGATATTGTACAGTTAATAGCCTAATCATTTTGACAAAGAACGCTCTTAATTCTTAACCACCTTTCTATAGTGATGACAACTAATAGAAAAGCAATTACAGTGTTAGAATTATTTTTACACCTGCTGAGTCTGACCCTTTATGTTTCCATAGGGAATCCAATAGGGTTTGTGATGAATTGAGGTGGGATATTACACTAACTTTCTTTGAAGCTAATTGTGTTGCCACATTTACCAGCATCTAGCACAATAATCATCTGACCAAGCATTCTTTGTTATGAGAAATATGTACAAAATGTGGGCAATCAATAATAACTAGAAAATTGAGCTGGCAAAAAGAAATCATTATACATGAGTTGGAGTTACATTCAACTGTATAATAAAGATTTATTCTACAAGAAGACTTGTGTTAGCACAAGACTCTATGCAAAATATGAAGTTGTACGGTAGTGATAATATTTCAGAACATCAGAAGAAAATGTATCCCTCTTGGTTAATGTTAAATAATAAAGCAATCCTCCACATGTAACAATATGAGCCTTGAAACACATGTGGAATCAATTTCTTTTTAACATGATGTAGTACTTTTCTTGAATAGTAACTGTTCTGAAGATGTCCTCATAGGATAGACAGTCAAAACTCAAACGATCATGTACATGGAAGAAAAAAGACTCACTTACTTGCTCTTTTTTCTGCATTTGGGGGGGATTTGAATGGGGATAGGGCTACATATCTAGGAAGCTTGAAAATTAAGAGGGGTTCTGCATAACTCAGGCCCGCCCATGTTATAATAATAGATGTGAGTTTTTGTAAAAAAAATTAAAAGTAGGTAGGATAAAGTGATATTTTGTTAGTAAGAACATAAACCTTGCCAATGAATGTCATCAAACAGAATGAAAGTTTGGAGAATATTTGACCCTATGATCAAACTGTCCTTTTATCATCCTCCTCATAGAAATTCTAAACTCTACTGAGAAATATTCAAAAATAAGGAATAAAACAAAACAAACACCTAATATAACATAAATGATTGTCAGTCTCAAAAGCCTTAGAGGATAGGAGACAGATTCCAGAGCAAGATGACTAGGGCAGTCTGGGAAGAAAGAAGTGGTTGGAAAGATGGTGATTTGAGGGGTGGCCGCGACAATGGTGAGAGTATATCCATCAAGCCCACTGCGGAACAACTGGGGTGAGAAATAGCACAGATTCTCCATATTTTCTACCCAAAGGGGACTCTTTAAACTGCACAAAATAGTTTGAAACTGGAATAGTGAATAGTCAATGAACACTGAATAACAAAATAGAATAATATATTTTTCTAGAATCTGTGTGTGACAGACACATTAAGAATATCACATTGAAAGATTACCTATGAATGGAAATGTAATTTATTCTTTCTCTCTTTCTGTACCAACAACAAAACTCAAGGTTGTGCTTGCTGGGATTCTTAGGACCAATGTGTAGTGCCTGCTTCTGTGGGGGGCGGGGGAGTGCGGAGAGAGAGAGAAGAGGGACAGGATGCCATCAACTATTGTTAATTCATTTCACAAAAATTATGCATATAGATTCTCTTCTAAATCCACTGGCTTGAGACTTTGCACAGCCTTTATTTTCACCCCTAAAAATGTAATGGAAGTCACATCGCATATTCCTCAGGAAAGTCTCCCTCCAAGATCTGAACCAAAATTTAGTGAAGCATCCGGGGATCTAGATAGTGAATAAACCTCTCATTTTCTAGTGCAGAACATTTTCAATGATTCCATTTGGCCAGCTCCAAATGACACATCAAATTCTATACTTTTGTTCTTACTTTACCTTAGAAACCATTTTTTGTCCATTACTAGTCCATCAGCTCTTTGCAAAATTGTTGGATTAATGTTCTGATTGCCTCACGTATAATTCATTGACATTTCCTAAATGGAGAAGGAAAAAAAAACTACTCAACAAAGGTTATATTGTGTGTGTGTGTGTGTGTGTGTGTGTGTGTGTTTTAGTAATTATAGCTTTTACATTGCAGAAGTTAACTATCATCATTCTTGAGTTACACAAAAGAAGTGTTTTTTGTTTGTTTGTTGTGGAGTCTCATTCTTTCATTAAGATTTTTAAAACTCTCAACAGTAATTCATAATGCATAATGAATCTATTCTTAGTGAGTACTGGAACAGTCTTAGAGTATAAGACACAGCCAGCTCTGTCCACCGAAGATTCAGTTACATGCGGTTCTTCAAGTACTCCAAGTACTTTGGAGTCAAGTAAACCTGAATTCAGATGAAAGCTTTACCATTAACTTAAAGTATAATGGTGTGTAAACTTGAAACCTTATTTTTTTTCAGTTCTAGAATGGGAATGCAACATCAAACTCATAAGGATGCTGTAACACTTGCAAGGTCAACTGCTCTCATTGCTCCTGACGCTTAGCTCAAAACATTGTAAATAGTAAATTCTCTCTAAAAGTGTGTCTATGAAGGGAGTGAAATTTAGTGCATGAGCTTGAGAAGTTGGTGCATGATTTTGTATATCTTTTGTATTATCAGATCTTTGAATAATTTTTCTTCATTAAAACAGTTTCATTTCCATTATGTTATAAATAATTTCCTTAGAATGTCGAATCCCCCCTTGGCACTTTTTGCTAGCACTTACCACTTTTATAGATTTATTCCTTTATTGTCCTTTTTTTGGTGGAAATTTGCGATGAAGGAAGGAGATAATTGGGTGATAATATTCTATCATGGTGAGCTAAAGGTCTCAATGTTTATTCTAATATAGGTGGTATCTGTATTTGTCAGGTTTCTTGGATTTGCGAGTATAGTTGTAATTTCAGTTATTCTCATTCCTTGAAAGAGAAGCCTTTCAAGTTTGGCAAACAAAATGACAATACTTCACAGACAAGAGCCTCTGTAATAGGCTCCTAAGTTTTATGAAATTTACCCATCCTTCCAGAAATAAACTGTGTGATTGTTTTCAAAAATAGAATGCATATACAAGGATACACTTTAGTAGTTAAATCTCTAATACATAAAATATGGATATTTGATTATTGAGTTAAATGGTGGTCATGGACACTGACAGAGGATTTACCAGGAAAATAACAGTTTTTTAATAAGGAACCTTAACAATTTCTGCCTTTAGTACAAAAATGGTATTCTTTCAAGTTCTGGTAAGTAATAAGTGTAATGACAGTCCAATTAGTTTGAGTTTACATAAGCATATTTAATGCCTCATTGTGGTAGGCAATATGAAGAACAGAAAGAGGAAAGGAAAAAGCCTTTGTGTATATGGAGTTTGCGGGCAGAGTTGGAGAGCTGTATATACAAATATGTTTTTAAGAAAGAGGAATTAATAAATACTAAATAAATTTGTTTCCAAATTTATTTATGTCCAAAGCCAATGTTCTCTATTTTTATGAAGTGAAGATAGGGGAAGTGAAGACAGAGGTTCATGAAAAATTTTCCAATTGCAACAGGCATAGAGATGCAAGACACAGAAGTGGGTAGAGAAATAGGTTGAATGAAGGTATCAAGGCATGAATCTGAAGAACATTATACAATGAGAGGGGCACCTGCTGACTGTTGGACAATCAGGTTGATCTTTTGGCTGTATCTAACTTATAGCTACCTTCCCATGAAAGAGAATGTACACAATTTAGAAGACTAAATGTTACACCTTGAGTGTACATGTATGTAGCATTTGAGCACTAGGAATAATGCCCTAGTATGCCATTTTATGCTGTTAGAGCAAAAAAAAATGTTTTAAACTTAATTCAGAGGTAAAAAGGCCCTCCAGAGAAGCTTTTAAATACTCAAATCCAAGACATGTTTTTTTTTTTTTTCTATTTCCAGAAATCAAACCAAAGTTAGGTAATATCATTTTCTTTTTCCTCTCTGACCTTCACTGTCATAGGGATCCTTCCTGTCAAGTCAATCAGCTTTGAGGTCGCCTCGTTATCAGGACCTAGCTAGAGTAGGGTTGAGTTGCAGATGTTTTATTTTAGAAGGATAGAATCTATGATTCTTAGTTACACCCTTGTAATTAATTAATTTATTTCTATCCACGATGGGGTAGAGACTACAGCAATTACATCCAGTGTATTCAACCACCTACTGTACCAACTCAGTTTTGTGTCCAATTTTGTTTTTATTTTATTTTGCTTAATGAGGATCCTCAGAATTGAATAAACTTCATAACCCACAAAACCATGGATGAAGCATAATATCTGAAATGAAGAAATTGATAACTGATTTGGAGGGAAAGAACAGACCCCAAGAAATCAATATGGTATAGAAACCAATGTAACATGAGAGTATTAATATCTCTGGGTTGGAAATGAGAAGACTTAACTTCTTGTCTCAGAAGTATATAATAGGTGTAGTAATTTAATCTAATGGGCACAATTTCATCTCTTTGAGCTTTGGTTGTGTTATCTATAAAAACAAAAAGGAAATCCAACTTATGATTCCCCAACAGCAGCCCTTAAATTGGCATTCATTCATAACAATGTTTTTAAAGACAATTCATTCATTCACACATGACTGGAATGTTCAGTGAATATCTGCTATATGTCAGAGACTACTAAGTACTAGGGATGCATGGTCTCTGCTTTCCTGCAACTGAGAACCTAGTGTTTTGGGAAGTGGGATAGGGGTAGAAACATTAAATAATCACCGAAATGCATATACCATTACGTACTGTGTTTAAGTACTATGAAGATAAAGTAGAAAGAGTCACAGGAGAGTACAATAATTAACTTTTCTGAAGGAGATCAGATAAAGCTTCTCTAAGAAAGTGTCATTTAAGCTGAGATATGGATAAAAAGGAGGTAAGTAATGATAATGAGAGATTAAAGGAGGAGGCTGAAAGCCTTTCAGGCAAGTGGCAAAGCATGAATAACATCCTGAAGTGGCTGGGAGCAGAGCTCAGGAAAGCCGTGGTCTCCCATTTTCATTTTGATTATGTACAACAATCAGTTAAAAAATTTGACCACACTGTTTGTTTGTTTGTTTGTTTATCTAAGAAAAGTGTACACATACTATTGTATTTATATGGTGTGTATAATACAAAAATAACAAAAATATAAATGTTTAAATATTACATGACCTGTACTGAAAGGTTTTCATTAAAAAAAAAAACACTGTTGTGAATAGATTATGCATTTTTATTTTTGAAAATCATGTTTCAGTACTTTGTGATACAGTGATTAAAAGTCCTTTCTCTGTGACCAGTTTATTTTGATGACTAATTTTAATAGCTATTATAGCTTTAACACATAATAGTCCACAAAGGAGCATATCTCAATAGGAAAGTTGCATGATTAGCTAAACTCACAAAATTATGACTTTGGTTTTATAATCCATTTGCCCTGGAAGCAAAACTTTTGATTAAAGACCATCTAGAAAATGATGATTTCCTGGTTCCAGTCAGTTGTCTGGCAAAACTAATCACAGCATGTTGAATTTTTAATTTTTATAAAATAAATCTAAAATCCACAGAAATTCTGTATTTAAACATTTTAAGAGATTAGAAAACTTTGCTTCCATGGACATAAGGTGTGTACAGATGAGAACATTTATAGTATACACATACTATATTTTGTGTGCAATCACATAACTTACATTGTCTACATGATAATGATGGAAATGCTGTCTTCAAAAGAGCTCCATAACAAGCGTTTCCTTAAAAGAAAGTATTATTAGCTGTTTCACTTATTAAAATATCAAAGTTACCTCAGATAGGTTAAGCAATTTCAGTTTTAAAAAATTATTAATAGGTTTAAAATTAAAGAGAACCGTTTGACAGAAATGAGCACTTATTTTTTTTTTGAAAAAGAAAACTTGGGAATCCATCGTTATGTACAATAATCCTCCGAAGAATTTTGCCATGTGTTAATGAGTCAAGTTTGGACATCAAGAAGATTTTGATCGTCACTGCCCATCTTATTTCCAAAGATTTAGAAACACTCGATTATATAAAGCATTGTTTTTAAAAAGCCATCTCAATAAAACTTTAGTAAAAGAGAAAACCTATTTTTTTAAATATTTATTTATTTGGACAGAAAGAGACAGCAGGGGAGGGGCAGAAAGAGAGGGACAGAGGGAATCCCAAGCAGATTCCACGCTGTCAGCGCAGAGCCTGATGTGGGCTGGATCCCAGGACAGTAAGATCGTGACCTGAGCTGAAATCAAGATTTGGGCGCTTAACTGACTGAGCCAGCCAGGTGACCCAAGAGTAAACCTAGTTGTTTTTGTTTTTGTTTTTGTTTTACATTTATTCATTTTTGAGAGGGGGGGGGGAGAGAGAGAGAGAGAGAGAGAGAGAGAGCGAGCACAAGCGGGGGAGGGGCAGAGAGAGAAAGGGAGACACAGAATCGGAAGCAGGCTCCAGGCTCCGAGCTGTCAGCACAGAGCCTGAAGCGAGGCTTGAACTCACGAACCGTGAGATCATGACCTGAGCTGAAGTCAGACACTTAACCTATTGAGTCACCCAGGCACCCCAACCTATTTTTTTTTTTAAAGAAAGCCTGTGTTGAATGAACTGTAGTGCTTTAAAATATTCTGGAAATTGACAGAAGAGTATAGTGAAGCCATCTAGCAGTCCAGGTTTTCAAGCACCTGCTCTTTCCCAGAGAGCTCCCCTACTCTGTGTTCGCGCACCCTCTGACCCGAGTACCAGGGCAGTAATCCCTACAGAAAATGTCATTGAAATCTACCTTAACACTTTTGTAGACGAAGCAAATCAAACCCTAATATTTTCACCATTAACACAATGCAATATTATCTTGTGACCCCCCCTCCCCCACACACACCCAGTGTTTTCCTTTATCTGTCTTTGTAGACCAAGTAAAGGAAAGTCAGGGAAGTTGGAGGGCAAAAAGCAAGGTGAGTGAGAGATGTGGCTGGTTGAGAAGGCAGGGCAGAATGTGCCCTGGTAGGACCCATTCAAGATTATGTCAGGAGCAATAGGAGCAACAATCAACTTCTGCATTTGGTGAAATTTTTAGAAAATTAACATGTACCTACCAGATTGTCCTTTATTTTGTATTTGTAGTATTGTTATTAATATTAGCATTTGGTGTTAAATTTTTTGGATCAGTTATAATGTATTTGCTTTTTAATCTTATTGTGGTAAGAACACAAAACAAGGGATCTACCTCTTTTAAATGTACAACACATTATTGTTGGTGATAGGTATAAAGTTATACAGCATATCTCTAGAATTTATTTACCTTGTTTAACTGAAACTTGGTACCCATTTCCCCCTTACTTCAGCTCCTGGCAATCATTATTCCACTCTTTGATTCTATGAATTTGACCATTTTAGACACTCCATATAAGTGAAATCATACAGTATTTGCCTTCTGTGACAGACTTATTTCACTTAGCATAATGTCTTTAAGGTTAATCCATGTTGTTCCATATTACAGAATACTTTTGTCTTTTTAAAGGCTAAGTAGTATTCCATTGTATGTACACACCACATTTTCTTTTTTGTTTGTTTTTTAAAGTTTATATATTTATTTTGAGAGCAAAAGAGAGAGACAGAGAGAGAGGGAAAGAGACAGAATCCCAAGCAGGCCCCGTACTGTCAGCACAAAGCCTGACATAGGGGCTGAACCCACCAACTGTGGGATCATGACCTGAGCCAAAGTCAAATGCTTAACTGACTGGGCTACCCGGGAACCCCAACACATTTTCTTTATTCAATCATCTCTGCTTAAAGTGTTTGATTCCATGAAAAACTGACCAGTCTTTGTTCTCTTCCACCTCAAATGTTTTTGCTGTTGTTTTAAAGTTTCAATCTTCAGAATCCAAATGTCTGAGAACCACTAGTCTACATAAAATCTATGATCCCTTTTACTCTCTAAAATTCTGGGTTTATATACTTGACGTAAAAGATTGAAGTCCATTGTGGAATAAACTATAGCATTTTTGCTATGGCTAAGAATAGGAATAAACTTTCCTTGTATAAAATGATTACTTATCATTAAAGATGCCATATAAAGCTATCTGTATGTCCCAAGGGTTTGGACAACCCACAGACTACACAGCTCTTCCTGGTCAGCTTTCTAGCAACTATTACTCTGGATATATTTTTATGTATCCTTCATCAAGTATGCTGATAATTACTTGAAGCTTTTAGAAAAGCATAGAGTAACAATATAAAATATTCCAAGAAATTGAAATATTTGTGTACATTTTTCATGTCTCCAAAAATTGATTATTCTAGGAGTTAGAAATCTTGGGAATTGAGTGAAAGCCAGATTTTACTTTTTGCACGTTTATTGTCAGATAGGCATGTCCTGAAAGGTAATGACTCTGAAAAGTGGAAATGTGTTTGTAGAACTCATTCTCTTGCATTATCCATGAGAATAAAACCTCAAACTTGCATAACTTGTTTTTATAGTAACTGATAGTTGTCAAATTGTCAACAAAAGCAAGAAAACCCAAAAACAAAACAAACAAACAAAAAAACCAAAATATAATGTTTGATTGGGTTTTGTTTCAACGAATCCATAAATATGATACTTCTTAGAATGAACTTAGATTTTAATATTAGCATTAGTATTTGGTGTTAAATATTTCAGATTAGTTATAGTAGTGTAGTAAGATAATAATCTCAGGTAGGAAGATTTCATTTACACATAGCTAGAATGAGGTCTCATGCAACAAAGACCTCATTATTTTTTCCAACTTATCTGTGACAGGTCCTTATCTAAATGATATCAGAGATAATTAAAAGTAAACTTCACTTGTCAAAAAAAGATATTCAGAGTATAGTGTGTCATAGGAACAAATATAGGAACCACTGTGAATTGTATTTTTTACAGGTGCTTATGTTTATCTTAAACTGCCTTTCACCAAGCTTTTGCAGTTCCCAGCAAAGATTGTCCAGAAACTCTGCCATGACTAAAATATAAACACTCAAATTTTTAAAAGGAGCACAAATTTGTGGTACAAAGAAATCTTAAAAACAATAAATGCGTGTATTATTATTAGGTACAATAATAAGATATGGTAGGGCTATATCTGGACAAATAGGTAAAAACACAGAGTAAGCTGTGAGCCTTATTGATGCTTTCCATTTCAAATATCACTTTTTTAAAAAGTTACCAAAGAAAAAGTAATTTTTCCTTCTATATAATTATGGACTCAGAAGACATTGCTTTATTAGCTTGGAGTAATAAAATACTTTAAATATACTAAATAAGAATTCCTTTAAAATATCAAGCATTTTAGAAGTAGTAATGCATGTTTTATTGCTGTAGTCCATTCTTCAAAACATACAGTTGGAAAGCTTAAATTCTGTTACGAAAAAGCCCTTGAATATTCCAACTTTTCTAATGGAGAAGTCAATAGAGCCAACAGTTTCTACTGGAAAATGAATAGATTTTATTCATAATTTCATTAATGCAACTGAATTTATAATTACCCAATTCATGGGCTATACTCACTGTTATAGGTTCCATTTCCCAGGGAGATGAACTATTAGTCTACTCATTGGCAAACTCAATAGTTCCCTTTCACCTAAATTTCACTTTTAAAGTTTTTGTTTTTAATTTGAGAAAGAGAGAGAGAGAGAGAGAGAGCCCATGAGCAGGGGAGAGGGACAGAGAGAGAGAGAGAGAGAGAGAAAATCTTAAGCAGACTCCACACTCAGCACAGAACCCAATGTGGGGCTCAATCCTCTGACCCCCAGATCATGACCTGAGCCAAAATCAAGAGTTCAGTGCTCAACAGAGCCACCCATGCACCCCTAAATTTCCCTTTTAAATTGAATATTTCAACATATTATAAACATATAGGTAAGTATGTGGTTACGGATAAGAATACCTGTGAAAAAGTATTTAATAAGCAAATATCAAATTCTACAGCATTTGAGTCATTAGATTTTTTAAAAATTCATATCCACAACAGCAAAGGTCACTTTTTCTGAGGTTGGGTCTGGCCCTAACGAGGTTATGGAAACTAAGGAGCGGAAGTACATTCTACTAAGGAGAATGGACATTTAAATGCTGAGTTTTTAAATGTTCTTCTATAGTCTTAATATAAAATTGGTCTTGCCCTTGGATCATTGTATTTTTCCAAAATTTTAGGTACATTCTCCATCTAGTTCCACACAATACTGAAATTGTCCTTCTGTTTGGTCATATTGATCTTTGCGTCTTCTTAGTACAGTATTTTGAAGGACAGTTGAGGGACCAATGCTGCTTAAGGACCAGAAGATTGCTCAGTAGTAAATTAGGTCTTTTTCAAAGTCAACAAAATATTAGCCATAAATAGGTTAAATTTCCACTCTTTTTTTAAAAAAAAAAATTTGTAAGGTTTATTTGTTTTTGAGAGAGACAGAGCATGAGTTGGAGAGGGGCAGAGAGAGGAGACACAGAATCTGAAGGAGGCTTCAGGCTCTGAGCTGTCAGCCCAGAGCCCATTGTGGAGCCCAAACCCACAAATCATGAGGTCATGACCTGAGTCAAAGTCGGATGCTTAACCAACTGAGCCACCCAGGTGCCCCTAAATTTCCATTCTTGATGATGCAGGCATTTGAACCAGTCAACTCTGATGTCTGTAAATATAGTATATCACCAGTAATTGTAAATTAAGGTGGACACGGAGTCTGTATAATTTATAATATAATCTGGGAATTCAGTCCCCACAGAGAAATACTTAGGGCTCTTAACACCAGATATATGATACTCCCCTGGTTCTGAGAATGTAAGAGCTTCTTAACTTTTGCCCATGTTTTAAGAAATAAATGTCATTGTTCAAATTGAACTGCCTTCTCTGGATTTTCTATTCTTTTCCATTGATCTCTGTATTTATTTTTGGGCCAGTACCATCTTATTTTGATCACTACAGCTTTGTAGTATAGCTTGAAGTCTGAAATTGTGATACCTCTAGTTTTGTTCTTTTTCAAAAATGTTTTGTGGCAGTATTATTTACAATAGCCGTATTATGAAAGCAACCAAAGTGTCCATCAATTGATGAATGGATAAAGAAGATTTGGTATATATATACAAGAGAATTTTATTCCGCCATAAAAAAGTATGTGACCTTGCCATTTACAATAAAATGGAAGGACCTAGAGATCATAATGCTAAATGAAATGTCAGTCAGAGAAAGAAAAATACCATATGATCTCATTCATATGTGGAATTTGAGAAATAAAATAGATGAGCAAAAAGAAAGAAAAAGAGAGAAAGTCAAATCAAGAAACAGATTCTTAATTATAGAGAACAAACTGATGATTACCAGAGGGGAGTTGGATCAGGGGATGGGTTAAATAGGTGACAGGGATTAAGGAGGGCACTTGTTGTGATGAGCACTGGATGATATATGGAAGTGTTGAATCACTATATCATACACCTGGAGATAATATAGCAGTTTATGTTAACTAACTAAAATAAAAAAAAAGGTTTAATAATTTTTTTAAAGTAACTGTCTTCTCAAAATTGAAAACAATTTTTTGATGGTTAAACCTAGTAACTTCTTATCAACATTCCTTTCTTGGTCTCTCTGAAGGCTCTGGCATTATTGATCACCTCGTCTTTTGGAAACTCTCTTACAGGCTTACAGGATGTTACCGTCTTCTATTCCTTTTTCTTCTTTGAACATTCTTCCTTACTTTCCTCTATTATCACCTTATTCTCTATATATCTATTGAATTATATTTTCCCCATTTTTCTGCATTAGGCCTTAGTTTCTACTAGCCCCATACATTCTCTCTGGGTGTGTACATAAATGCTGACAACTTTAAGTTATAGGTACACACATTTTATAGAATATACTACTTGAATATATTATAGGCACTTGTAATTCAATAGAACACAGACTTGGCACATTATTCTCTTTCTCAAAAGCTCTTCTTTCTGAAAATTCTTTGAAGACATTATCAAGCATCTAGCAGGTTTTCATGATCTTTTTTTTTTCTGGTCAATACAAAAAAAAATTACATGCTGTTTGTATCTCTAATCCTCCCGGACAATCTTATTCTCTGCAACCAGGGGGATTTTTCTAAAATATAAATCTAATCTTGTCACACATCTACTTAAAATTTTCAATTGGTCATCAGAATATAAAGATTTCTGAAATCTTTAGCATGGAATTCAAGGCTTTCATGATGAAGCTCTACTTCTCTTGATCACATTCATTCACTCATTCATTCATCAGTTTGGTTGCACCTGTCAATCTATTAGGCACTAAGAATATGAGGTCAAAAACATTACACACAGTCCTTTTCCCCCTAGATCTTTTAGATTTATCCACTTCCACTGTACCCATATGGACTTTTCTACCTCTAAGAATGCCTTGATCTTTTGTGCATCAGACCTTTGCCCCTGGAATTTTCACTTACTTGATTGTCTTTGTATTCTTTGGTCATCTCACACTGTCCCACCCATCCTTGAAGTAACTGAAACTGCAACATCTTTCTTCAAGTTTTAAATAATTTCTCCTGTTGGAGACACCTCCTGTCCAATAGAATGTTCTCCAAACTGTCCATTAATTATAATTGTAATTATTTAATATTACACAGAAACTAATATATAATATTAAATTAATGTACAGAACTATGTATTACAGGGACTAAAAGAAGGGCTTTGGAGTTAGTAAAATTCAGTCTCAAGAACTGATTCCGTCATCTATTATCTGTGTGATTTATTCTAGGAAACTTACTTAGGCTGCCTGTGCTTCCCTTTCTTGGTATATGAAAAAGGCTTAATAGATCTAGTTATATATCTTAATCTAGATACCTAAGTTTATGTCTCTCTCTCTAAAAACCCATTTACTGCTGTAATGTGTCTTTGATCAATGCATTTTATTTAAGGGCAGCGATTCTGATATGTAGATAATATATACACAGTTGATTCAATGCATCTTATAAAATGCATACCAATATCCACATATGAATATGCCCAAGTGCCTGTGCTCAACATTGTCCACTTTTCTTGATTAAGGTGCAGACATTAATAGGAATGGTTGTGTTAAATAAACAGCAGTGTTTATAACTAAACAGAACATGTGCTTATGTGGCATTTTAAGCAATGCCTATATGACATTAGGCAAGTCATTTAGCTACTCTGAACTTCAGCGTTTGAATTTATAGAATGAGAATGTAGTAGTATAGTTCTTTTTAGTTCTATATTCTCATTCTGATACTTAATTCCCTAATCTATGGAACTCTGGTTCTAAAAGTACTGTAATAATGATACCAGAAACTCTGTGCTTCATTGATTTAAATTTTTATATGATTTACCTATTTTATTCTAACAATTTTGTGAGATGAGCAAGTTGTTACTATTATCTTTTAAGATGAGAAAACCAATGATAGCGCTCAAATGATGCAGACACATCAGATAGCTAGTTAAAATTATTTCTTTTGTAGGGGTGCCTGGGTGGCTCAGTTGGTTAAGCGTCCGACTTCAGCTCAGGTCATGATCTCATGGTCCGTGTGTTTGAGCCCCGCATCGAGCTCTGTGCTGACCGCTCAGAGCCTGGAGCGTGTTTCAGATTCTGTGTCTCCCTCTCTTTCTGACCCTCCCCCATTCATGCTCTGTCTCTCTCTGTCTCAAAAATAAATAAACGTTAAAAAAATTCTTTTGTTTTCCCTCTGTCATGCTAGCAGTTTCCAATAGGTGAACTTGGGACCCATTGGAGGTCTCAGGGATCTAAATTTTAGATTTCATAAGCCTTAGTAAAAGCAGTCTTTGCATTCATGCTTCTGGAACTTTTTTTTAACACATTGGTTTATTCAATCATAAGAAAAATCTACCTATTCATCTATCTATCTACCACTGACATTTGCTTTATAATTTTATGACAAGTGACACAATGTAGTTTGAAAATGTAGAAAGAAAATCAACAGATGAAGCATCCAAGCCTTTGAGTTTCCTTCTCTGTTCTTCCTCCTACTTACATAGTCTGCCTTTTATCTACATCAAATTCCCCATGTGTAAACAGAAAATAGCAACCACTCAATGAATTCTCCATGATGATACATACATACATAACAGGAAATTAGAGCAATCCCAAAGTCCTATTTGGCCATTAATTTCAATCTTCTAACTTTTTTCCAAGCCTTTTCTTAAGCAGCTTACAAGCAGTAAAGATGCTAATTTATTATGTAAATTAAGGTTCTTACCAATTCTGAAAATGCAAAACCAGACAAGGAACTACAGAGAAAAGCTGTGGCAGCCTTTGTAATGGAGCAGCCTGGATTACAAACTGCAGAATGTGGCTGTGCCACCAGCACATCTAGTAGAGACATGGATGTCCTCATAAACAGGAGATTTCTGAGTTGTTGTTCCAATAGACCGTGATTTCCTTAAGAATCTTCTTTTAATTCATCTTTATGTCCATAATATTCCATTCTAGGAAACAGAATAGGTACCTAATTAATATTTTGTAAAAGTGGAAAGAATATGGGATGTGTGAACTTGGGTGAAATACTTAATTGTATCCATTGTAACATGGTACTAATAATAGTTAATTCACAGGATTATTTTAACTTTTAAATATGCTTGGCATTTGTCTAATGCTCAGTAAATGTTAATTTCCCTTCCACTAATCTTAAATGAGTTAAAGAATAATTGCTATTTTAGTTAGGACATTTTTGAGCAAAGGCCGTAATCTATTAGTGTGCACAGAATATACTGGAAATAGCAAAAAATGTTTGTGATTACAGTGCAAAATAATTTAAAAGGGTCATTGATGTAAAGAAATAGGCTGAGGATAAAACTACATGAAATGAGTGAGGTCATGCTGTTAAAGACTTCAAATTCCGTACTCAATAATTTCAACTTTTCCTTTTAAAAAATGGGAAAGTATTGTAGTTGGCCAGTGCCATACTTAAATTTATGATTCAGAAATAATCCATGAGCAACAGTTTAAAGTTAGACTTCAGGGGTGTCTATGCTCAAACAGGTCCAGACAAGAAACGATGAGCTTTCTTGATGGAGGCACTGGCATTGAGGATGGAGCAGAGTAGATGGAGGTAAAGCAAATTTAGGTACTACTCTGGTAGGACTTGGTAGGACTTACAGATTAGATGTAAGGAATGCAAGCGACAGATCTGAGGGTGGCTCCAATATTTCCAATTTTTAAATTAGGTGAACAACTGTTGCTGATATTCTCCAAGATAGGAATAACCTCTATGACCATATACCTGGAAGAAGGGTCATTGGAAAACAGTGATAATAATTGCTGAAATACAACTGTCATTTATTAAGCACCTAAACTGTCTCATGCTTTATCTTATTTAACCTTCATACTGCTTCTTTGAGATAGATATTATATTCAACATTCAACATGAAAGAAAAATGAGGCTCACACATACCAAGTGACTTGTCCAAATTCACCAAACTGCACAAGAATTTGAGTACATGTCTGATTCTAAATATTATGTCTGTAAACTATATGCTACTTTGTGTGTCATTAAAGATTTGGAAAACTAGTTTAAAGAGGAAAAAGCAAAGCATTTGGCATTTTTTAGCCCAGAGAAGTAAGGACATGTTAATAGCAAGAAACCTTTTTAAAGGGAAGATGGAAAACTGCCTTTTTTTTATAGAACACCAAAAAAAAAAAAAAAACCCACAAAAAAAACAAAACAAAACAAAAAAACAGTACTTTGTTGTTAGATTGAGGCCAAAGCAACACAGGTAAGTTATTTAAAAGAATTCACTAAGTCAAAGAAATCTAAGACATTAGAATTGAAATGATAATTAAAAAGGTTGAAAATCACATCTTTGGGGAATGGTGTAAACCAGTGTATGAAATGTCCTACTAGATTCACATCCTGAGAATAGTACTGTAGAAAATGTCTGAAGAAACGTTTGGCTATTTTTGTTTTGGAAATTGTTTAACATTGTATACATTTTGCTTAAAAACATGCCAGCAGCGATTGTCCTATTTGACAGGAAATAAGCAGCTCTTACACAGATTAATAAGTAAATTAAAAATTGCAGCAGCAAGGAGCACCTGGGTGGCTCAGTCAGTTAAGCGTCCAACTTCGGGTCAGGTCATGATCTCACGGTTGGTGGGTTCAAGCCCCACTTCAGGCTCTGTGCTGATAGCTCATAGCCTGGAGCCTGCTTCGGATTCTGTGTCTCCTTCTGTCTCTGCCACACCCCCACTCACGCTCTGTCTCTCTCTCTCTCTCTCTCTCTCTCTCTCAAAAATAAACATTTAAAAACATAGCTACAGCAAAATAAGCCAAATAAACCAAGAGAACTTGTGACCAAGCAAGGCATAGGGAAAGAATACAAATGGCTAATACCCATATGGTGAACACCTTACTATTATTAATCAAATAAAGGAAAATTAAAAAATAATAATACAACATTATTCATGAAATTTTCAAATGTATTTCTGATACTATTTTCATATAGTGTAAGGGAAAATAGCTTTTGATGGGAATGTTCATTGGAAATAATAATGACAATAATAATACTAAACACTTCTAAGAGTTTCTTCTTTGGCAGATATTCTTATGATTATTTTGCCTACTTTATCTATTAAATCTTCACAGCCATCATATGGAGTATGATGATAAGGTATCCCACTGTACAGATAAGAAAACTCAGCCACAGAGAATCAGCCTGTGGTTACACAGGCAGCTTGACCTCAGAGCCTGCATTCTACTCTCCAAAAAGCTACATTCTAACTGAAGTTAATTTAAATAATGAGTTAAATGTGCAAACCCTTTAACTCATCAATTCAAGAATTTCTTTTTAAGAAATTATTAAGGCTTTGACAAAAATTGATGTTCAAGAGTAGACAGTATAGCATTTTATATAATAGTAAGAAATCAGAAACAATTGAATTGAGCAATTGAATTGAGAATGAATAATTATAAATCAATACTGCAGATGCAGGGTATTATAATACTTAGAAGATTATTTAATTTCATGGAAGATGATTGTAATATGTTTAATTAGTAAGCAAATTGCAGAAGAGTCTATATACTATAATTACAATCTTTAAGAACACAAACCTATATAAGCACACATACACACACCCCTGAAATATTGGGATGTTTCTTCATAGAAATGTTAACATGTTTTACCCTGAATAGTTAGTGATTTTTAATTGCATGTCTGTATGTTCCAACTTTTCCATGGTATGTTAAAACAGTCTCTTTTCACAATAACAAGCTCAACACATGTGACTCTTCATGATACACGGGAACTGAACAAATCCAGCAGAAACAGGAAGGGCAAAAAAAATCCGTAACTCAATCAACAGAATCAAAATCTGCATCTTTCAACAAACATCTGAAACGTATCTCAAGGACAAAGGAGACTTCCTCTAAGTTGTATTGACAGGAGTAAACAACGGAAAGGCCACTGTCTTCATTTCCCACTAATGTATCTGCTAACATTTGCTTTTAGTGGTTCTGAGAGTCTGTCTAATCCCTGTGTCCTAAATGATGGCACTTTCACAGCTTCCTGTGGTAGATAGATTATTCTAAAAACTTACAGTTTTTGTAGTCAGAGGACTCCTTCCTGAGAATCCATTCTAAAGGTTCTCTCCCTCAATTTCCTCTTGCTCAGTCTTCCTTGCCTCTTAGTAATTATTGATTGTTTCTAACTTCTGCACCCTGGCTCATCCTTCAGGTGTTTATGGCAGAAAACCTGTATTGTCAGATATTTCCTTTGTAGTATCACTCATTTGTATCCTCATCACCTTAGTGTGGCTTCTCTGTATTTCCTACAACTGGAGTCAAAACCATATGGTTTTCCATCGTGCTGAAAACTCATTTGTGGTGTCAAGAATTAAAAATATCATTTTAGAAAACATAATAGCTAGTCAGACTATGATTTACACACTCCTAACTTTTTGGCACAGAGAAAATTTATCCAAAATATGAATATAATGAGTTAGCCTTCACTTTGTATAGTAAGCAGAAATATGAGCAATTTACTTTCCGTGGATGATTAGAATGCTTTACTGTGAAGCTTATTGACCTTTTAAGCTGATGTTCTGGCAGACACTGTGACATTCTGCCCAAGCCCTTGATCCATGAGGTTTTCCCCATAGGTTGCTGTTAGGAGGAGGAGGAAGGATAATGTGCTGATGGCACCCAGGGATTGTTTTGCCTACTTTTTGCTGGACTATGTGAAATCTGTCTTATTAGGAAATACAGCAAAGGCTTTGGAACCAGACAAGCCTGGTGATAAAGCCAAATCTGCCCTTCAGAAGCTGTATGATCATAGGGGTGTTGGGTAAAGTCTCAAACATTTGTTTATTTATAAGAAAAGGATACTAATATCTACCATATAGTATTTCTCTGAAGATTAATTAAATAAAGTATTTTTTTATTCAGAAGATCTTCCATGAAAGTTTTTTGAATAAATTAAGGAGGTAATTAGCTTTTGCACTTCGTAGTCTTTTGAAGGGTAAAATGACAGCCCTTAAACATGGATTCAGATCTTCTTGATAAGTGTTCCAGTGATGCTCAGTTTCTTTTTCAATTTTCCATGACTTTAAATGTGCACTTCAATCCAAACGAACAGTATTTCTCAACCAGAAATTACTTCATTTGTTACTAGATTTCATCACGACAACAGCTGCCATTCAATAAATCTTACTAAGAAAATGATTTCTTATAAACAAAAATAGAAGTACACCTGGGGACTCAGCTATCTCTCTTAATTAGTGGGCACATGTCCCTGTTTATAGACTTGCCACCTGATACTCTCCCACTGTCCTTTAACACAGATTCATCTGTTTGCTTTCTAAATGTTGTCATTAATAAGTCAAATTATACAGAAGTATCTAACTTGACAGTATTCCTTCACTTTCCCTAGACTTTCTTTTTTTAAGTTTATTTATTTTGACAGAAAGAGAAAGAGACAGCGAGAGAGAGAGCACAAGTAGAGGAGGGGCAGAGAGAGAGGAAGAGTCCCAAGCAGGCTCCACGCTGCCAGTGCAGAGCCTGACTTGGCGCTCAAACTGAAGAACCATGAGATCATGACCTGAGCCAAAACCAAGAGTCAGACACTTAATGACGGAGTCACCTGGGCGCCCCTTCCTAGACTTTCTTATTTTAGATCATTGTTGACCAGTTTGTGACTTTTTATAACATTTTATTCTAGTTACATCCATGGACTTTGTGTTAGGAATACTGGGGTATTTATTCCTAGAGTTATCATATATGTCGTACACATGGATAAGTTACTTAACCTGTCTATATTTAAATTCTTTATCCATAATAATAATCTCTAAGTGATTATTTGAAGTATTTGTTTAGATAATGTTGAAAAAGCATTTAGTACAAACCTTGCCATATTTTAAGTACTCAATTTAACTGTTGTAATATTATTAAAATTCAATTTAAAAAGTCATTATATATATGTGTATATATATATATATATATATATATATATATATATATATAATTTTGAGACTATATCACTAAAAGCTCAGGAAATCCTACCAATTGTGACAGTATCAATGGACCTGAAAGACATTATGCTAAGTAAAATAAGCCAGACATAGAAGGGCACATACTATATGATTGCACTTCTTTTTGGACTCTAAAATAGTCCAACTAAAAGAAACAGTAAAATGGTGGCTCCCAAGGGCTTGGAGGAAGTGGGTAGGGGAGATAATGATCAAAGCATACATGGTTTCAGTAATCTGGAGAGCTGTTATAGAGCATAGTGGCTATAGCTAATGATAAGCTATTACACACTTAAAAGTTGCTTTACTCATGGGCCTCCTTAACAAAGCCTTAGCAGTGCCGATGTAATCTGCTAACCATACCAGTGTTTTTGCCAACTCTACGATATTCTCCACCTTAGACTGTCCCTCTTTCGCTTGTCTGCAATACAGGTTCCCAGCCTGATAGCATTTCCTCTCCCACTTTCTTCCTATTTGCTCTGAGTTTCAGTTGCAGAGGTTTTTTTAATGGGAAAAAAAGTGAAAACCATTTTTATTCCCAGTGATCTATTCAAGATTTTCATGAATGGCAGTTGCTCCCATAAATATGAGACAATCACGTCCCAGCTTCCCTTTTCTTGTCTTACCAGCTATTTGTCACAAATATTGACACATTCTCTTTTGTTGTGCATTTAGTTTTCTCTTCTCTCGGCAAATAATCTTGATTTTATGTAACGAAAGTGACAGTAGATAGCCAATCCAGGAAACAGAATTTTTTACCCTTGGAATCCTGGATAGGCTTGAAGAGACTGTGTATATCCACTAATTAAAAATAGATATGTGTTATTTCTTGTCACATATACATCCATTCTGCTATGGGTGCTTTCCACTATCTTGTGATGATATCATTCCTCATGGAGGATCTTGCTCAGTTTCTCCTTCCCCCTCAAGCCTTCACTCTTCTCAACTCTTCCGTCACTTACTGATTCACAGAGAGTAAGGCTATTTAATATGATACTGTACTTTAATTTGTACATATTCTGACATATGATTACATGTATTTTTCAGTGCTTTCTCTAGCCTTAGAGAAAATGTATTTTCTTTAAACTTACATCCTCCCATAAATTCTCTCAGCCTTAGCCTGAACCAAAAAGATGATTACAAAGAGAAATAGAGAATTAACAGGATGAAGATGAAGAAGTCATCTTAAAGGATGAGCAAAAGTTAGCCAGGTTGCCTTAGTTTTAGATCCATCAAAAGCAGAGCCTGAGACTGAGGCTTATCTTCAGGTAGTTTGTTTGGGAACTGACCCTAAGCAGCACAGGTAAGGGACAGCAGGAACAAAGCAGAGAAGGTAGGAAAGCCATATGTTATAAGCATGTGTTATTGGGTTGGACACAAAGACAAGTGACTCGTGTTTGATTATGTGGAAACTTCTCAGGAACTTTTTATAATATTCTCAAAACTATCCACCCAGAGGGTGAAAGAGGAAACATTTATTTTTGTCCCCTATTAATCAAGAATGGCTATTTACCCAAAATATACAAAAACACTAATTTAAAGGGATACATGCACCCCACGTTTATTGCAGCTTTATTTATGATAGCCAAGATATGGAAGCAGCCCAAGTGTCCATCAATTAATGAATGGATAAAGAATATATATATTCATCAATTGATGAATGGATAAATGAACATATATTATTTAGTCATAGTAAAGAATGAAATTTTGACATCTGTGATGGCATGCACGGAGCTAGAGAGTATTACGCTAAGCAAAATAAGTCAGTCGGAGAAAGACAGATATCATATGTTTTCACTCATATGTGGAATATGAGAAACTTAACAGAAGACCATGGGAAGGGAAGGGGATCAGAGAGGGAGGCAAACCATAAAAGACTTAAATACAGAGAACACTTCAGGAGGGCACTTATTGGGATGAACACTGGGTGTTGTATGTAAACAATGAATCATGGGAATCTACTCCCGAAGCCAAGAGCACTGTATATACACTGTATGTTACCTAACTTGACAATAAAATTTTTAAAAAATGAGAGGAAAAAGAGAAATAGAGAAACAAAAACACAAAGCAGCTGCTTAATTGTAGGGAACAAACTAATGGTTAACAGAGGGGAGAAGATAGGGGCATGGGTTAAATAGGTGACGGGTATCAAGGAGGGCATTTGTCTTGATGAGCACTGGGTGTTGTACTGAATTGTTGAATCATTATAGTTTACACCTGAAACTAATATAATACTGTGTGTTGACTAAGTGGAATTAAAAAAAAAAAAAACTTAAGCCAAAAAAATGATGAAAAAGGAAAAAAAGAAAAAAAAAAGAATGGTCTCATAGGCATCAATTTCTCCTGTACTAATTCATTACTATCAAGCAAATTTCCACAAGCATCTCACATGGTGACATCAGAGAAACCCATGGTAAGATATGAAAGGTACACAAACAACCCCACATTGGAGTCAAACTCCTTGAAGTCACAACAAAACTATTGGCACACAGTGTCTCAAGTCAGAAGTGGAGCCAACAGGGTTTGAAGAGACACATAAGAAATATCTAAGTCACAGGTCAAGGGAAGAAAGGTAGCAGAGACATAATGAAAAACAATACAGTGCTGTGGGCCAAGATTGATAAAAACAAACAAACAAAAAAGTAATGCAGAAAGAATACTCATCTGAAACAAGGTAAGGTGAAAAGAGAAACTGGAGGGGTACATGGAGTTTTTATGCCATGCTAAGAAACTAAGAAATAATTCTATAATTAATGGGAAATAAATGAAAAATTTAAAGGGATGTAATCATTGCAAGTGTTTCAATCTGTAATAAAGCAGTTGGCAAGAATCAAGATAAAAAATAAAGTTTAAAAACAATAAATGGAATGACAGGAAGAAAAATGTTTGAGAACTTGGGGTTTTTTGCTTCAACAAATGATATGCCAGGTCAGTGTTTTTAAACTGGGGGAACTTTTGCTTTGTGAGGGACAGTTAGCACTTGTTTGTCACAACTTGGAGGATGCTGCCATCTGGATGGAAGATAAGGACGCTGATACATATTCAACGCACAGAACAGCCTCCAAAATCAAAGAATTATCCAGCCCCAGTGTCAATAGTACCAAGGTGGAGAAGCCTCAGTTTAGGTACTTTATTTTAGCACAGCCAAAGGATTTAAGTATGCATATACATGTACATACACATGTACATATACATAGCTTGATGGCATTGAAGAAATAACAAAGTAATAAGGAATTATTAGAGCAAGATCCAATGGCAGAAGAAAAACCAAAGAAGGTAAGTTTTTGTTTTTGTTTTTATGATGGCGTTGAAGTAAATTTGGTGAGAACATGTATCTTAATAATACGAGTTTTTTCACCCAATGAACATGATAGATTTCTAAATTATTTATGCTTTTTGAAATCTCTGTTAAGAAATTATTTGCAGCTTTCAAGAGAGAAGGGTTTCATGTCTTTTACACAATATAGTCCTAAATATTTTGGGTTTTATGATGCTCTTATAAATACTTTTTTTATTTCATCTTCCAATTGTTTGTTATTCACATGTGAATAAAATTGACTTTTTGTATTGACCTTACTAAATTCACCTAT
This sequence comes from Panthera leo, assembly GCF_018350215.1. Classification (NCBI taxonomy): domain Eukaryota; kingdom Metazoa; phylum Chordata; class Mammalia; order Carnivora; family Felidae; genus Panthera; species Panthera leo. Next base: position 52,237,545 of record NC_056691.1, on the reverse strand, counting down.
TAATTGTAGAATTAAATACCTTATAAATTTAATTTTCTTCAGTAGATTATTTTTATAATTTTATAATTGGATAATTGAAAGCACTCTGTTGCATCATAAAATTACTTATTCTGATTGTCCAATTATTTTCAGACACTTTCGGCAGCAAAAACCTTTATTCAAATGAAATTTTAACTGGTGCCCAAACAAACATATCAGATACATCACAGTTTCTCTGGCTGAAATTGGTTTAAAGAGTTTTTGTGAGATGAGGGAAGGAATATCTTGCCCGCTGAGCCCAGCAACCACCAATGTGGATTATGTGGGAACTTGTCAGAGCCCCCAAGGGCTCCATAGAACATAGCTAGGAAAGCAATGCATTTTCTGGGGCCCTTACATATATAATAAGAATTTAAACTTGAGGAAACAGTTCAAATTTATTGAATAATACATTTTTATTGAAAGACAATGTAACATAAACAGAGAAAGAGAAGCATAACTCTGCATATGGGGCTACTTTAAAAACTTGGAAAGTGGGGTAACTTTGAGTATAGGCAAAGCTCAGAATGGGAATCAGAGATCCAGAGATAGTCTGTTATCCCTAGAAAATCCAAATGTCAAATTAAAGGTGTGGAAAAGCAAAGAAAATAAGAAGGGAATACACCACACACACACACACACACACACACACACACACACACACCTCTGTCCCTAGAGAGACAGAATAGTGGAAGGTTTTGAGCCCAGTGGTAAAAATTTGAATCCTTGCTCAAATTGATACTACTATGTGGCCTTGGCCAAGCTCCTTCGACTCTCTAACACTTAATTGGTTTATCTATAAAATAAGCTTTTTTGAAGTGATGGAAGTAAAGTACTTTTTCCACCAGCAAGAGCTTAATTATGGATTTCTTAAAAAAGAAAAGTCTTCCCCGACCCGCCCTCCATTCAGCACCATTCTATATCAGGCTACCTCTTCCAAAAGTGTACATGTATAAACTAAATAGTAATGGTGACCTTGTGCACATTTGATTTTTAGAAATTATGGCAAAATAGCAAGAGCATTCATGCCAAATAAAAAAATCAATTCCAGGTAGATTAAAAACCTAAATGTGAAAGGGAAAACCATAAAGCTCTTAGCAGATAATACTGAAGAATATATTAATATCTTTGGTAGAATAGAATTTCTTAAACAAAACACAAAAAGCAGTAAGCATGAAGAAAAAGATTAATAAATTCAACTGTGTTAAAATTACGATCATAATTTCACCTTCTTCAAAAAGATATCATGTTTTAAAAATGAAGAAGCACCATAGAATGGAAAAAGGTATTTGCAATACATATAGCTGATAAAGGAATTTTATCCAGATTATTTATGATAAGGAAGAAAACTCTAAAAAGTCAAACGACCTGAGAGAAAAACAAGTAAAAGACTTAAAAGGGCATTTCACAAAAGAGGGAACCAAATTACTAATAAGCATGTATAAAGGCACTAAACTTCAGAAGTCAAGGAAATGCTAAATAATTTCATTTTGTTTAATATTAATCTATGTTAAGTATATAGAGCTACAAGAATTCTCATACATGACTGGAGGGATTGTAATTTGGCGCCTCTTTGGTAAAGTTCTTTGTTTACCTCTTTGATAAACAGTATACTATAATCTAGAAATGTTGAAGGTATTATTCCTGGTAGTCAGACATTTCACCCCTGGAACCTGAGGGAGGAGCCAAGATGGCAGAGCAGCATGGATAGTGTCTGTTTCTTTCATCCCTGAAATGCATCTAAATCAGCCCAAAACTGTTTTGCACACCTAGAAAATTTATCTGAGGACTGACACAACAATCTGCATAACTTAAGCCTCAAAACTCAGCAGGTCTGCATGGAGAGGTGTACTGGGAGAGAGAGAAGAAACTGAACAAGAAAGGGACAAAGGAGAAAGGAGAGAGTTCAATACCATTATAAAAACGGGAGCACAGAGTCAGAAACTTCATAGCTTTGTACCTGGCAGACCTCTGGTGGGAAGGGCAAATCCCCAGGTGCAGAGAGCAAGGTCCTCAGGGTCTGCAGGCCACACAGGGAGAGGGGGCTCCCCTGCTGGGAGGACATTTGATAGAAGCCATGCAGCCTACACACAAGCAAAGGTCCCAGTGGACCCCAGATAACAGCCACATTTGCTGGCCTTGGAACAAAGACTCTAGGGTGAGGTGAAGTCTGGCACGAGATGTGTGTTGTGATTTACCATAGTCCCTGAACCCCTGCCACACGATCAGACAAAATTTTTCTGGGGTGGCCTGGCTGCCTGCCTCAGTCTCCAGGCCTTTGCAGCATGAGCATTCCCAGGGGAAGACGGGTACCCAGCCATTGCTCAGAAAGATACTCCCCCAGAGGATCTGAGTGGGTTCAAGTCACAGGGCCCTCAGAAGCGAGGGGTTTGGAAATAACCCTATCTGAGATAAATATTCAGGAGGGAGGTGCCATTTGGCAGGCTGACAGCTTAGTTGCTGACAGTGTAGAAGTGGGGGTTGATGGAAGCTAGAGACAAAGGAAGGGTACTGATTGTCAGTTGGCAAGAGCAGAGTTCTGATGCTAGAGACTGGAAAGCTGGGTGATGCCATTTTCACCTCTCCCGTGCATGCATATACACATGCACTCGCCACACCGATCCATCACAGTAAGCTAAGCAGAACCAACTGGTGGAGAATGGAACCATTACACCAAGTCTCATCCAACTGCACAAACTAAGCCCTAGAGGACAACCCACCGCCCTCACATCTGATTAGTGTACAGATATAAAGTGACTCATATTTTGACTTCTAGAGTAAATTGGATGTAATTTCTGTTCACTGGTCCATCTGTCCATTTTTTTATTGTCTTATTCTTGGATACAGAAAGAGAAAAAAATTATTTTTATTTTTTCTGTTTTTATAAAAAAGATTTTTCTTTATTTTCTACTATATTTTTTATTATTTTTTATAAATTTTTGAGTCTATCTTACTATCTTCATTTCATTTTATTCTATTTTATTATATACATTTTTTTAATTTTTAAACATTTTCCTAAATTTTTTTATCTTTTCTTTTTCTTTTTCTTTTCTTTCCCTTTGTTCTGTATTCTATCAATTTTATTTCAACAACCAGACCAAACCACACCTAGGATCTAGCTTCCTTTATTTGAATTTTTTGTGTTATTTTTAATTTTTAAAATTTTATTTTTTAGTTATTATTTTTCTTCCTCCAAAATGGTGAAATGAAGGAATTCACCCCAAAATAAAGAACAGGAAGAAATGACATCCAGGGACTTAATCAACACAGATATAAGCAACATGTCTGAACCAGAATTTAGAATCACCATAATAAGAATACTAACTGGGGTTGAAAAAAAAAAAAACATCGAACCCCTTTCTGTGGAGATAAAAGAGGTAAAATCTAGTCAGGACAAAATTAAAAATGCAATAACTGAGATGCAATCTAGAATGGATACCATGGAGGTGAGGATGTATGAAGTAGAGCAGTGAATCAGCAATATAGAAGACAAAATTATGGAGAATAATGAAGCAGAAAAAAAAAGAGGGAAACTAAGGTAAAAAAACATGATATAAGAATTAGAGGACTCAGTGACTCATTAAAAATTTGTAGATCACAAATTGGGACACAAATCAATCATTAACAAGAACAAAAAGATCCATATAATACAGCACATATTTTCAGACCACAACACTATGAAACTCTAAATCAACCACAAGAAAACATTTGGAAAGACCTCAAACACTTGGAGACTAAAGAATGAATGGATTAACTAAGAAGGTAAAGAGGAAATCAAAAAGCATATGGAATCCAATGAAAATGATAACACCAAATCGCAAAACCTCTGGGATGCAGCAAAGGTGGTCATAAGAGGGAAGTATATAGCAATCCAGGCCTTCCAAAAGAATGAAAAAGTTCTCAGATACACAACCTAACCTTATACCTTAAACAGCTAGAGAAAGAACAGCAAAGAAAGCCCAAAACCAGCAGAAGAAGGGAAATAAAAGATTAGAGTGGAAATCAATGCTATCGAAATAAAAGAAAGAAAAATAGTAGAACAGATCAATGAAACCAGGAGCTGGTTATTTGAAAGAATTAGCAAAATTGAAAACCCCCTAGCCAGTTTGATCAAAAAGAAAAAGAAAAGAACTCAAGTAAATAAAACCAAGAATGAAAGAGGAGAGATCACAACCAACACAGCAGAAATAAAAACAATAATAAGAGAATATCATGAGCAATTATACACCAATAAAATGGGCAATCTGGAAGAAAGGGACAAATTCCTAGAAACATATACACTACCAAAACTGAAGCAGGGAGAAATCAAAAATTTGAACAGACCCATAACAGTAAACAAATGGAATTAGTAATCAAAAGTCTACCAAAAAAAAAACCACAATAGTCCAGGGCCAGATGGCTTTCCAGGGGAATTCTACCAAACATTTAAAGAAGAGTTAACACCCATTCTTTCAAAGCATTTCCAAAAAATAGAAGTGGAAGGAAAACTTCCAAACTCATTCTATAAGGCCAGCATTACCTTGACTCCAAAACCAGATGAAGACCTCCCCCCACTAAAAAAGGAGAACTACAGAACAATTTCTCTGATGAACATGGATGCAAAAATTCTCAACAAGATACTAGCCAACCAGATCCAACAGTACATTAAAAGAATTATTCACCACGACCAAGAGGGATTTATACCTGGGATGAAAGGCTGGTTCAATATCTGCAAAACAATCAGTGTGATACATCACATCAATAAAAGAAGGGACAAGAACCACATAATCCACTCAATAGATGCAGACAAAACATGTGACAAAATACAGCATCTTTTCTTGAAAAAACCCTCAAGAAAGCAGGGATAGAAGGATCATACCTCAAGATCGTAAAAGCCATATATGAAAGACCCACCACTAATATCATCTTCAATGGGGAAAAACTGACAGCTTTTCCCCATAAGGTCAAGAACACAACAAGGATGTCCACTCTCAACACTGTTATTTAGCATAGTATTGGGGGGGCGCCTGGGTGGCTCAGTCAGTTAAGCATCCGACTTCGGCTCAGGTCATGATCTCACGGTCCGTGAGTTCGAGCCCCGTGTCGGGCTCTGTGCTGACCGCTCAGAGCCTGGAGCCTGTTTCAGATTCTGTGTCTCCCTCTCTCTCTGACCCTCTCCTGTTCATGCTCTGTCTCTCTCTGTCTCAAAAGTAAATAAACGTTAAAAAAAATTTTTTTTAAATAACATAGTATTGGAAGTCTTAGCCTCAGCAATCAGACAACACAAAGAAATGAAAGGCACCCAAATCGTTCATGAGGATTCACTCTTTCACTCTTCACAGATGAAATGATACTCTATATGGAAAACTCAAAAGATTCCACCAAAAAACTTCTAGAACTGATACATGAATTCAGCAAAGTCACAGGATATAAAATCAATGCACAGAAATCAGTTGCCTTTCTATATTCCAATAATGAAGACACATAAAGAGAAATCAAGGAATTGATCTGCTTACAATTTCACCAAAAATCATAAAATACCTAGGAATAAACCTAACCAATGAGGTGAAAAACCTATACACAGAAAACTAAAGAAAGCTTATGAAAGAAATTGAAGAAGTCACAAAAAAAGGAAAAATATCCCATGCTCCTGGATTGAAAGAACAAATATTGTTAAAATGTCTATACTACCTGAAGCAATCTACATATTCAATGAAATCCCTGTCAGAATAACACCAGCACTCTTCACAGAGCTAGAACAAACAGTCCTAAAATTTGTATGGACACAGAAAAGACCCCAAATAGCCAAAGCAATCCTGAAAAAGAAAACCAAACCTGGAGGCATCACAATTCTGGGCTTCAAGTTGCATTGTAAAGCTGTAATCATCAAGACAGTATGGTACTGTCACAAAAACAGACACTCAGATCAATGGAACAGAATAGAGAACCCAGAAATGGACCCACAAATGTATGGCCACCTAATCTTTGACAATGCAGGAAAGAATATCCAATGGAATAAGATAATCTCCAGCAAACGGTGTTGGGAAAACTGGAGAGCAACATGCAGAAGAATGAACCTGGCCCACTTTCTTACACCATACAAAAATATAAATTCAAAATGGATGAAAGACCTAAACATAAGACAGGAAGCCTTCAAACTCCTACAGGAGAAAATAAGCAAAAACCTCTTTGATCTCAGCCTCAGCAACTTCTTACTCAACACGTCTCTGGAGGCAAGGGGAAAAAAAAGCAAAAAGTGAACTATTGGGATCTCATCTAAATAAAAAGCTTCTGCATAGTGAATGAAACAATCAGCAAAACTAAAAGACAACTAACAGAATGGGAGAAGATATTTACAAATGACATATCGGAAAAAGGGTTAGAATCCAAAATCTATAAAGAACTTACCAAACTCAACACCCGAAAAACAAATAATCCAGTGAAGAAATGGGCAGAAGACATGAATATACACTTTTTCAAAGAAGACATCCATATGGCCAATAGACACATGAAAAGATGCTCAACATCATTCATCATCAGGGAAATGCAAATCAAAACCACATTGATATACCGCCTCATACCAGTCAGAGTGTATAAAATTAATAATTCAGGAAACAACAGGTGTTGGTGAGGATGTGGAGAAAAGGGAACACTCTTGCACTGTAGGTGGGAATGCAAACTAGTACATCTTCTCTGGAAAACATTGTGGAGGTTCCTCAAAAAATTGAAAATAGAACTACCCTACGACCCAGTAGTTTCAGTACTAGGTATTTATCTAAAGGATAGAGGTGCTGGTTCAAAGGGACACATGCACCCCAATGTTTATAACAGTGCTATCGATATCCAAATTATGGAAAGGGCCCAAATGTCCATCAACAGATGAATGGATAAAGAAGATGTGGTATATAAATATACGATGAAGTATTACGCGGCAATCACAAATAATGAAATCTTGCCATTTACAACAACATGGACGTTACTAGAGTATATTACGCTAAGTGAAATTAGTCAGTCAGAGAAAGACAAGTATCATATGACTTCACCCATAAGTGGAATCTAAGATACAAAACAGGTGAACATAGGGGAAGGGAAGCAAAAATCATATAAAAACAGGGAAGGGGATGAAACATAAGAGACACTTAAATATAGAGAACAAACTGAGGGTTGCTAGAGGGGCTGTGGTTGGGAGGATGGGCTAAATGGGCAAAGGACATGAAGGAGACATCTGTTGGGATGAGCACTGGGTATTTTACATAGGGGATGAATCACTGTATTCTACTCCTGAAATCATTATTGTACTATATGCTAACTAACTGGTATATAAATTAAAAACTAAAAATAAATAATAAAAAACATTTTAAACACAGAAAAAATAAATAAGTAAAAGAACCTGTGGAAACAAATAAACAAAAAAACAAAAACAAAAATAAAAACTTGTGCTAGGGACTATTGACAATAGCCAAGTTATGGAAAGAGCCCAAATGTTCATTGACTGATGAATGGATAAAGAAGATTTGCTATATATACACAATGGAATATTACTCAGTGATCAAAAAGGATGAAATCTTGCCATTTGCAACAACATGGGTGGAACTAGAGTGTATTTAATCCTAAGTAAAATAAGTCAGAGAAATATAAATATTCTATGATTTCATTCATATGTGGAATTTAAGAAACAAAACAGATGAAAATAGGGGAAAGAAGCAAACCATAAGAGACTTTTAAATATAGAAAACAAACTGAGGGTTCCTAAAGGGGTGTTGGGTGGAGAGATGGGCTAAATGGGTGATGGGCATTAAGGAGGGCACTTGTTGGGATTAGTACTGGATGTTATATGTAAGTGATGAATCACTAAATTGTATTCCTGAAATCATTATTACCTTATATTACCCTATATGTTAATTAACTTGGATTTAAATTTAAAAAAAAATAAATTTCACCCCTGTGTATAGTCCATAGAGATAAACATACTTACTTGCAATAGATACAAGAATGTGAGAGTGTGATTGTTCATAATCGCCAAATATTAGAAGCCATCCAAATACCAAGAAACTTTAGAATGGGAAACACACGAAGGATATATAAATGAAACAGACCATAGGTACAGCAACATTAGTGTCTTTAAAAGACGTCTTTAAAAAAATATTATTTAATCTTGAGAGAGTAAAAGCTGGAGATGGGCAGAGAGAGGGAGAGAGAGAATCCCAAGCAGGCTATGCGCTGTCAGCATGGAGCCAGATGTGGGGCTTAAACTTGAAAACCATGAGATCATGACCTGAGCCCAAATTAAGAGTCCAATGCTTAACAGACTGAGCCACCCAGGCACCCCTAAAAGGCATCGTTTTGAATAAAAGGGAGCAAGTAACAAATGATTATAGACACTGTGTTTACATAAAGTTCTAAAAAATGAAACTATGTTTAAAAATGTGATGAAATCCAACACCCAGCCATCCCCACCAAGAGAAAGGAAACTCCTCACCCCACCATGCCTCAGCTGGAGTCAAAAGTCTTTCCAGCTTAGGAGCTAGAGCTCCCTCTATAGAGATCCTCCTTGCTCCCATTCAGCCACACACCTGCACATACAGACACGTGTGCACAGTTACAACAAGGAAACACACCCATACCACACCACAGTACATGTGACCCCTAACAGTGCAAGTATAGGCAAGCTCAGTTGACCTCTGTTCTGCAGGTGTCTACTCATGTGTAAACACATGTTCATTACCAGCATTGCCCATATGCATCCCTCCCACCCACTTGCACTGGCAGAGAATTTTTCAGACTTGTTCATCATTAAAAAAAAATTGTATACATGAGTAAAATTATAAAAGAACTCCAGGTAATCATTTAAAATGAATTAGGAGATGGGGTGCATGGGATGGCTCAGTGGGTTAATCATTGGACATCGGTTTAGGTCACAATCTCAGGGTCTGTGAGTTCAAACCGTATGTCAGGCTCTGTGCTGACAGCTCAGAGTCTGGAGCTTGCTTCAGATTCTGTGTCACTCCAAGCTCTCTGCCCCTCCCCCACTCACGCTCTGTCTCTCAAAAATAATAAATGTGAAAAAGAAATTTAATAATAAAATAAATTGAATTAGAAGAGGGGCGCCTAGATGGCTTAGTCAGTTGAAGGTCCAACTCTTGATTCTGGCTCAGGTCAGGATTTCATGGTTCATGAGTTCAAGTCCCAAGTTGGGCTCCTTGCTGACAGTGCAGACCTGGATTGGGATTCTCTCTCTTTCCCTCTTTCTGTGCCCCTCCCCTGTTCGTGCTCTCTCGTGCTCTCTCTCTCAAAAGAAATAAATAAACTTAAAAAAAATAAAATCAGTTTGCAGAGTAGCTGCCTCTGAGGATAAGTGAGAAATCTCTGATTTGTAAGGTGTTTCACTCCCAGTCCCAAACAGAGAAATTGCAAACAGCATCACAAAGTTCACGTGGTTATCCTGGCCAAAGCTGGTTCACAGTCACTGGACAAGCAGGAAACATCTCTCTGGGGTGCAGGAGGGTGAAGGTTGACTGATAGACACAGATACAGTTAGGACATCACCTCGTTGAGAATCCTGCATGAGCAATGGGACACATGCTTACAGATCATACATGCCAAAGGCAACACACTGGAATAAGAGAACCCCTTCCTCTTGCAAAAGTCCCTCTATACGCCCCCTACTGACAACACTTAATACTGCATTGGCAGAAAAAAAAAAAAAAGGTGAGTTTCAAGGTGAGAGGCAATCAACTGATAACTGGCACAGAGGAGATAGAGAGACTTCTGTGATGCCAGTAGTGTTTTAATACTTCATGGCTGTGACAATCACACAGGTGTTCTCATTACAACTATTCTAAACTGAACAAATATTATGCATGTTTCTATATGTATATTTCACAATAAGATGTTGATTTTAAAAATCGAATAAACATATACGATTAGCATTTAGCTAACTTAAATTGTACTATATCTCCTGCTGTTAGCTAACCACATCTTTGCTAAGCCATCTAATTTTTCTTCATATTGAATCGTTGTCCTTAAAATGGAGATGGTAACACTTGTCCAGTTATATCAAGTGATTCCCATTTTCTAACAAAAGACAAAAAAAAGGAAAAAAATAAGGTAATATGTACAAAAGTGTTTTGAAAGACATGTAAACATGTATAATTAAAAATAAGAACTTTTAATTTGTCAATAATTTTGGAAACTCTACTTTTTGAAAAGGAAAGTGTATTGCTCAGGATTCTCCAGAAAAACAGAACCCATGAAATATATACCTGAAATAAGTGATTGGCTCACATGACTATGGAGGCTGAGGATTCCAATAACCTGTCTTCTTCAAGCTGGATACCCATGAAATTCAGCAGGGTAATTTTAGTCCAAATCTGAAAGCCTGAGAGCCAGGAAAACCAATGGTGTAATCCCAGTTTAAGGGCAGGAAAAGACCACTGTGTCACCTCAATAGTCAAGCAAAAAGAGTTCTCCTTTCCGCCACCTCTTTGTTCTATACATTCTCTCAACTGATTAGGTGATGCCCACTACATTAGTGAGGACCATCTACTTTAGTCTGTTCACAAAGTCAAGTGCTAATCACTTCCAGAAGTTGCATCAATACCATAGCAGACACACCTAGAAATGTTTATCCAAATATCTGAGCACCTCAGTCAAGTTGGCACATAATATAAACCATCATAAAAAGCACATATTTATTTTAAAAGTGATATTACTACCAAAAAGACCAAGAAAAATTCTATTGCTATTCTTCTGATTGAGAATCAAGAGCATATTTTTATTTACACAAAAAGTAAATGTTTCTTATTGTCTGAAACATATTTTTCAAGCTGAAAGTGGAGTAGAAATTATCTAGTCCATTCCTTAGTTTGTAGAAATGAAAATATCAGTGTCCAAAATATTCATGTTTTCAGTTAATGAATTCCAGACTTAGAATTAGAATCCAGTCTCCTAACATACAATTTATGTTCATCCCAGAATATTACACTGAGGATCTTAACAAATCCCCTAAAGTTGCAGAAAATCTATGAGTATGAAAGGAAACAGCAGCTATGGTCTACTTCCTTCTTTACTCATTTGATTTCTCCTCTTTTGAGTAGGCTTGAAGCTGAGATTTATTACCAATCAGTAGCCTCCGGTGGTGTGAGGAGAAGATGAGCCTGCCATAATGGAATAAAAAATGAAAAGTGTGATAAGATGCAATGAAGTGAAATAGAATCTCTGCTCAATGCCCAAATAAGACCATCACTGTTTGGGTCCTGTAGCCTGTTGGGCTGTGCTTAGGTGGGCACGTGAAATCAGGACTATGCTGAGTGAACATGCTGTCATTTAAGTCTCTGGAATCACACACTTCTATGAGTTGATGTGAAGAATGAATGGCAAAGCAATGTACATGTTACCATGATATTTAATCTTGGTGAAAATCCAGTTCAAAGAAAATCATTGAAGCAAAGTTGGGCTCTGCCTTGTAACGACTGAGATATTTAAACAGTAAGTTCTGAACCAATTCTACCACAGAGTTCATTAATAGGTTATAAAATACACCCACAGTTCTCATTGCAGAGGGGAGGCTGGCTATGGGGGGGAACTGGGGCAGAGAAAGCGTTTCTTGCCTACCATCAGAAACCCTGAGTTTTTGTTAAGTTTTCACTTGTGTAAGAGTTGAAATAGCTCTGACATCCTCCATTACCTGTGGAATGTAAACTGCAGCCATTCTGCAGCCGGATGACAGTGATAAAGTGCAGACTAATGGTGTTCACCCTCTGCACAGACCCTGATGTACCTGGCCTTTTCAAAACAGGGAGGCTAATGTCTAACAAGTCATGTAAAAGTCATAGTGAATGAACCCTAAAGTAAATGCAACATAACACCCCTTTGCATTTCAGTTTTCCTTGAAATATCATCACTTTCAGTTCAGAGTCAAAGCCAAAAGCCAACGATTCTGGGTGAGTTTTGAAATGTGTGTTAACTTAACCAGAAAACAATCCAGGAAAAAGAAGGTTGAATCACATGCTGTTGCTTGACAGTTTTAGCACTCACTTTTCGCTTTGGTAATCAAGGTGCTGGAATTGGATTCAAGATACTTTCCCTGAAATTAGAATTCAATCATTTTTTAGTCAAAACCTAAAACAGCGATTTATGAAGGTATAAATTAGTTTCATCATAGAAAATACTGGAAACGGAGGCTTGTTTTTTGAATTCCTACTATTTGGAATTGTTTTTGCATATGTTATATGCAAAATAAATATACATAACCTTCTGAGTGTGTATATATATATATATCTCGACGTGGCAACTGACTTCAGAAAGGTAAAAGAATTGTTCAGTCATGAATTCAGTAGGTGAAAGATCATAATAAAGCTTCAGATTTGTTCACAATTTTTTGTTTGTTTTAAATATATAACACAACTCCTGATGAAAATGAGATATTGTGTTAATCACTATATTTAGAGCCATAAGAACTGCATAGGATGTGGTTGGTTGATTAGTTTAACCTGTTGTGTAGTAACATACTGGGATTATATCACCCTTCTAAGACTAGATCAGGGATAGGAAGCAAGGATATCAGAGAGGAGGTATGAGAGAAGAAAAAATGATTGAAAAAAATGGCGCACACGACCAGTGAAGTAGAAACTAAGGTGATTTGACTTCCAAGGCACACTACCATAAGAAAATAAAATTAATAAAAAAAAGATTAAGCCTTCAGAAAGAAAATAAAATGCTTCCTCAGCTCTGACCTAATCAGCCTAGGGGTTTTATAGTTGTGATTTGTGTCTCTCCACTTCCTCCTTTTAGAGATGTCTTAAATATTTAAAGGCTTGGTGCATTCTCCTTTAAGCAGAAACCTCAATAGAGAAAAGGCTATGGCTTGATCCTTCAATAATTATGAGTTACAGTTTGTGGCCCACATATTTTTCAAACTTTATTGAAATATGATTGACTCATAAAAATCACATATATTGAAGGTATACATGATACTTTAGTATGCATGTACATTGTGGAGTGATTACCACAATCAAGCTACATAACATATTCAACACCCCACTTCGTCACTTTGTGTGTGTGTGTGTGTGTGTGTGTGTGTGTGTAGCTAGAACACTTAAAATCTAAGAAGATAAGATCTAAGAAGTTCTAATAAGAAAGATAAACCTGCAGGCTTCTACTCCTGACTGGCACTGAGATTCAGCAAAAGCAAGAAAAACTCAGAAGGTAATTTGTGTAATATAGATACAGATTGTTGTCACAAGGTATATACCTGCCCTGACCAACTCATGGTCAAATTGAGACCATAAAAATTCAGAATGAAGGCTCCAATTTAATTTCAGGATGAGAGTGTTTTAGAAAGCTGCCTTCATCTTGCTACTTCTCTAACATGAAAAATAAAGCAATATTATCTTCTCATTGGAAGTACTCTGTACAATAAATAGGTAGTCTAATTTGTATAAATATACACTTTCCCCTTGGGATTCAATAAAGTAAAATAGGATGAATGTGTTTTTGTTACCTGTTAAATGACACTCTACTCTGGGTGTTAGTCATATTTTATTTAATTGTTTGGTGAGTTAAAATAACCATTTATCACCTTCTTAAAGATATATATTTTCAAAACTTTGTATTAAAAGTCAGAAAGTTAGGGGAGTCTGGGTGGTTCAGTCAGTTAAGCATCTGACTCTTGATTTCAGCTCAGGTCATGATCTCAGGGTGGTGAGATGCCCATGTCAGGCTCCTCATGGCACATGGAACCTGCTTAAGATTCTCTCTCTCTCTCCCACTACTGATTGGGCTCTCTCTCTCTCTCTCTCTCATATATATATATATATATATATATATATATATATATATAGTCACTAAATATCTCTAGTTTCCATAAATCGGTTCGCATGCAAAATAAAAATACTAAGTAAGTGGGGCGCCTGGGTGGCTCAGTCTGTTGAGTGTCTGACTTCGGCTCATATCATGATCTCACAGTTTGTGAGTTCAAGCCCCACGTCAGGCTCTGTGCTGACAGCTCAGAGCCTGAAGCCTGCTTCAGATTCTGTGTCTCCTTCTCTTTCTGTCCCTCTCCCACTTGTGCTCTCTCCCACTGTCTCTCTCAAATAAATAAATAAACACCTCTCCCACCTCTCCCACTGTCTCTCTCAAATAAATAAATAAACAAATGTAAAAAAATTTAAAAATACTAAATAAGAGTATAAATAATTAAGTGGGCCATTTAGGAGGGTGGGCCACTCCAGATCTGGATAATTAATTAATCCAGTTTAGTGATAGTCATTAATTAGCATTTCCTGGAAAGTTCCAACATCTTCATAGCATTTTTGTAATGTTTCCTAACTTTTGGTCAATGCTATTTTTCTTTAGAATTACAGATACTGCTATGGAAGAACAGTTTCAGGTTATATCATGATGCAAAGTACATATTCCAAGGTGGTTTTATTTCAGAGAGAAGTGTTTGAATTGTTCGGTTTAGTTAGCTTAGTTTAGTTGAGTTTTATTTGTTTTCAATTGAAGAGAAGGAAAATATATAGATTGCTGTTCCAAAACAACACAGGGAAAAAAATACAGAGAGATAGTAAGAAGTGCTTGTCAATGGAGGTTTGAGGGATCCAAGTGAATCACCAGCCGCAGCCACAGCCTAGCACATTTTCTACTGCTTTGACAGGGATAGACAAAGCATTAGTGAAAAGGATCACACAGTTACACTCAGGGTTGTTGATACCTCTTCAAGAAATAAAAATAAACTTATTCTTTCTTTCCTCGGTTAATCATTTTCAGTTTGATGTATTGGTCTCAGGTCCACTGAGAATCTGTTTCTACAGGTTGTTTTCTAGAGTAAAGAGGATCTTGAATCCAGCCTATCGTAGGTAGAAAATTAGGTTTTCAAAGCTCAGAACAAAACTGAATCACAAAATATTATGAGATCAACACTTTCTTGGGACATGTTTATTTGTAAATAAACTTTGTACAATTGTCAAATGTTGATTTCTTACTTTGGGCTAAGTGCCTTGTATTATTTCATTTAATACCGTAAGCATATTAAAATCTATTAGATTTGTACTGTTGCTATTATTTTATTGATTTTACATAAAAGGAAGCCAAGACATAGAAAATTTAGGCTACTTGCTTCACACCAAATAGCTACTAAGTTACAGAGCTAGAATATGAACCCAGGCCCACCTGATTCCTAAACTTACACCTTCCAATGTTTGCTTTCTACTACCTCTGAAGCAACAAGCATGACCATGGATTTCAGTACAAGAAAACAGTCTGGATGATATCTAACAGCTAATGAATTCATTGGAGCCGTAGTTTAGTTTTAATCTTTATTAATCAATTCTATCAAAGAAATTATATTGATTGCTATGTGAAATTCTTAGGAAACGATGTCTATATAATTGTATTATCAGAGAAGCAAACAATTTCAAGTTAAAACTGCGTTCTGTGTATATTAGGGCAAATTTATCTGCTATAAAAAGCTTTAGGCAGGGGCGCCTGGGTGGCTCAGTCGGTTAAGCAGCCAACTTCGGCTCAGGTCATGATCTCACACTCCGTGAGTTGGAGCCCCACATCGGGCTCTGTGCTGACAGCTCAGAGCCTGGAGTCTGTTTCAGATTCTGTGTCTCCCTCTCTCTGACCCTCCCCCATTCATGCTCTGTCTCTCTCTGTCTCAAAAATAAATAAACGTTAAAAAAAATTAAAAAAAAAAAGCTTTAGGCAAAGCTAGAATCAAAGATTATCTATCTAAATTGTTAGATAAATAAATGGAATCTAACCAGTGAAAGTTAGTTACATTAATTGACATTCTGACTTTTTTCTGCTTTGCCCTTTGGTACACCAAACTTTCTACTTCTACCCTGGATTCTGGCATAGTGAACATCAGGGGGAAGAATAAAGAATATCCTGTCCCTTCAAAATCCTTTTGGCTGGACCAACCATCAGACTGACTAAGACAGATTAACAGGAGAAAATCAAATGTAATAGTATATATACAGGGAATCCACACAGACATGGAAATTCCAAAGACAGACAGCAAAATGAGGTATACCTGTCATCCTGAACTAAGGAGAATGAAGTAGGGGTCTGGGACATTAAAGGGAAAGATTGCAATTCACAGCAAGATGAAAAATACTAAATGTTTGATAAACAAATGTTGGCACGGACACTCAGAAACAATGGGACAGAGGCGCGCCTGGGTGGCTCAGTCTGTTAAGCATCTGACTTCGGCTCAGGTCATGATCTTACAGTTTGTGTGTTCGAGCCCCACATCAGGCTGTGTGCTGACAGCTCCGAGCCTGGAGCCTGCTTCGGATTCTATGTCTCCCTCTCTCTCTTCTCCTCCCCCACTCATGCTCTGTCTCTCTCTGTCTCTCAAAAATAAATAAACATTAAAAAAGAAAGAAAGAAAGAAAGAAAGAAAGAAAGAAAGAAAGAAAGAAAGAAACAGAGAGGATTTTGATCAAACAGACCTTGCTAGGTTCCTCTCTGTCTGTCATGCCTACTATCATAATGTAGTTACCTATGGTGATAATTCTCTTCCTGGAGCAAATCTTTCATCTAAAGAGCTTTTTCTGATTCTGCTGAGTTTTTATTGCTTTTTAACTCAAAATAATCTTCATGCAAAGAGGCCCATTTTGGGCAGCCTGACCCTGTCCCCTCAAGAATATCTGTTCCTACCCTGCACTTCTTTCTTCTTCCACACCTTAGTCTGTCTTAGAACCCCCCAGGAACTACAAACAGATATTACTCCTATCTGCAAGCATCCCCATGTACACCATGAAAATTCCAGATTATCTGTTATTTTCTCAGTATGTATTAACAGTAAATAGCAGGCAAAAAGTCACGTAAATCTCTTTATATGTCTGATAAACTTTCACATATCATGGCAATAGTAATGCATGTCTCTACTGAAAATATTATAAACACACACTAGTGTTAGGACATGCCAATAAAGCTTCATCTAGATTTTGTAGGAGGCATAGAGCGTTAGCATAGAAAGACATGTGACTTTGAAATTTTAAATGATATCAAGGGATCAGACATGAATAGATCATCATCCATCTGGTCTACTTGTGGCCTTCTTTTGTGTATTGTCTAAATTTATGTGACTGGATTGTATGTTTACTTTAATAAACATATGTGAATATACCACTCAAAATGAAAGCCAGATTCTTTTTTAAAAAATTTTTTTGGGGGTGCCTGGGTGGCTCAGTCGGTTAAGCGTCGGACTTCAGCTCAGGTCATGATCTTGAGGTTTGTGAGTTTGAACCCTGCGTTGGACTCTATGCTGACAGCTCAGAGCCTGGAGGCTGCTCCCGATTCTGTGTCTCCCTCTTTCTCTCTCCCTCCCCTGTTCACGCTCTTATCTCTAATAAATAAACATTAAAAAAAGTTTTTTTAAATTTTTTTGCCAATTTTATTGAGGTATGTTTTATAGAAAATAAAGTGTATCCACTCTAAACATATAGTTGGATAAATTTTGACAAACACATGGTCTTGGGTAACTACCTGCACAATCTAGAAATAGAACACAGCCTCAAACCTGTATAGTTCCTTAGAGCTCCTTTGCAAGATAAAACACTTTCCTCAACCCACCCTGCACTATGACTTATCTGCTTCTCTCACTACAGTTTAGACACTTTAAGAGTTTCATGTAAATGGAATCACATACTAGGTACTTTTTCCCATTTTTTTAAGTTTATTTATTTATTGTGTGTGTGTGAGAGAGAGAGAGAGAGAGAAAGAGAGAAAGAGAGAGAGCATACATGAGTGGAAGGAGGAGAGGGGCAGAGAGAGAGAATCCCAAACAAGCTCCATGCTGTCAGCACAGAGCCTGACACAGAGGCTTGAACTCACGAACCAGGAGCTCATGACCTGAGTTGAAATCAACAGTCAGATGCTTGAATGCTCAACTGACTGAGCCACCCAGGAGCCCCTCTAGGTACTTTTTTTTCTTACTTATTTCCTTTACCCCAATTTTTTTCTAGATCTAATCATTCTGTTACAGGTATCAGTGATTCTAGGTTTCACACCCCCACCAGCAATATATAAGAGATATAAGGTGTGTATCACTTCCAACACTGAGCACAAACTGTCTTAAAATTTTGCCAGTTTTGCTTTACATGGCCCTGACAATAAATGAGATCAAACATCTTCTAATATATTACCAGCTATATGTATTTGTTTCATTGTGAAATGCATTTTCATGTGCTTTGCCACATTATATTCTTTAAGTTGTTGTTACTACCTACTAATTTTATAGGAGTTTGTTAGCTAATCTTGATAAATTTTTTTTGATTGGGTCTACTGCTGATAACATTTTCCCATTTACAACACATGATTTCACTTAGGAGTATTTTTGCTGAACCAAGATTTAAATTTTTATATTGTCAAATATTGTTAATTTTTGTGCCTAAATATGTTCACCAATATGTTATACTAAGATGTTCACAGTTTTTTGTTTGTTTGTTTTTTGTGTTTTTTTTTTTGTTTTTTTTAATATATGAAATTTATTATCAAATTCGTTTTCATACAACACCCAGTGCTCATCCCAAAAGATGCCCTCTTCAATACCAATCACCTACCCTCCCCACCCTCCCACCCCCCATCCACCCTCAGTTTGTTCTCAGTTTTTAACAGTCTCTTATGCTTTGGCTCTCTCCCACTCTAACCTTTTTTTTTTTTCTTTCCCCTCCTCCATGGGTTTCTGTTAAGTTTCTCAGGATCCACATAAGAGTGAAGCCATATGGTATCTGTCTTTCTCTGTATGGCTTATTTCACTTAGCATAACACTCTCCAGTTCCATCCACGTTGCTACAAAAGGCCATATTTCATTCTTTCTCATTGCCACGTAGTATTCCATTGTGTATATAAACCAAAACTTCTTTATCCATTCATCAGTTGATGGACATTTAGGCTCTTTCCATAATTTGGCTATTGTTGAGAGTGCTGCTATAAACACTGGGGTACAAGTGCCCCTATGCATCAGTACTCCTGTATCCCTTGGGTAAATTCCTAGCAGTGCTATTGCTGGGTCATAGGGTAGGTCTATTTTTAATTTTTTGAGGAACCTCCACACTGTTTTCCAGAGAGGCTGCACCAGTTTGCATTCCCACCAACAGTGCAAGAGGGTTCCCGTTTCTCCACATCCTCTCCAGCATCTATAGTCTCCTGATTTGTTCATTTTCGCCCCTCTGACTGGCGTGAGGTGATATCTGAGTGTGGTTTTGATTTCTATTTCCCTGATGAGGAGCGACGTTGAGCACCTTTTCATGTGCCTGTTGGCCATCCAGATGTCTTCTTTAGAGAAGTGTGTATTCATGTTTTCTGCCCATTTCTTCACTGGATTGTTTGTTTTTCGGGTGTGGAGTTTGGTGAGCTTTTCATAGATTTTGGATACTCGTCCTTTGTCTGATATGTCATTTGCAAATATCTTTTCCCATTCCGTTGGTTGCCTTTTAGTTTTGTTGATTGTTTCCTTTGCTGTGTGGAAACATTTTATCTTCAGGAGGTCCCAATAGTTCATTTTTGCTTTTAATTCCCTTGCCTTTGGGGATGTGTCAAGAAAGAAATTGCTACAGCTGAAGTCAGAGAGGTCTTTTCCTGCTTTCTCCTCTAGGGTTTTGATGGTTTCCTGTCTCACATTCAGGTCCTTTATCCATTTTGAGTTTATTTTTGTGAATGGTGTGAGAAAGTGGTCTAGTTTCATTCTTCTGCAAGTTGCTGTCCAGTTCTCTCAGCACCATTTGTTAAAGAGACTGTCTTTTTTCCATTGGATATTCTTTCCTGCTTTGTCAAAGATGAGTTGGCCATACTTTTGTGGGTCTAGTTCTGGGGTTTCTCTTCTATTCCATTGGTCTATGTTTCTGTTTTTGTGTCAATACCATGCTGTCATGATGCTTACAGCTTTGTAGTAGAGGCTAAAGTCTGGGATTGTGATGCCTCCTGCTTTGGTCTTCTTCTTCAAAATTACTTTGGCTATTCGGGGCCTTTTGTGGTTCCATATGAATTTTAGGATTGCTTGTTCTAGCTTCGAGAAGAATGCTGGTGCAATTTTGGTTGGGATTGCATTGAATGTGTAGATAGCTTTGAGTAGTATTGACATTTTAACAATATTTATTTTTCCCAACCCATGAGCACGGAATGTTTTTCCATTTCTTTATATCTTCTTCAATTCCATCATAAGCTTTCTATAGTTTTCAGCATACAGATCTTTTAAATCTTTGGTTAGATTTATTCCTAGGTATTTTATGCTTCTTGGTGCAATTGTGAATGGGATCAGTTTCTTTATTTGTTTTTCTGTTGCTTCATTGTTGGTGTATAAGAATGCAACTGATTTCTGTACATTGATTTTGTATCCTGCGACTTTGCTGAATTCATGTATCAGTTCTAGCAGACTTTTGGTGGAGTCTATCGGGTTTTCCATGTATAGTATCATGTCATCTGCAAAAAGTGAAAGCTTGACTTCATCTTTGCCAATTTTGATGCCTTTGATTTCCTTTTGTTGTCTGATTGCTGATGCTAGCACTTCCAACACTATGTTAAACAACAGCGGTAAGAGTGGGCATCCCTGTCGTGTTCCTGATCTCGGGAAAAAAGCTCTCAGTTTCTCCCCATTGAGGATGATGTTAGCTGTGGGCTTCTCATAAATAGCTTTTATGATCTTTAAGTATGTTCCTTCTATCCCAACTTTCTCGAGGGTTTTTATTAAGAAAGTTTGCTGAATTTTGTCAAACACCTTTTCTGCATTGATTGACAGGATCATAGGGTTCTTATCTTTTCTTTTATTAATGTGATGTATCACATTGATTGATTTGCGAATGTTGAACCAGCCCTGCATCCCAGGAATGAATCCCACTTGATCATGGTGAATAATTCTTTTTATATGCTGTTGAATTCGATTTGCTAGTATCTTATTGAGAATTTTTGCATCCATATTCATCAAGGATATTGGCCTGTAGTTCTCTTTTTTTTACTGGGTCTCTGTCTGGTTTAGCAATCAAAGTAATACTGGCTTCGTAGAATGAGTCTGGAAGTTTTCCTTCCTTTTTATTTTTTGGAATAGCTTGAGAAGGATAGGTATTATCTCTGCTTTAAATGTCTGGTAGAATTCCCCAGGGAAGCCATCTGATCCTGGACTCTTATTTATTGGGAGATTTTTGAAAACTGATTTAATTTCTTCGCTGGTTATGGTCTGTTCAAGCTTTCTATTCCCTTCTGTTTGAGTTTTGGAGGTGTCTGGCTGTTCAGGAATTTGTCCATTTCTTCCAGGTTGTCCAGTTTGTTGGCATATAATTTTTCATAGTATTTCCTGATAATTGCTTGTATTTCTGAGGGATTGGTTGTAATAATTCCATTTTCATTCATGATTTTATCTATTTGGGTCATCTCCCTTTTATTTTTGAGAAGCTTGGCTAGAGGTTTATCAATTTTGTTTATTTTTCAAAAAACCAACTCTTGGTTTCATTGATCTGCTCTACAGTTTTTTTTAGATTCTATATTGTTTATGTCTGCTCTGATATCTATTATTTCTCTTCTTCTGCTGGGTTGGGTTGTCTTTGCTGTTCTGCTTCTATTTCCTTTAGGTGTGCTTTTAGATTTTGTATTTGGGGTTTTTCTTGTTTCTTGAGATAGGCCTGGATTGCAATATATTTTCCTCTCAAGAGTGCCTTCGCTGCATCTCAGGCATTTGGATTGTTGTATTTTCATTTTCATTTGTTTCCATATACTTTTTCATTTCTATGCTAACTGCCTGGTTGACCCATTCATTCTTTAGTAGGGTGTTCTTTAACCTCTATGCTTTTGGAGGTTTTCCAGACTTTTTCCTGTGGTTGATTTCAAGCTTCATAGCATTGTGGTCTGAAAGTATGCATGGTATGATCTCAATTCTTGTATACTTATGAAGAGCTGTTTTGTGACCCAGTATGTGATCTATCTTGGAGAATGTTCCATGTGCACTCGAGAAGAAAGTATATTCTGTTGCTTTGGGATGCAGACTTCTAAATATATCTGTCAAGTCCATCTGATCCAATGTATCATTCAGGGCCCCATGTGTCTAGATGATCTATCCATTTCTGTAAGTGGAGTGTTAAAGTCCCCTGCAATTACCACATTCTTGTCAATAAGGTTGCTTATGTTTGTGAGTAATTGTTTTATATATTTGGGGGCTCCTGTATTCGGTGCATGGACAGTTATAATTGTTAGCTCTTCCTGATGGATAGACCCTGTGATTATTCTATAATGCCCTTCTTCATCTCTTGTTACAGCCTTTAATTTAAAGTCTAGTTGGTGTGATGTAAGTATGGCTACTCCAGCTTTCTTTTGACTTCCAGTGGCATGATAAATAGTTCTCCATTCCCTCACTTTCAATCTGAAAGTGTCCTCAGGTCTAAAATGAGTCTCTTGTAGACAGCAAATAGATGGGTCTTGTTTTTTTATCCATTCTGACACCCTATGTCTTTTGGTTGGCGCATGTAGTCCATTTACATTCAGTGTTATTATAGAAAGATATGGGTTTAGAGTCATTGTGATGTCTGTAGGTTTCGTGCTTGTTGCAATGTCTCAGGTACTTTGTCTCACAGGATCCCCCTTAGGATCTCTTGTAGGGCTGGTTTAGTGGTGACGAATTCCTTCAGTTTTTGTTTGTTTGGGAAGACCTTTATCTCTCCCTCTATTCTAAATGACAGACTTGCTGGATAAAGGATTCTCAGCTGCATAATTTTTCTGTTCATCACTTTGAAGATCTCCTGCCATTCCTTTCTGTCCTGCCAAGTTTCAGAAGAGAGATCAGTCACAAGTCTTATAGGTCTCCCTTTATATGTTAGAGCACGTTTATCTCTAGTTGCTTTCAGAATTTTCTCTTTATCCTTGTATTTTGCCAGTTTCACTATGATATGTCATGCAAAAGATCAATTCAAGTTACTTCTGAAGGGAATTCTCTGTGCCTCTTGGATTTCAATGCCTTTTTCCTTCCCCAGATCCGGGAAGTTCTCAGCTGTTATTTCTTCAAGTATCCCTTCAGCACCTTTCCCTCTCTCTTCCTCCTCTGGAATACTAATTATGTGTAGATTATTTCTCTTTAGTGCATCACTTCGTTCTCTAATTTTCCTCTCAAACTCCTGGATTTTTTATCTCTCTTTTTCTCAGCTTCTTCTTTTTCCATAATTGTATCTTCTAGTTCACCTATTCTCTCCTCTGCCTCTTCAATCCGAGCCGTAGTTGTCTCCATTTTATTTTGCAGTTCACTGATAGCATTTTTTAGCTCCTCCTGGCTGTTCCTTAGTCCCTTGTTCTCTGTAGCAAGAGATTCTCTGCTGTCCTTTATACTGTTTTCAAGCCCAGCAATTAATTTTATGACTATTATTCTAAATTCACTTTCTGTGATATTGTTTAAATCATTTTTGATCAGTTCGTTAGCTGTTGTTATTTCCTGGACGTTTTTCTGAGGGGAATTCTTCCGTTTGGTCATTTTGGATAGTCCCTGGAGTGGTGTGGGACTGCGGGACACTTCCCCTGTGCTGTCTTGAATAACTTGCGTTGGTGGGCGGGGCCGCAGTCAGACCTGATGTCTGCCCCCAGCCCACCGTTGGGGCCACAGTCAGACTGGTGTGTGCCTTCTCTTCCCCTCTCCTAGGGGCGGGATTCACTGTGGGGTGGCGTGGCCCATCTGGGCTACTTGCACACTGCCAGGCTTGTGGTGCTGGGGATCTGGCGTAATAGCTGGGGTGGATCGGCAAGGTGCACAGGGGCGGGAGGGGCAGGCTCAGCTCACTTTTCCTTTGGAGATCCGCTTTGGGAGGGGCCCTGTGGCACCAGGAGGGAGTCAGACCCACCAGAGGGATGGATCCGCAGAAGCACAGCGTTGGGTGTTTGTGCAGTGCAAGCAAGCTCCCTGGCAGGACCTGGTTCCCTTTGGGATTTTGGCTGGGGGATGGGCGAGGGAGATGGCGCTGGTGAGGGCCTTTGTTCCCCGCCAAGCTGAGCTCTGTTGTCCAGGGCTCAATCACTCTCCCTCCTGTTGTCCTCCATCCCTCCCATTCTCTGAGCAGAAATGTTAGCTTATAACCTTCCAGATGTCAAGTCACGTTTGCTGTCGGAACACACTCAGTAGGGACCCTCCGCTTTTGCCAGCCAGACTCGGGGGCTCTGCTTGGCCGGTGGGCCGCCCCTCTGCCCTGGCTCCCGCCAGTCCGTGGAGCGCGCACCGCCTCTCCTCCCTTTCTACCCTCTTCAGTGGGCCTCTCATTTGCGCTTGGCTCCAGAGACTCTGTTCTGCTAGTCTTCCGGTGGTTTTCTGGGTTATTTAGGCAGGTGTGGGTGGAATCTAAGTAATCAGCAGGACATGGTGAGCCCAGCATCCTCCTACGCCGCCATCTTTGGTCGAGACCCATGGTTTTTTTTTTTTTTTTTTTTTTTTAAATAATAAAATCTTTAATCTATCTGGTGATGATTTTATTTTTGTGGATAACCAATTTTCCAGTTTCATTTATCAAATCCTAACACCTTTCCTTACTTTTGAGACAGGCCACCTCCTATGTACCTAAATTTCTATGAATTTATGAGTCTAGTTCTTGGTTCTCTGTTTGAGCCCATTGGTTAATTTTCTATCCCTGTGCCAGTTACAGACTGTCCTTATTATGACGGCTTACAAAAAGTCTCAATAATGGATATGAATAAGCAGATAATAATTTTTTTATTTTTAAAATGAAATATGAAGCAATGGTCAAAATGAATGAATTATAGCTAACTACAGTAATATGTGTGAACATTAACAATAGATTATTTACAGAAAAAAACCCTAAATTATTGCATATAGCATCATATACTTCTTAATAAAGTTAAAAACAATGGAGAAATATGTCTTTATGGGTAAATATAACAATTAAAATAAATTATATAAAAAGAAATTGTGTAAGACTGTTCTTCAGGATTATATCAGAAAATCCATAACTATAATTCACCACATTAAGACATTTAAGAGAAAAACAATATGACTATTCAAATAGGCACAGGGAAAGCATCTGATAAAATTCAATCTAAATTCATGATTTAAAAAAAAACAACTCTTAGTAATTCAGAAATGGAGGAGAGCACCATTGATCTGATAAAAATATTTTTGAAAGAAAAAAAAGGAAGAGATTACTAAGCCCCGTCCATCTTCTACCAGCCACTTTAGACAAAAAGGAAAAAAAACTTAGGCTGAAATAAAAGCAAAATTGACCAAGTGGACTAAGCAATATAATGACACAGCAGCCTGAATCCTGTCTGTAACTGAGCAAGGAGCTGAATTATCTCCAATGAGGAGAGTAATCTTTTCTCAGTTACTTGTAAAAAATGTTATAAGAAGCCATACATCATTTTGGAGAGTCATTTCAAGTACTGAACTAAAGAGAAGATGCTGGGGGCGGGGGGGAGGGAAGATTTTTCATTGTACAGAGAGAAACCAAGCTTAGAGTACATTTGCAATGATGCACTATCTCTTTTCGAGAAATTCTTGATCACAGTGCTTCACAAGCATAGAGCAAAGTCTTCTATTTGAAAGTGAATAGAGACTATTATGGTTATGTGGCTGAGGTTTCTGTTGGTGTCTACAGGAGAGGGATTGTGGATCAGTCACCACAAGCATACCAACAAACTTTGAAATCAGCAGAAAGGAAATGCCAGTGGACTCATCCTATCAGAGGAGTCTTGTCCTTAACTTTCTTGTATTCCACTATGAGGTCTGAACTCTTCTGAGCAAGCCTGCTCTCTTACAAAGAAAACATGAAATGAGACTATTGCTGACCTTGAAATACTGAGCGAAGGGTCATACAAAGACATCGGGCTTTGTATGTATGACTAAGAGGCAATTTGACCTTGCAGACAGACATTGGATACCCAAGAAGACAAGCACGAGAAAGGGGGAGGAAACCAAGTAGCATTCCAACTTTCATATACCTCATTCTAAAATTTACACAGTAGACTGTTTGTCATCCATGCTATCCCACATGTTTTTTGTTTTTTGTTTTTGTTTTTTTGTTTTGTTTTGTTTTTTGTTTTTTGTTTTTGTTTTTGTTTTTTGTTTATGATTTGCAAAATGTTTCTGTTACTTCTATTTCAATTTTTCTCAATATTAGAGGAGCAGGACCAGTTAACTTTTAGGGAGTTGTCTCTTTTTGGTTTGTATTTATTT
Organism: Panthera leo; assembly: GCF_018350215.1. Classification (NCBI taxonomy): domain Eukaryota; kingdom Metazoa; phylum Chordata; class Mammalia; order Carnivora; family Felidae; genus Panthera; species Panthera leo. Next base: position 52,211,387 of record NC_056691.1, on the reverse strand, counting down.
ATTTTTAATTAAGTTTTTATTTTAATTCTAGTACTTGACATAGGGAGTTCTATCAGTTTCAGGTGTACAATATACTGATTCAACAATTCCATACATCACCCTGGGCTCATCATGACAAGTGTGCTCCTTGGGAGGTATTTGTTTTTATTCTGAGGTGCTCACTATAAGGATGTGCAATTTTTTATACAACTTATGTTTGGCACAGTGTACTGTGACTTAATAGGGGCCAGTGTTAAATCTGCCTCCATTTCTAAACATACTGCCTAGTGGTTTGTTTGCTGACAGATGTTGTGGCTGTCATAGAAATAGATATCTCAAGAGATATTACATGCTTAATGGAGTGTATTTGTGGAATACACAATCTCAATGTGCACGCTCTTCTTGAGTACAGTTGACACACGATGCTACAGTTATGTCAGGTATACAGCATAGTGACAACTCCAGACATTATACTACGTTCATCATAAGTGTTGTTACCATCTGTTGCCATCCAACTCTATTACAATACCATTGACTATATTCCCCATGCGGTACCTTTTTTTCAATGTGCACACTTTTGACTACAGCTACAGAAGTGTTCCTGTACAGAAAGTTGTGACCCATTTTGCTCTGGATAAGGGCAGAAAAGGTTCATATTTCATACTTTTTAAAGTTACCTGCTTTATACCTTCATTATTTTTGCTACACTTATGTGCATCCAAAAATTTTAAACAACCTGAGAACAAATGTAGAAGAAAATAGGCTGTAAAATTGAATTTCCTGATATCCATTATTTCATGTATGTCAACCACCAGTAAAACTAACAAACCACGTGTTTAACTTAGGGCTTTTCCTTTTTTGTGCTGTACATGCATGACTATAAAAAAATAGTTAAGAGAGAAATAACTTAAGATGATGGATAGGTTTGTTTAATTTTTCATGAAATTTTCCATATCAGTTCAAGCGTAATTGTTAAGAACATGTATATTAAGATGATGTAAGTGGACTAAAAGTTTTATGACTTGACTCTAAAAAAAGAAAGGATGGCCCACCATCATCCCTTTATTCACTTTTATTTGACATCACAGCCAGTATAATAAGATGAATAATTATGGGGATAAAAGAGGAGGATAAAACTGTGTTTCTTTACAAATGATGTTACTGTCACACAAAAAACTCAAAACAATCTAAAAATGATTAGAAAGCAGTAAAGTGTTGTCAAGACAACTGGATAATGGTTAGTATGTAAAAGCCAATTGCATCTCCAAACACCTTCCACAAATAAGTTGGATTATAATTAAGGCTTCTAACAATAATGTTAAAAATATTTAATAACTTAGAGATTATTTTAGTAAAGCCAGGCAGGCCTTTTACTGTGAAAAATATACAGCTTTATTAGGAAATGTCAAAGAAGAGCCTACAAAAATGGAGAGATACAGCATATTCACAGATAGAAAGACAAATTCATTTGTAGATTCAATGTAACTTCAATAATAATCTGATTTTTTTCTTCAGAGAACTTGGTACATTTATTCCAACATTTGGTTTGGAAAAGTAACATGCCAAGAACAGCCTGAGTACTCATATTCTGCTAGGGAGATTTACTACTTTGTCAGGCAAAAATGATCTGGCTAATAGGGCCAGATTCTACTGTGTGTCAAGCCTGTGAGTTCAAGGATGGCAAAGATAGAAGCGTCCTAGGCTGAAGAGACTGAAGCCCCGAAATCCCCACCAAAAGAATTTTCAGCCCAAGGCTTTACCCTCACCGCCCAGGAGAAGCAGCCTTCACTAAGAGGAGTTGCTTCTTAGGTTGTAATTCACCAGCCACGGGAATTTAGTAATGGGAAGTAGGAAAGGGACTTTCTGACACTAATTAATCTCTACCTATTTTTCTCCACTCTTTGTTTACTCCTGAAAACATCTAAACCAGCAAATGTGTCACCAGGTGAGGGAGTAGGCATTTATTGTCTCAAGACAACTAATGGCAGAAGCACCAGCAGAATTCTAAGGACCCTTTATTTTATCTTGTCCATCCTTCCTTCCCTCCTCAGGATTTGAAAGATAAATAGGTTATGGCTTATGGGCATTTAAGAGATTCCTAAAACAAGAGGAATAAACATTCTTCACTATGTTCCTAATGGCAAATGATATAGAGTACAATACACAAAATTATGGGGACTTCCTGGAGTGGGAACAATTCCCAATAAATTGCCTGCAACCCTCCTACTTCCTCTCATTCAAGAAGGCTTATCAGAATACAAAGAAGAAGAAGAAGAAGAAGAAGAAGAAGAAGAAGAAGAAGAAGGTATTTAAGGGAGAATCTTGACTCCAGTCCATTCTTACGAAGTAACTCACAGACAAAGTCAAATATTTTAATTATTTTTAATGTGATAGGGTCATAATATACACACAACTCAGGAGAAAAATTGCCTATTTTCAACCACTTCAATTTCATCTTCATTCTGGAGCTCCCATTCTCATTTGGTAATGAAAAAGAAAACTTAAATTTCCATTTGCCATAACGTCACTTCTTCCAGTGTGAAACACCTCACTGTTTTACTTAAACAGTCCACCAACAGTAATGGGATTTCGTCTCTTTGACTCTTTTTTCTTATTGTGATATAATACAACAGAAGTGTGAATATGTATGTGAGTGTGTATATAGATAGATATAATATACAGATATATGGATATAGGTATATTCAGATAGATTTAGCCATCGATAATAAAATTGAAACTCAATTTCACCAAACAACATATACCGCTATGTGTAAAGCACTTGCATATTTTTATGTTATGCTATAGTTAACCCCCAAACTGATTTCAAGATGCACTAGTATCTTATGACCAGCTGTTTATTTTATTTTTTTTTCCTTTTTTTTATTTTTTTATTTTTTTTATTTTTTTTAATATATGAAATTCATTGTCAAATTGGTTTCCATACAACACCCAGTGCTCATCCCAAAAGATGCCCTCCTCAATACCCATTACCCACCCTCCCCTCCCTCCCACCCCCCATCAACCCTCAGTTTGTTCTCAGTTTTTAACAGTCTCTTATGCTTTGGCTCTCTCCCACTCTAACCTCTTTTTTTTTTTTTCCTTCCCCTCCCCCATGGGTTTCTGTTAAGTTTCTCAGGATCCACATTAAGAGTGAAACCATATGGTATCTGTCTTTCTCTGTATGGCTTATTTCACTTAGCATCACACTCTCCAGTTCCATCCACGTTGCTACAAAAGGCCATATTTCATTCTTTCTCATTGCCACGTAGTATTCCATTGTGTATATAAACCACAATTTCTTTATCCATTCGTCAGTTGATGGACATTTAGGCTCTTTCCATAATTTGGCTATTGTTGAGAGTGCTGCTATAAACATTGGGGTACAAGTGCCCCTATGCATCAGTACTCCTGTATCCCTTGGATAAATTCCTAGCAGTGCTATTTCTGGGTCATAGGGTAGGTCTATTTTTAATTTTCTGATGACCAGCTGTTTAAAAGACAGTGATAATGAAACCCTGACATACAGCAATTCATTTTAATGTAAATTAATTCTGGATTTCTATTTCCCTTTTCTCTCATCTTTTTTTTTTTTTTTTTTTTTCCTGGAATAAATTCACATTCTCAAGATGTGGGAACAGCGAGACATGAGTACTGAGCCTTGTTACAGTTGTTAACAGACTACACCTGAGAAGCAAGGTATTACCCCCAAACTTAGAACTATATTTCTACCTCTCTATCCCCAAAATTTAACACCAAGGAATGGTGGAAGATCAATTCGCTAAGACACTGGGTCCAGCTACTTGGCACTCTCTCTCATTCTCTCTCCTCTAATTTCTTCCCCCAGCACAAAAAAAGAGCATTCTATTTCCCATTTTTATCCAGGAGAAATTTCCCTTAAGTCTTATCTTTTATCCTATCTTGGTAGTATTTGGTCTTCCCATTGCTGAGTCAACAAGTCCTAGGCTCAAAAACCAGTCATCATGGCGGAGACAAAATATTAATAAGGAAAAAATCTTACAATATTTCAAAAGGTGATCCCACTACTGTGAGAATACATTTTTTGCAATACATATAACAACTGCTTATGATATGGTCTATGCAAAAAGCTTGTAATTGAAAATCACTAAAACAACACCTTCATTTTCTAATGAGTTAATTAGGATCCTCAGAGGGAGTGATTTTCCCAAGCCTGCTTAATTGATTCTGTATTGTCTACCTTCCCCTCTAAGAGGTATGTGCAGATATGTGTCTCTGGGCCAATTAGAGGCAAAATAATAAGATAGATAAAATAAAATGTAAATATGACCAGTCTTCCCACTCTATCAGCTCTCCATCCCTTCTACTTTTTCATCTCTACCAGTGACTTGTGCTCTCAACCTCTGACAACACTTCCCATCACTTTGCCTTCAAAAGCATCATGCTAGGGTTAATTCAGTCTTACCATATCACTCCCACAAACTGAAATATATTTGTCAACACCCCGTATCCTAAAAATGCACACTAAATATCCAGGCCTGGCTTAAAACTGAAGGTAGTGCAAAAATATTTACTGAAGCACAAAGATTTTTGTATTCATTTTCTGGTTGTACTCACTTTTCTAACATGATACATTAGCACCACAGATTCAACATGGCCAATTCTAATAAAATAGGAAGTTTCATAATATATTTAATTACATTAATTAAATTGATACTGCCCCAATTAAAATAATATTATTCTTGAAATATGAGAAAGTTCATTTAGAAAACAAATATATCTGATTTGGAGATAATAGAAAGTACTGTGAATGCTTATAAATTATCTTTTTAATTAATAAATATCTATAAACAAGAAAGTAAGTGGATCTGATTTTACAATAATTACACTAATGAACAAAGCATCTCTACCCTCTTAGACACCCACATGTTTAGGAAATAATTGTTTTTATGAATGGCTGTGTGTTAATGAAAGAACTAGAGAGCACATTAAATGTGGTGCCTTATAAACATACATTTTAATTTCTCCTTTTCTCACTTTGTCATGTTAATATTATAATCACCAGAAGGAGTCACATAAAAAGCTTAGTCTAATAGCCAAAGTCAAATCAGGCTAAATCAAATATACCCATAATTTCTTAAAAACCTGATTTATGCTGTCTCATATTTAAAAAAGAAGAGTTAAAGACACTTGCCCATTGCTTTTTCACCCTTCTCTTTCCATCATTAGAAACCAGGACCAGTCACGGTGATTGTACTTGTGATTGCACTTCTGAAAGTTGCAGGGGATAAAAGCACTTGACCTACATTTTCCTTTAGGTTCTTTTTCCTGTAACCTGGAAGAAAAAAAATCAGAGTTCACAGTGAGAACAATAATGTTTCCTGCACCACCTACACCTTTAGTCGCAGAGTTCTATAATCAACTGTGACAGCATTTGAAGACACTAATCAGTCAGACTCTAAGATTATTGATTTCAGAAAAAAAAAGTGCATGAATGACTTCCTTTCCAATTCTTCATATCTGTGAGTAGCTCCAAACAGAAAACTCAGTAACATCAATGACTCAAAACCTCCTACAAATCGATGTGCTAAGTCATAATACATAATAAAAGTAAAAGGCATAATGGGATTTGTGTAATACTATTAACATTTACGTTTGCTTTTGAGAGCAGTTCTGGTTCAAGGCTTATTGTGTACAACTGCTCTTCCCTACAAAGGACTAAAGAGAATGGGGACTGGAAAGGGTTTAGCTACAAACACTGCAATACCTTCTTCTGGTTAGATCCTTCAATATGTCATATCTTGAGCCCTACAAGCACCAATCTTTAGCTCTAAAAAGACAACAGGAATTCATGTTTGATTATGCAGATGAGGATAATGTACCCAAATAAATATAAGATACAAAGAATCCAGATAATGAGGTTTTGTTGCTTCCATATGCATGCTAAAAGCCCAGCTTAATTTCAAACATCGCATCCCCATAAGTAGCTAATAATGTGTTATTTGCATGTCTCATTTATCTGTGTATCTTCAGCCCGTAATATAAGCCTGTCACACTGAAAGGACATTAAAATATGGGCTGAACTGAACAAAATAGAGATGGTTTCACATTCTATTGAACTGTGGAGAGTTAAAAATCACAAATATCTCTGTATTACAAAATGCCACCCAATCAATGAAATTATATTTATAAAACTCAATGTAAAAAATTCTTGACACCAGCATCCTCCCTAAGGGCAGAATGGGTTATGATTTTTGAGATACTTGTAAGTTAATATCAAACATGAAACAATAATACATAGTATCTGAGACTAAAGTCTAAAATAGAAAGAAAGGAAACCACATGGAAATTCATAAAGTCTACCATTTTAAGTTAATTTATTTTTGGTTCTTTGACCTTTTCTCTGCACAGAATCTGTGTTCCATTTGGTAGGGTTGTTACCTATCTTTAAGGCAGGAACTTCATGGTGCTTTTAAAAGAAAGATTATCCGTAGGCGTTTCTAGTGCTTGGCTTGCCAAGATGGTTGACCTAATAATAAAAGTCTTGTGAATTACACTCATCATGCATTCAGTCATATAATTTTCTGCATCATCAGGGAGGAAAAATAAGTGTTTTCAGAATGGCTTTTAAAAAAAGTTGTTTCTTTCTACCTAGCATAGTTTTAGCCAGCGCAGTTTTGAAATAAAAGGTAATAGGAAGGCTTTAGAATTTCCTTTTTTTAAAGTTTATTTATTTATTTTGAGAGAGAGCAAGAAAGATAGAGAGAGAGGGAGAGAGAATATCCCAAGCATTGATCCAGTGCTTACAGCATGGAGCCTGACAGGAGGCTCGATCTCAGGAACCATCAGATCATGACCTGAGCCAAAATCAAGAAACAGATGCTTAACCTACTGAGCCACCCAGACATTTCTAGAATTTCCTTTATTAAGGCCCTTTAGAGTTAAGATAGTCTCTCATCTATCTGGCTTTATATAAAGATTGAAGAAGAAAAGTGATATTTCCTTTAGAAAAACTTTTCTACCCCCATGGTAGACATGAAACTGTACCACCCGGATCCTCCTTCCACATAACATTGCTCAGGTACAGAGTACAGTGTGCAGATGGTTTCCAGGTGTCAGTCCCTTCAGGGTCTACTTTAGCTGCAGTGAGCCACTTCAGCGTGAGGGGGAGCAACTCAAACAGGCTCTCCTCAATCCAAAGTTCCCTACTCGATTAGCCAAGTCTTTCCTGGGCACCCCCAATGCAATTCCTCTCTCTGTCCAACACACTTCCTTCCTCCTTCCTTTCACAGGTCTCAATCAACAATAAACTTATACCCTACTTTATCTTAGAATCTACTTCAGAGGAATCCAGACTGAGGCAATACATATTAAGACTGGTCCAAGAATGTGGGAAATTAAATAGAGTTCTGGATTACTTACTGTCCTAGTAAAGGAGGCCTCCGTTACTAGGGGTTTGGGTGGGGAGGACAAGAACACACAAACTGTCCTTGACACAAGGTGGAAGTCCAATTGTTAAGACATGAAGTGGAATGGTATACCAATAGGAGGGGACACACTAATGAGTTTGAGTGTTGGGTTATTATTGCTGAAGGCCACTGATGCATTACAGAAGGATAAAGAACAGCTAAAGATGAGTATCAGGCAATTGAAAAACAAATGTGAAAAACATGATTTCCTTGGTTTCATTACAAAGCTCTCATCTTCTACAGAAGGACAGAGGAAGTTAAGGAGCAGGCCCATGATTTAATGGTCTGAGTGACTTAACTACAAAGAAAATTAAATGCAAGGCCAAAGCATGTCTGTTATGCCATAGTCAGGGCCTTAGAAAATTTCCCAGTCAGGGCTGGGAAAATTTGAGACTGACATCTAGGTGGATGCCCCTGCATGGGATGATAGTATTTGGGTGGATACTCCTATATATTCTGACTTGCCACCCTACTCTCAAACTTCTGAGCCTAAAGAAGTGCCCTGTTTTTTATCATACACAACCCTCTATAGACCTAGACACACAAAAACAGTATCTCCTGTTTCCATGGTAAAGAAAAATGCTGAGGGTTCTATCTTAAAAGCTAATAGGTCACTTTATCAGAATTTGACCTCATCTCTTGTCTTGGTCACTATGCCAATAACTGGGATTAATTTACAATGTAATTTTCCTGGGGCATTGCTAGGTCTGATATGAAGAAAGGAGATTATATCTCAAAGTAGTTGCAAGACCTAACCAGCACATAATGGCAGGAGCCAAGAGAGTAAAGACACAGCCAGATTCTGAAGGTGCTTGATAACAGTTATTAGAACATACACTTGGGTAGGAGAGAAATTGGGAGTGCACTCACAGGACAGCAGATTTAGCACTGACAAAGAGCAGGTGCTGCAACTTGCTGCTAGGATGATACTTAGAAACTTAAAAGAAGTGGTGCCTGCCTGCATTGTAGCAAGTAGAAAGGATAGAATTGCTATGGTAAATGGTGAAAGAAGGGATTAAAAGGTTTGGGGAAGTGGCCATTTGGGAATGGGTATGCAATATATGCCCTAAACATCCTCCAGATGATAACATTCCCCAGGAAAGCCCAGAGGACACACTACCTACCAAGACCATAAGGAATGGTGTTGCTTGTGGCTTAAGTACCAGGGGGCAAGGGGTTGCTATTGTAATGACCTATAAGTTGGGAGTTGCAGCCAATGAGAGCCTGATCTGTAGAAAGCTACCGACATGATGAAAAGAAAACATTCTACCTAAGAGAAAAATCGGTGTGTACCTTTCTCTTCAGAAGAAATAAGGATGGGTGACTGAGTAGCTGATGTCAGTCACCCCAATTAAAAAAAAAGTCATGATTCCTTGTCTTATTTTAGAAGAGAACCAGATTTCAGATGTGGAAATCATTGACTGAAAATGTATTCAAGTTCCTAGGAAGAAGGACATCATGGCAAGTACACCAGTAATGATTTTTATGATACTTTTCAAAGTGATTTATGGTCATTTCCTCAAGTAACTGTAAAGTCTGAAAAAGAGAGATACTCAGAAATTTTGAGAAATGTTTGACACAGTGTCTGAGTTGGCATTGGTAACCAGAACCCTGTCTATCATTAGGGCTCCTATAATAAAGGTATCATATACAAACCAAACAGTAAATGAAGTCAGCCTCGTGGTCCCATTGGGTCTACAGACCTACCCAGTGGCACTTCCCTGGTCACCGTATGTGTATTTTGGAGTGACATGTTTGGCAGCTGCTACAAGCCCCACACTGATATTGCAGAGAATGGAAGATAATCCTATAAAAGTGAAAATCCCAACAACATCTATGCAAATTTTTTAATGTTTATTTATTTTTGAGAGAGACAGAGTGTGAGTGGGAGAGAAAGGGAGACATAGAATCCGAAGCAGGCTCCAGGCTCCAAGCTGTCAGCAAAGAGCTCTACATGGGGCTTGATCCCATGACCCATGAGATCATGACCTGAGTGGAAGATGGCTGCTTAACCAACTGAGCCACCCAGGGGCCCCTCTTGCAACCTTTAAAGACCCAGTGGTCAGGTGCATGCTGGATTATCTCCTTCACAAGTAGGAGACAGGTAATTGCATTTTTCATATCCTACCATCTAAAAAAATTACAGTGCATTTTTTTCAGATTCTGGTAGTATTTCTCCGTATGTTTCTTCAGATTATGGTAGCAGCATGTTCCACACCTAAGCATATTCCACTAAGAATATTTCTCAGGCCCATATACTGAATAAAGTGAAAAGCTTCCCGCTTTGAAAGAATCCCAGAACAGAAAGGGCCCTGCAGCTGATCCATGTTACAGTGCAAGAAGCTCTGATACTCAAGCCACATGATTTTACAGGCCCTATGGTGTTGGAGATATCATGGTTAAAAAACATGCAATGTACGATATGTGGCAAATCCCAGTGTAAAATTCACAATTCAGGACCCTGGGATTCTGCAACAAGGCCATGCCATTCACCAGACAAAATCACGTTTTCTGAAAAACCCCAAGGGTTCTGGAGCAAGATCATGCTAAATAAGGCAGACAATTATACACCTTAAAAAACAGCCTGTGGAATTCTTGTGGTCTAGTAGAGACAGAACACTTGGCCATGGTCATTAAGTGAGCATGGATCTGGAACTACCCATTCAGAACAGGATCTGTCAGCCAACAAATCATAAGTTTAAGTGGTCTCAGCAGCAATTTGACATAATATAGAAGAGGCACATCCCAAATTGACCATGAAATGGACCAAAGGGCACAAAAAAAGCTGCATAGACAGGAAACCCAGACTACAATGGCATCCATCACTGTTGCACTGTAGGCACTACTGCCTACCCGTAAGCTTACAACTGTGGTCATATCAGGTTCCCCATATGACCTGCTGAAGGAGAAAAAAGTCCAAACTTGCATCATGAATATGTTTGCTCAATATATGGGTCCAAGCCCAAATTAAATATTAGTTGCATTATAACCTCACTTAGGATGGTCTTGTAAGATTGCTAGGAGGAAAAAGCCTTCTAATGGGCAGAGTTTGGGGCAGTACCACTGGTCATCAACTTTGTGTTGAAAATAAATGACATGAGATTAGAATATTTAAAGACTATGGGGTAACAGTAAATGGACTGGACAACTTATTAGGGTTGACAAAGGGGAAAATGCAAGATTAAGGATAGGCAGATTTTGTGTAGAGGAATGTGATTAAACATAGGGAAATGGGCATAAAGCTTGACGATCTTTATATTACATACTGATGCCACCAGAAAACATTCACCATGGAAAAACTAAATAAGCCTGACATTGTCAATGGTTTCTGTCAACAGCCACCTCAAAGTAGATATGATGGGCATTTCATGAAGTTGCCATCATGGCAGATATAGAAGCTCCATTCAGGCTGATATAGCAAAAGGCCATGGACCGGGTGACTTACAACAGCAAAAAACTATTTCTCACTGTTCTGGAAACTGAAAGTCTGAGATCAGGGTGCCAACATTGTCAATTGAGAGCTCTCTTCTAGGTCACAGACTTCTCATTGTATTTTCACAGAGCAAGTTAACTCTCTGGAGCCTCTTTTATAAGGGCACTGATCCCATTCATGAGATCTCCACCTTCATTATCCAACCACCATTCAAAGACCCCACTTCTAATGCCATAACATTGGGTGTTATATTTTTAAATTATTAATTTTGAGGGGACACAAACATTCAGAAGGTATGCATACACCCAACAATATAGGCTTCCATTTATCAAGGCTTATCTAGCTATTGCCAGAACCTAATGGTCAACCTACTGGCAATAGAGAACAGCTCAGTTCCCACAATGGCACTATTTTTCAAGGACACCAATTGGGCTCCTTGTACAGTGGAAGGCCCAGATATTTGCTCTCAAGGAAACAGATACATATTCTGATTTTTTCTCATTTGTCCCAGAACTTAGCACAACTCTGTAAGGTCTTACAAAGTGTATTTATATTGGCATGGAATCCCACAGCATCTCATCAGACCAGGGAAACATTACAGCAAACAAGGTATGAAAGAGCCATTATTCTTCTATCAAGAGATGAAGAGCCATTATTCTTTAAGGATAAAGTATCTTCCCCCACAAGGCATTGAAAGAAAGAACTGCATATGGCATGATGTCACCAAACAGAATGAATATATAAGCCCAGAAATCAAGTGATAGAAGTATGAGTGGTCTCACCTACCTTCTACTCCCAATAACTCACTGGTGGACTTTGTGCTCTCTGTAACTGTAATTCACACTATGAAGGGTTAAAAATCCCACACTACAAAGAGAGCGCACTTTCACCAGCAAATACAGCAAGAGCCCCATTGATTATAAACTAGGTGCTCTGATTCTGTCAATACATTTATTTCTATCAGAGTCTGAAAAGAAGCATACATATTGATCTCTCTGTTTCCAAAGACCACCACTTTCTCCTCAGGAAGAGAAGCTCACAGAAATCCTGGAGAAGCTGTGCTCTGGATGTATATGAAGAAGTGGAACTTAGCACCAGTGAGGAGTATGGTAGATATCGGGGACAACTACCAAAATTCTTATTCAAGGAAGGGCTTGCTGTCCAGCTATAAGGAGACAGTCAATAGGCAGACACCAGCTGTCATCTCCTTTAAGGTCTGCCTCTGCTAGAGAAGACATTTGAGGTCACAACATTTTCACTAGTAGCCATCTGGTAACTAAGCTAGGTGGATATATAAAGACCTAGCAATTCTGACACACTTCTCATATTTCTCCATCAGGACCCTCCATCAAAGCCAGGGCTTTGTCAGACCTGCATCACAATTCAACTGCTCCCTTGGTCCATTTCTTCTTTCTCTCCCTTCTTTCACAGGCAATGATAACCTAATAGATATCTAGCACCCCAAACTCTGTCTTAGCTTCTGCTTACCAAGATTCAATCTTCAAAATTGCCAACCCCAATCCTCCATTTCTGGTAACTAGCATTACCATTCTTCCATTTGTTGACTCATCATTTCCCAAAATATCATCCTAAGAAATAATATCTTATCAAGATATTAACCTTCATTCTATCATAGTAGAAACGCATGATCAAATGCTGGGTAAGACTAAGTTAAATGTTTTCTTACTGCATGACCAGACCAGACAGTTTAACCTGCAAAGGAACTTACAAAAAAAAAAAAAAAAAAAAAAAAAAAAAAAAAAAATATATATATATATATATATATATATATATATATATATATATATATATATTTTCCATCTTGCGAATCCCTAAGACATCAATCTCCCACCCATTGCCAATAATAAAATCTCTGGAAAATAAGTAGTCATGTGGTGACCTTTTTCATATATTTTTCCAGGAGCAGAAATAAGACATCATAAATACTGTAAATCATCAAACATAAAATTAAAAACACCATTTGTAACAAGAATTATAAGGTTCCTTATGGCAGCTGTGATTTTTTACCCTTCGGAAACTGAACAGAGAGAATCGATGAGCATACAGAAAGTTTGAAGGATACATGAAAGTTTAGTTTTTCACAATTTTTAATCTCATCTATCTTCATTAATATTATTAGATAATTTTTGAAACATGTTTGAGATATTTAATCAAATCTAATTTACTCAAGGATTTTAAAATCACATCTTAAAAAATAAAATCATGTTTGAGAATGTGCGTAACAGTAATTTTTCGGTGGAAGATTACCATTTTTCGTATGCTCATTAAAAATATGGAAATGAGATAATTTGTATGTTACTTTTTTCTCAAGTGAAATTGATCTCTCCTTTAGCTTTAAAAGAATATAAGATAGAAATTTTTACTTAAAAAAATTTAGCTCTTTGCATACATTTTTCTGCCAAAATAGTCTTGGTTGACTAAATGATTAGTCTAAACCAATTACATTCCCCTTGCCACTATATATTTAGAAAAGGGCATGCAATGGGGGCATCTGGGTTGCTCAGTTGCTTAAGCGTCTTGATCTCAGGGGCCTGAGGTCAAACTCTGCATTGGGCCCTGCATTGAGCTCCACCCTGGGCATGAAGCCTACTTAAAAACAAAACAAACGAAACTAAACGATAGTACATGTAACCAAATCCAGGACAATGAGAAGTGAGAGAAGTTTTCTGTGAATCTTCTGTGAGTAGGTTCCTGCTGCTTAGAAGTCACAAGAAAGGATGAACACCTCCTTCCAATGGACACTGCCAACTCTATATAAAATGCCTAGAAGTTCTAGAGTTGTCTTTCCACTAATTAGCGTGAGTATAAAGTCAAGACCTGGAGGGTAGAGCCAAAAGAAACTGAGCCACACCCTACCTATGTCACACCTTGATTCCATCCTGCACCTAGACTTGCTTTTATGTGAGATAAAACTTATTAAGACTGTTTGCATTGTTTTCAATTACATGAAGTATACAACATCCTTACTTATAGAAGATTTCTAATTCCTCTAGAAAAAAAATCATAATAACCAAACGCTATTTAATTTCCCACTATGGGGATCCTGGGAAGATGGCAGCGTAGGAGGATGCTGGGCTCACTGCGCGTCCTTCTGATCATTTAGATTCCACCTACACCTGCCTAAATAACCCAGAAAACCACTGGAAGACTAGCAGAACGGAGTCTCCAGAGCCAAGCGCAAACGAGAGGCCCACGGAAGAGGGTAGGAAGGGCGGAGAGGCGGTGCGCGCTCCACGGACTGGCGGGAGCCAGGGCAGAGGGGCGGCCCACCGGCCAAGCAGAGCCCCCGAGTCTGGCTGGCAAAAGCGGAGGGTCCCTACTGAGTGTGTTCCGACAGCAAACGTGACTTGACATCTGGAAGGTTATAAGCTAACATTTCTGCTCAGAGAATGGGAGGGATGGAGGACAACAGGAGGGAGAGTGATTGAGCCCTGGACAACAGAGCTCAGCTTGGCGGGGAACAAAGGCACTCACCAGCGCCATCTCCCTCGCCCATCCCCCAGCCAAAATCCCAAAGGGAATCAGTTCCTGCCAGGAAGCTTGCTTGCACTGCACAAACACCCAACGCTGTGCTTCTGCGGATCCATCCCTCTGGCGGGTCTGACTCCCTCCTGGTGCCACAGGGCCCCTCCCAAAGCGGATCTCCAAAGGAAAAGTGAGCTGAGCCTGCCCCTCCCGCCCCTGTGCACCTTGCCGATCCACCCCAGCTATTACGCCAGATCCCCAGCACCACAAGCCTGGCAGTGTGCAAGTAGCCCAGATGGGCCACGCCACCCCACAGTGAATCCCGCCCCTAGGAGAGGGGAAGAGAAGGCACACACCAGTCTGACTGTGGCCCCAACGGTGGGCTGGGGGCAGACATCAGGTCTGACTGCGGCCCCGCCCACCAACGCAAGTTATTCAAGACAGCACAGGGGAAGTGTCCCGCAGTCCCACACCACTCCAGGGACTATCCAAAATGACCAAACGGAAGAATTCCCCTCAGAAAAACGTCCAGGAAATAACAACAGCTAACGAACTGATCAAAAATGATTTAAACAATATCACAGAAAGTGAATTTAGAATAATAGTCATAAAATTAATTGCTGGGCTTGAAAACAGTATAAAGGACAGCAGAGAATCTCTTGCTACAGAGAACAAGGGACTAAGGAACAGCCAGGAGGAGCTAAAAAATGCTATCAGTGAACTGCAAAATAAAATGGAGACAACTACGGCTCGGATTGAAGAGGCAGAGGAGAGAATAGGTGAACTAGAAGATACAATTATGGAAAAAGAAGAAGCTGAGAAAAAGAGAGATAAAAAATCCAGGAGTTTGAGAGGAAAATTAGAGAACGAAGTGATGCACTAAAGAGAAATAATCTACACATAATTAGTGTTCCAGAGGAGGAAGAGAGAGGGAAAGGTGCTGAAGGGATACTTGAAGAAATAACAGCTGAGAACTTCCCGGATCTGGGGAAGGAAAAAGGCATTGAAATCCAAGAGGCACAGAGAATTCCCTTCAGAAGTAACTTGAATTGATCTTTTGCATGACATATCATAGTGAAACTGGCAAAATACAAGGATAAAGAGAAAATTCTGAAAGCAACTAGAGATAAACGTGCTCTAACATATAAAGGGAGACCTATAAGACTTGTGACTGATCTCTCTTCTGAAACTTGGCAGGACAGAAAGGAATGGCAGGAGATCTTCAAAGTGATGAACAGAAAAATTATGCAGCTGAGAATCCTTTATCCAGCAAGTCTGTCATTTAGAATAGAAGGAGAGATAAAGGTCTTCCCAAACAAACAAAAACTGAAGGAATTCGTCACCACTAAACCAGCCCTACAAGAGATCCTAAGGGGGATCCTGTGAGACAAAGTACCTGAGACATTGCAACAAGCATGAAACCTACAGACATCACAATGACTCTAAACCCATATCTTTCTATAATAACACTGAAGTAAATGGACTACATGCGCTAACCAAAAGACATAGGGTGTCAGAATGGATAAAAAAACAAGACCCATCTATTTGCTGTCTACAAGAGACTCATTTTAGACCTGAGGACACTTTCAGATTGAAAGTGAGGGAATGGAGAACTATTTATCATGCCACTGGAAGTCAAAAGAAAGCTGGAGTAGCCATACTTACATCACACCAACTAGACTTTAAATTAAAGGCTGTAACAAGAGATGAAGAAGGGCATTATAGAATAATCACAGGGTCTATCCATCAGGAAGAGCTAACATTATAACTGTCCATGCACCGGATACAGGAGCCCCCAAATATATAAAACAATTACTCACAAACATAAGCAACCTTATTGACAAGAATGTGGTAATTGCAGGGGACTTTAACACTCCACTTACAGAAATGGATAGATCATCTAGACACATGGTCAATAAAGAAACAAGGGCCCTGAATGATACATTGGATCAGATGGACTTGACAGATATATTTAGAAGTCTGCATCCCAAAGCAACAGAATATACTTTCTTCTCGAGTGCACATGGAACATTCTCCAAGATAGATCACATACTGGGTCACAAAACAGCTCTTCATAAGTATACAAGAATTGAGATCATACCATGCATACTTTCAGACCACAATGCTATGAAGCTTGAAATCAACCACAGGAAAAAGTCTGGAAAACCTCCAAAAGCATGGAGGTTAAAGAACACCCTACTAAAGAATGAATGGGTCAAACAGGCAGTTAGAATAGAAATTAAAAAATATATGGAAACAAATGAAAATGGAAATACAACAATCCAAATGCTTTGGGATGCAGCGAAGGCAGTCCTGAGAGGAAAATACATCGCAATCCAGGCCTATCTCAAGAAACAAGAAAAATCCCAAATACAAAATCTAACAGCACACCTAAAGTAAATAGAAGCAGAACAGCAAAGGCAGCCTAAATCCAGAAGAAGAAGAGAAATAATAGATATCAGAGCAGAAATAAACAATATAGAATCTAAAAAAACTGTAGATCACATCAACGAAACCAAGAGTTGGTTTTTTGAAAAATAAACAAAATTGATAAACCTCTAGCCAGGCTTCTCAAAAAGAAAAGGGAGATGACCCAAATAGATAAAATCATGAATGAAAATGGAATTATTACAACCAATCCCTCAGAAATACAAGCAATTATCAGGAAATACTATGAAAAATTATATGCCAACAAACTGGACAACCTGGAAGAAATGGACAAATTCCTAAACACCCACACTCTTCCAAAACTCAATCAGGAGGAAATAGAAAGCTTGAACAGACCCATAACCAGTGAAGAAATTAAATCAGTCATCAAAATCTCCCAACAAATAAGAGTCCAGGACCAGATGGGTTCCCTGGGGAGTTCTACCAGACATTTAAAGCAGAGATAATACCTATCCTTCTCAAGCTATTCCAAAAAATAGAAAGGGAAGGAAAACTTCCAGACTCATTCTATGAAGTCAGTATTACTTTGATTGCTAAACCAGACAGAGACCCAATAAAAAAAGAGAACTACAGGCCAATATCCCTGATGAATATGGATGCAAAAATTCTCCATAAGATATTAGCAAATCGAATTCAACAGCATATAAAAAGAATTATTCACCATGATCAAGTGGGATTCATTCCTGGGATGCAGGGCTGGTTCAACATTCGCAAATCAATCAATGTGATACATCACATTAATAAAAGAAAAGATAAGAACCCTATGATCCTGTCAATCAATGCAGAAAAGGCGTTTGACAAAATTCAGCATTCTTTCTTAATAAAAACCCTCGAGAAAGTCGGGATAGAAGGAACATACTTAAAGATCATAAAAGCTATTTATGAGAAGCCCACAGCTAACATCATCCTCAATGGGGAGAAACTGAGAGCTTTTTTCCCGAGATCAGGAACACGACAGGGATGCCCACTCTTACCGCTGTTGTTTAACATAGTGTTGGAAGTTCTAGCATCAGCAATTAGACAACAAAGGGAAATCAAAGGCATCAAAATTGGCAAAGATGAAGTCAAGCTTTCACTTTTTGCAGATGACATGATATTATACATGGAAAATCCAATAGACTCCACCAGAAGTCTGCTAGAACTGATACATGAATTTAGCAAAGTTTCAGAATACAAAATCAACGTACAGAAATCAGTTGCATTCTTATACACTAAAAATGAAGCAACAGAAAGACAAATAAAGAAACTGATCCCATTCACAATTGCACCAAGAAGCATAAAATACCTAGGGATAAACCTGACCAAAGATGTAAAAGATCTGTATGCTGAAAACTATAGAAAGCTTATGAAGGAAATTGAAGAAGATATAAAGAAATGGAAAAACATTCCGTGCTCATGGGTTGGAAGAATAAATATTGTCATAATGTCAATACTACCCAAAGCTATCTACACATTCCTTGCATCCCAACCACAATTGCACCAGCATTCTTCTCAAAGCTAGAACAAGCAATCCTAAAATTCATATGTAACCACAAAAAGCCCCGAATAGCCAAAGTAATTTTGAAGAAGACCAAAGCAGAAGGCATCACAATCCCAGACTTTAGCCTCTACTACAAAGCTGTAATCACCAAGACAGCATGGTATTGACACAAAAACAGACACATAGACCAATGGATAGAATAGAAACCCCAGAACTAGACCCACAAAAGTATGGCCAACTCATATTTGACAAAGCAGGAAAGAACATCCAATGGAAAAAAAGGCAGTCTCTTTAACAAATGGTGCTGGGAGAACTGGACAGCAACATGCAGAAGATTAAAACTAGACCACTTTCTCACACCATTCACAAAAATAAACTCAAAATGGTTAAAGGACCTGAATGTGAGACAGGAAACCATCAAAACACTAGAGGAGAAAGCAGGAAAAGACCTCTCTGACCTCAGCCGCAGCAATTTCTTACTTGACACATCCCCAAAGGCCAGGGAATTAAAAGCAAAAATGAACTACTGGGACTACTTTGTATGAAGATAAAAAGTTTCCACACAGCAAAGGAAACAACCAACAAAACTATAAGGCAACCAACGGAATGGGAAAAGATATTTGCAAATGACATATCGGACAAAGGGCTAGTATCCAAAATCTATAAAGAGCTCACCAAACTCCACACCCGAAAAACAAACAATCCAGTGAAGAAATGGGCAGAAAACATGAATAGACACTTCTCTAAAAAAGACATCTGGATGGCCAATAGGCACGTGAAAAGATGCTCAACGTCGCTCCTCATCAGGGATATACAAATCAAAACCACACTCCGATATCACCTCACGCCAGTCAGAGTGGCCAAAATGAACAAATCAGGAGACTATAGATGCTGGAGAGGATGTGGAGAAACAGGAACCCTCTTGCACTTTTGGTGGGAATACAAACTGGTACTGCCGCACTGGAAAACAGTGTGGTGGTTCCTCAAAAAATTAAAAATAGACCTAACCTATGACTCAGCAGTAGCACTGCTAGGAATTTACCCAAGGGATACAGGAGTACTGATGCATAGGGGCACTTGTACCCCAATGTTTATAGCAGCACTCTCAACAATAGCCTAATTATGGAAAGAGCCCAAATGTCCATCAACTGATGAATGGATAAAGAAATTGTGGCTTATATACACAATGGAGTACTGCGTGGCAATGTGAAAGAATGAAATATGGCCCTTTGTAGCAACATGGATGGAACTGGACAGTGTTATGCTAAGTGACATAAGCCATACAGAGAAAGACAGATACCATATGTTTTCACTCTTATGTGGATCCTGAGAAACTTAACAGAAACCCATGGGGGAGGGGAAGGAAAAAAAAAAAAAGAGGTTAGAGTGGAAGACAGCCAAAGCCTAAGACACTTTTAAAAACTGAGAACAAACTGAGGGTTGATGGGGGGTGGGAGGGAGGAGAGGGTGGGTGATGGGTATTGAGGTGGGCACATTTTGGGATGAGCACTGGGTGTTGTATGGAAACCAATTTGACAATAAACTTCATATATTGAAAAAAAATAAAAGTAAAAAAGAATAAAAGAAAATAATTTCCCACTATTAAAATTGATATATTCCATTATAAAGAATAGAATTATTGAATTTTGATGTAAACATATGACACAAATTACTGATTAAAAAGTACAGCTTTCATAAGAAGTAATCAAACTTAAATAAGTGACCTGTTATTGTTCTTCCCTTACAAAAAAACCCAAAAAACAAAAAACAAAAACTAGATAGATAGATGAACAGAACAAATTTAGGATATTTATCATTTTAAGAAGCCCTTGGTGAGGTCTTATTTAAAGTGTGCTATTGTCTTGCTTCATGTATGAAGCATATATTTCTTTCATATATCATAAAGGTAGGATTGATCCAGCTTCTGAGCTAGTGTCTTGACAAATTGTGGATGATTTAAAACTAGTGATTGTTACTTGAAGATGACAGAATAGGGATCTCAAAGTGGTCAGTAGCACCACCCCTGACTTTCTAATACAATTCTGCATCCTATTTCTGAACTACAGATCTTCATTCTGATTCAAGAATATTTTCAAGAAAGAAAAGACAGGGGCACCTGGGTGGCTCAATCTGTTGAGCATCCAACTTCGGCTCAGGTCATGATCTCGCTGTCCGTGAGTTCAAGCCCCACGTCGGGCTCTGTGCTGACAGCTCAGAGCCTGGAACCTGTTTCAGATTCTGTGTCTCCCTCTCTCTGTGCCCCTCCCCCACTCATGCTCTGTATCTGTCTCTGTCAATAATAAATAAACATTTAAAAAATAAAAAAAAGAAAGAAAGAAAAGACACAATACAGAACAAAAGGGGAAAATGTTATATACAAAATTTTCTTCTCCAAATGGAAGAACGTGATTTGCCATTGCCCTAGAATACATTTAACCTAGACTCTTTATAGTTGGTCTGAATAAAGAGTGTGGATGTTGAAATCTTCAATTAGTAGAAGGCTGTAAGTTCTTTGAGTAGTGAAATGTCAGACTGACTGGTGAAAGTCCTCAAGAGACTGTATAGGTAGTCAGAGGCATTATACTAGAGATAGTTCAAGGTAATGCATTAATATAGAAGTAATCAAAATTTTTATAGAGAAAATAGTCTTGGTTTATCCACTAAAAACACGGGAAATAGATTCTACTGTTATGATTTGGCAATGATCGTTGAAGAGCAGGTAGACACAGCAATCACTGAGTCTGACATGAATCTAAAAGCCAGCACCTTCAGTAAAAAACAAAAACAAGCAAACAAAAAACAAATAGCAAATAACAACTACTGGAACCACTTCAGCAGTCCAACAATTGAAATTAACTTTGTAAAGGAGGCAATGAGACCTTCAAAGTAGACATCTCTAAAAGCATCATTATGGCCAGAGATGCATTGTAGATAATTCTACAAATCCAGCTGATCTGTTAAGACAAGAATGTTCTCTATGAGTTTGTATGCTCCAAACATACTCTGAAGTGGGTCTCTGGCATCTCTAGGATGATCAGAGCATGCTGTGTTACCACTAATAAAGAAGGCTTTGCAGTTAAATCAACAGATCCATTCCATCAGTAGTTCTTGGAAATGTTCTCGGTCTAAACCTGTGGTCTTCATTAAGTTCTTATAATTGAATACCCCCTGGAGGGATGTGTGTGTGTGTGTGTGTGTGTGTGTGTGTGTGTTCATGTGTGTGTGTGTTCATGTGTAAGTAATCTTTGAATAAGTACATAGTGTGTTCAGCTAATTTCCATTGTTAGAAATAGCAGTGCTGGATCCAGTTTCATGATTTTTATATTGATTTTGTCTCTTCTCACCTTCTCCTTTGAAAATAAGCTAAGAATGTTAGCCATCAGCCAACACTTATTGGCCACCTATATCAGGACTACATCATGCAAAAGTACAAGAGGGCATACTATCATATTTCTTACTCTGTGTACTCCTGCTAAAATGGGGAAGTAAACACCCTCAACTTTGTGTCTGTTGTCCCTGGCAAACAGAGGTATTTTACACATGCAGAAACTAATGAAACATTTCCTTTTCTCTGTATGTGGTATAGGTCAATTGAGAAGGATGTATGTGTTCTGTAAGGTTATTATATATATGTCCAGTCATCCATCTACTAATAAATATCCTTATTGTTCTCCTGCATTCATGTGATCTCACATTCTCTCCTCACTCCTTATTTCTGAAGGTGGTTATAGGCACACAGAACAAATAGGCTGCAGAATTTCAAAGGCATACTAGGTTGGTAAGACACAGAAATGGGGGACCTAGGTCCTGAAGGAAGGATGGGATCTTGACCGAGAATATAGGAGCAGAGGCCATTAGGCCTCCTGGAGGTATCAGCTGATGTTGAATTGGAGAATTATGAGAAATTCGTTGAGGACCAGCTGCAGATGTCAGCAGAAATTATTAAATCTGAAGAAATATCTGGTGAAGATTTTCTTCACTGGACATTTCTGCACTCATGTGTTCCTTCATTTTTGTGAGCAACCTAATAAAAGACATATTCATATTCCAGTTTAAAAGAGTACAAGGAATAAAAATATATATTCTATTTTTCCCCAAATTAGAATTCCCTTGCTAAATTTCATATTAAATTCAGATAATTAAATCTCTATACTTGGAGATAATTAAATCAAATACTTGGAGACTGAAGAACATCCCACTAAAGAATGAATGGGCTAACCAAGAAGTTAAAGAGTAAATTAAAAGTATATGGAAGCCAATGAAAATGATAACACCACAAACCAAAACCTCTGGGACACAGCAAAGGCGGTCGTAAGAGGAAAGTATATAGCAATCCAGGCCTTCCTAAAGAAGGAAGAAAGATCTCAGATATACAACCTAACCTTACGCCTTAAGGAGCTGGAAAAGGAACAGCAAATAAAACCCAAAGCCAGCAGAAGATAGGGAATAATAAAGATTAGAGCAGATATTAATGCTATCGAAACCAAAAAACCAGTAGAACAGATCAACGAAACCAGAAGCTGGTTCTTTGAAAAAATTAACAAAATTGATAAACCACTAGCCAGTTTTATCACAATGAAAAAGGAAAGGACCCAAATAAATAAAATCAAGAATGAAAGAGGAGAGATCACAACCAACACAGCAGAAATAAAAACAATAATAAGAGAATATTATAAGCTATTATATGCCAATAAAATGGGCAATCTGGAAAAAAGGGACAAATACCTAGAAACATATACACTACCAAAACTGAAACAGGAAGAAATAGAAAATTTGAACAGACCCATAACAAGTAAGGAAATCGAATTAGTAACCAAAAATCTGCCAAAAACAAGAGGCCAGGGCCAGATTGCTTTCCAGGGGAATTCTACCAAACATTTAAGGAAGAGTTAACACCTATTCTCTTGAAGCTTTTCCAAAAAATAGAAATGGAGGGAAAACTTCCAAACTCTTTCTATGAAGCCAGCATTCCAAACCAGACAGAGGCCCCACTAAAAAGGCGAACTATAGACCAATTTCTCTGATGAACATGGATGCAAAAATCCTCAACAAGATATTAGCCAACTGGCTCCAACAATACATTAAAAAAATTATTCACCACGACCAAGTGGGATTTATACTTGGGATGCAGGGCTGGTTCAATATCCACAAAACAATCAATGTGATTCATCACATCAGTGAAAGAAAGGACAAGAACCATATGATCCTCAATAGATGCGGAGAAAGCATTTGACAAAATACAGCATCCTTTCTTGATAAAAACCCTCAAGAAAGTAGGGTTAGAAGGATCATACCTCACGATCATAAAAGCCATATGCAAAAGACCCAACACTAATATCATCCTCAATGGGGAAAAATTGAGAGCTTTCCCCGTAAGGTCAGGAACAAGACAGGGGTGTCCACTCTTGCCACTGTTACTTAACATAGTATTGGAAGTCTTAGCTTCTGCAATCAGACAACACACAGAAATAAAATGCATCTAAATCAGCCAGGAGGAGGTCAAATTTTCACTTTTCGCAGATGCCATGATACTCTTTATGGAAAACCAAAAGATTCCACCAAAAAACTGCTAGAACTGATTCACGATTTCAGCAAAGTTGCAAGATATAAAATCAATGCACAGAAATCGGTTGCATTCCTATACACCAAAAATGAAGCAACAGAAAGAGAAATCAAGGAATCAATCCCACTTAGAGTTGCACAAAAAACTATAAAATACCTAGGAATAAATCTAACCAAAGAAGTAAAAAATCTATACACTTAAAACTATACAAAGCTTATGAAAGAAATTGAAGAAGACACACAAAAAAAGGAAAAATATTCCATGCTCCTGGATAGGAAGAACAAATATTGTTAAAATGTCAATACTCCCAAAACAATCTACATATTCAATGCAATCCCTATCAAGATAATACCAGCATTCTTCACAGAGCTAGAACAAATAATCCTAAAATTTGTATGGAACCAGAAAAGACCTCGAATAGCCAAAGCAATCTTGAAAAAGAAAACCAAATCAGGAGGCATCACAATCCCAGACTTCAACCTATACTACAAATCTGTAATCATCAAGACAGTATGATACTGGCACAAAAACAGACACTCAGATCAATGGAACAAAACAGAGAACCCAAAAATGGACCCATAAACAGATGGCCAACTAATCTTTGACAAAGCAGGAAAGAATATCCAATGGAATAAAGACAGTCTCTTCAAGTGGTGTTGTGAAAACTGGATAGCGACATGCAGAAAAATGAACCTGGACTACTTTCTTACACCATACACAAAAATAAACTCAAAATGGATGAAACCCCTCAAAGTAAGACAGGAAGCCATCAAAATCCTCGAGGAGAAAACAGGCGAAAACCTCTTTGATCTTGGCCGCAGCAACTTCTTACTCAACATGTCTCCGGAGGCAAGGGAAACAAAAGCAAAAATTAACTATTGGGACCTTATTAAAATAAAAAAGCTTCTGCACAGCGAAGGAGATAATCAGCAAAACTAAAAGGCAACCAACGGAGTAGGAGAGGATATTCACAAACGACACATCAGACAAAGGGTTAGTATCCAAAATCTATAAAGAACTGATCAAACACAACACTCAAAAAACAAATAATCCACTGAAGAAATGGGCAAAAGACATGAATAGACATTTCTCCAAAGAAGACATCCAGACGGCCAACCAACACATGAAAAAATGTTCAACTTCACTCATAATCAGGGAAATACAAATCCTAACCACAATGAGATACCACCTCACCCCTGTCAGAATGGCTAACATTGACAACTCAGGCAAGAACAGATGTTGGTGAGGATGCAGAAAAAGAGGATCTCTTTTGCATTGTTGGTGGGAATGCAAGCTGGTACAGCCACTCTGGAAAACAGTATTAATGGAAAAATTAAAAATAGAACTACCCTATGACCCAGCAATTGCACTACTAGGTATTTATCCAAGGAATACAGGGATTCTGTTTCAAAGGGGCACATGCACCCCAATGTTTATAGCAGCACTATCAACAATAGCCACAGTATGGGAAGAGCCCAAATGTCCATCGATAGATGAATGGATAAAGACACACACAATGGAGTATTACTCAGCAATCAAAAAGAATGAAATCTTGCCATTTGCAACCACATGGATGGAACTAAAGGGTATTATGCTAAGCGAAATTAGTCAGTCAGAGAAAGACAAATATCATATGACTTCACTCACATGAGGACTTTAAGACACAGAACAAACATAGTGAAGGGAAGCAAAAATAATATAAAAACAGGGAGGAGAACAAAACATAAGAGACTCTTAAATATGGAGAACAAACAGAGGGTTAATGGAGGGGTTGTGGGAGGGGAAATGGGCTAAATGGGTAAGGGGCATTAAGGAATCTACTCTTGAAATCATTGTTGCCCTATATGCTAGCTAATTTGGATGTAAATTTAAAAAATAAAATTAAAAAAAATAAACAAACATTAACAAAATAATAAAACTTCTAGCCCTTTCATATTACAACTTTTGGTATCTTTTTTTATTACATGGAGAATTCAATAAATTGCTTCTTAAGAACTTGGAAATGTTATGGTCTACAATACATATTTGGTTAGAACATAAAGATATAGATTCACTTAACACACTTAAATCTGTACTACTAGACTAAAATGTCATTAAATGTATTTGCAGACAATGTAACAATCACAAGGGGATTTTACCATTCAGTGCAGGTCTGACCATCAAAGAGAGAGGCAAGAAAGATTAACAGGGAAATGATCATGCAGGTGTAAGAAAGTTTTGTCCAGGCCAATGAAAGATCTGTCAGAAGAGTCTTTCATGTCATGGGAATTGCCCTAGTATCCTTCACACTGATTCAATGACTCCTCAGAGTGGATTAATATATACAAGGTGATGGAATCAGAGTGTTGCAGCTAGAGTCGTCAGTCAACTACAGTCTCCCAAATAGGAGCTCTGAAAGGAACATTTTCATGGCCACCATGCCAAGTCATGTGGACTTTGAGTATATACATGTGTTGTTTGCTTTTCAATTTAAATGAATATATTGGCATTCTTAAGTTAATACAAAGGAAGAGAATGAATTAGCCATGTACTCCTCAGTAATCTGGTTTTTCTTATATGCATCAATGATAATTAATTAATTTTATATTTGTCATTTGAAATTGTTCAAATGTGTGCTTTCAAAAGATCCAGGGGCACCTGCGTGTCTCAGTCAGTTGAGTGTCCGACCGGCTCAGGTCATGATCTCACGGCTTTAAGCTCGAGCCCCGCATCAGGCTCTGTGCTGACAGCTCAGAATCTGGAGCCTCTTCAGATTCTATGTCTTTCTCTCTCTTTCTCTGCCCCTCCCCTGCTTGCACTCTGTCTCTATTTGTCTCTCAAAAATAAATAAACATTAAAAAAATTTTTTAATAAAAAAAAATAAAAGACCCATTCTACCTGAACTTTGACAAAATGTAATATCTGGGCGTGAAAAGCTAAGGAATAGATTGTAGATAATGATTTACCAGGATTACTGTTACTACCCTGTGAGCCCTCCTAGAAGAGATGTTGATGATGACCTTTTCATGGTGCATATCTTTGCTGTGATATTGACCAATTGTGAAGATTGCTTGTTTTTCTTGTTAGAATTTTTATACCTGAGACTGCCATAGAATCATTGTATCAACTTTAGAAAAAGCCAAAGATATAATTGAGCCTGGCCTTCTAGTTGTAGGGGAGAGACCCAAAGAGCTTCACTTATTAAATCAGTTATATAGTGAATTGAGGGCAGAAGTGTCACTAAAACTCATAACTCCTATTTCCTGGCCTGATACCCTTTCTGGTACAGACCTTACTGTAATTCCTTTGTCATTCTAGTTAACCTTCTCAAATTTATGAGTTTTGAATACTGTTTCCTCATAATTCTTATACTTTTATTCTTCACTGATGCATTCATTTAACAAGATTCCCAATTATCAGTTATTTGTGACAGTTCTTTACTGCCACTGAAGCAGCCATAAGCTACGTGTGGATTTTATGCTTTCAAAATGTGACTCATTAAAATTAAGATGTATTCTAAGTGTTCAATGTTAAGAATGAAGGCTTAGATCCCCCCAAAATGTAAAATATCTGAAAATACTATAGATTACTCAAATGATAATATTTTTTATATATTGGATTAAACAAAATGGATTCTTAAAATTATGGGGTTCCTAGGTGGCTCAGTTGGCTAAGTGTCCGACTTTGGCTCAGGTCACGATCTCACAGTTCATGGGTTTGAGCTCTGCGTCCAGCTCTGTGCTGACAGCTCAGAGCCTGGAGCCTGCTTTGGATTCTGGGTCTCCCTCTCTTTCTGTTCTTCCCCTATTCATGCTCTGTCTCTCTCTGTCTCTCAAAAATAAATAAAAGTTAAAAAAAAATTAAATTAAGTTTACTTGCTTCTTTTTAATGTTTAATGTGACTACTAGAAAATTTAAAAATAAATATGTGGGGCACCTGGGTGGCTCAGTTCGTTGATATCAACTCAGATCTTGATCTCAGGGTCGTGAGTTCAGGCCCCGCATTGGGCTCTGCACTGGGCATGAGGCCCACTTAAAATAATAATAACAATTAATAATAATAATAATAATAAATATGTGCCTCACATTTTTATTGAACAGAGCTAGTATAGAATATTGCCGTGGGTCATTTATTCATTGATTCAATGAGTATGCAGTAAAGCCCCCCAAGTTGTTAAGTACTGTGCATACACAAAATGTCTTCTATTGTATAAATGCGATGTTTTGTTCTTCTCATTTTAGGTGAGATGATTTAAGTTATTTTAGAATGGGAAAATTATTCTCATCATCATTAATTTTACGTAGTTTTAGATAAGGTTGGAACTCAAAGGCATGCTATCATCCCTCTTGGAGCTAAAGTTATCTGAGAAATAAGATCAGGTTTACACAATACTATTGAACTTCTTTTCTTGAGGAAAGTATGGGTCGGCCAGGTCTACAAATGCCTGACCTTTTATTTGTGGACTAAAAATAGTTTCCTTGCTTCTCTGATACCAAGTCAAGCTATGAGCGCGATTTTGGATTATCATCTTGTTTGTGGCTGCTATGTCACTTGTTCTAGTTCTTTCCTTCCTTTTCAGTGAAGGTTTCCCTCTTCCAGAGACATCACTTTTAGAAAGAGTAAACAGGGATGAACTAAGGACAACTAAGTTGCCCAGATGGAGGAGATAATAGAAAACTGTTCTATATTTTTATCATCTGGATTTTTCCATAATATTTTTTATGATGGCATATATGAAATCACAGTCATATAGTTATCCTTAGGAGGACATTAAACTTTTAAGAACAGTTAATAAAAAAATGCCTGATGTAGAAATCCATAATAAACTATGAATCGTTGAAATTAAGCACCTTGCAAAGGGAAAAACGTTGAGGAAAAAAATGAAGAACATATAATGCAATTATCTCCATAAAATTAGAGAAAAGCCTATTAGATTTTGAAACTGAATTAAAGAAATTGTCACTTCAAGAGGAAAGACCCCTATGTAGCAAGTCTTCTTACTCTTTTTGAACTTATGACATGGAGCTTATAAAAAGCTAGCAGATGACATGACAAAATACTATATTTACTTGTTTCAAATATATATGGTGATGGAAGAAGAATCCAGAATTTGTGCTCCTAAATAGGATAAATTAGAAGACTAAATAAGCTGACCCCAAACAATGAATATTAAAAAAGTGATTGAGGGCTTTACTTAATCATATGGCTCGCCTCGGTGACAATTGAAGAGACAATCTCACTTTTGAAACAACGGGTTAATTGAATTTCTCTGTTATGAGAGTTTTATAACTCAAGTAGCTCCCTGTGACAGATAAAACCAAAAGTCATAACTCTCTTAAGATAAATTCCATGGTTATTCTGTTTATTATGTCCTTAAGGGGTTAGAAATATTTCTCTGTGATAGCTTTACATTTAAAAAAAAAAAGAAGGAAATGGAAAGGTATGCTGCTAGTTTTGTGGTCATAGTAATATAAATCATACAAAGTTTTTTGATTTCCCCTTACTTCTTTGGAAAGTTATTCACGGTGCTACTTTACTTGTAGGCTAGTCTGCCTTATGCTAGAAGATTGTCCCGCAAAAGTGAAAACAGACTAGTTTGTTTGTTCACTGCACATATGGTATTGAGGGCATGTTTTAAGTCTATGAAAATTAATATAGTTTCTTCTTGTCTTACTAGCACTGCTAAGAACAAAACATTGGAATGAGTCACCATCATCAGAGGTGCTGCCACCTAGTGAATGGAGTCTGAACTGAGGAAGGTCCTATTTCTTGAACAAATGGTGATAGAAATCTGGACAATGATATGCAAAAAATGAAATAAAATAAAATAAAATATCTAGGCACAGACCTTATACTCTTTCCAAAGTTAACTTAAAATGATCCATAGATCTAACTGCAAAATGCAAACATTAAAATTCCTAGAAAATAATAATGGGGAGCAAAATATACTGCCCCCAAATATGTCATTTTGACATATTGATTATTTTAAGTTACCTGAGAAACAGCTGGTGGAAGAAGGACATTCTGACTCCCCTCCTTTGTTCCCTTGAAAGCAGGAAATAAATGTCTGTGAAAGGTGCCCTCTATAACAGGAGAGTAAAAGGTATTCTTATCACTAGAGATAGGTAATTCAAGTTTGTGAAGGCTATATAAACAAACCTTGTTACTTCTTCATTAATTTGCTACCCCAAGCCCAAAGCCCTTTGTTCTTTCAATTTTTCATAAATATATTCTTTATTTGTCTAAGAAGTATAAAAGCTTCCTGCTTTGGTCACTTCTTTGAGCCTCATATACATATGAAATGAAATTTGTTTTTCTCTTGTTAGTCTGTCTTATGTCAACTTAATAAATAGACCAGCCAAAGAACATAAAAAAGAAGAAGGGAAATGTTTTCCTTCTCTACGGTGACATAGGAGAAAATCTAGATGATTTTGGTATGTTGATTCATTTTTACATACAATACTAAAGACATGCTCCATGAGAGAAATAATTGATAAACAGGCCACCATTAAAATAAAAAACTTCTCTGCAAAAGACAATATTGAG
Source organism: Panthera leo (assembly GCF_018350215.1). Taxonomy (NCBI): domain Eukaryota; kingdom Metazoa; phylum Chordata; class Mammalia; order Carnivora; family Felidae; genus Panthera; species Panthera leo. The sequence continues at coordinate 52,181,028 of NC_056691.1, read as the reverse complement.
AGAATTTGAAGACAAGTCATAGACAGGGAGAAAATATTTGCAAAACTCGTATCTGAAGAACTGTTACCCAAAATATACAAATAAATCTTAAAACTTAACAATAAGAAAGCAAAAAATTTAATTAAAAAATAAGCCAAAGGCTGTACAGACGCCTCATCAAAGAAGATATCTACATGGCAACATGCAGAAGAGAACATGCTCCCCAAAAAATGTCACTAGGAAAATGATAGCTAAAACAATAAGATACCATTATACAGATTTTAGAATGCCCCAAATCTGGAACACTGACAACACCAAATGCTGGTGAGGATGTACAATACAAACTCTCATTCATTGCAGGTGGGAATATGAAATGGTAGAACCACTTTGGAAAACAGCCTGGCAGTTGTTTTTACAAAACTGAACATACTCTTACCATACATTCCAGCAATCATGCTCTTTGGTATTTACACAAAGGAGCTGAAAGCTTATGCCCACACAAAATCTACACCAGGCAGCTTTATTCATTATTGCCAAAACTTGGAAGCAACCAAAATGTCCTTCAGTAAACAAATGGATAAATAAACTGTGGTACCTTCAGACAATGAAATATCATTTAGCACTAAAAATAAATGAGCTATCAAGACATGAAAAGAAGCTTAAACACATATTACTAAGTGAAAGAAGTCAATCTGAAAAGGCTACATGCTGTGTGATTCCAACTATATGACATTCTGAGAAAGGCAAAAATATGGAGACAATAAAAATAACAATTGTTGCCGGGGTAAGGAGGAGGTGAGAGAGATGAATAGGCAGAACACAGAGGATTTTCATGATAATTAAAATATTCTGTATGATATTATAATAATGAGTGTATGTCATACATTTGTCCAATCCACAGAATGTAGGAGTGAAACATAAGGTAAACTATGGACTTTAGGTGATTATGATGTATCACTGTAGATTCATCATTGGTTAAAAAAAAATAAAGGCAGTTCTAGGGAGTGATGTTGATAATAGAGGAGATTATGCATATGTGGAGTCAGAGGGCATATGGAAAATCTTTTTACTGCCTTCCCAATTTTGTTGTAAATCTAAAACTACTCTAAAAAATAGTTTGAAAATATAATAAAAATAAAATAACAAATATATAAAATAAGAAGGAACCATCAAAGCCCTAAAGCCCAATTTTCAAAGTTAACCCATTCTCCAACATCAAGCCAATTAAAAAAACTAATAATGAAGATACAGATCTCCCATTGTTAAACTTTCCCTTCAAGTTCCAGAAAAGTCTTTTTAATTCCTGGGGGGCAGGGGTAGGTCATGTTGAGAAAAATCATAAAGAAATATCCTCTAAATTGGCATAGTTAATAAAGATGGACCTTGCTGCAAACTAATGGGGCCCTCCTTTTTGAAGAAAATATAAATTCCCTTCTTTTTGCTCATTAATGGAAATTGAGCTATGCCAATTTTTTTTTGTCAGGGGAATCAAGAGTTTATTATTTCTGTCACACCAAGGATTTATATCTCCAAAGTCTAGGATAGTTTCCTCCAAAGCAACTCATTTCTGAAGTGCTGGGTGTAGCTTGGCAACGTTTTGGTTTTGCTCAGAACATGTTGCCTCACTGCTCAGATTAAGGCACCAAGGGATGAAAGGGAGGGTTTGAAGTGGGAAGAGAAGCCCAGTTACATGCCGTATCCTGTCTGGCACATAAATACTGAAATTCAGTTTGGCTACTGTAGTTAATCTGACCAATATGATAATTTGAACACATAGTTGGTACAATAGCTTTTATGCCCTACTCTTCCAACAATCTGAGATCTTGCCAACAAGCTAAGGGAAACTTTTGAAAAATTTACTTATCTGTAAATTGGGGCCCACCTGTAATCTTAGTATGGACATGCACTATGATGGCATTGACATAGCTGTGGCGTGGACCCTACTGTCAAACAGAGCTAACTGGCTTCAAGTCTCAGCAATGCCACTCTAGGATTTGCAAACTAGCCAAATTTACGTAACTTCTAAACACTAGTTTGTTCATCTGAAAATTAATCATAAGAACAGATACACAATCTAATGAGTCACTGTGAGGACAAAATCAGGTATTTGTTATTTAAGCCCCTCTATAAAAAGTAGTTATCCTGGGGCACCTGGGTGGCTTAGTCAGTTAAGCATCTGACTGGTTCAGGTCATGATCTCGTAGTTCATGAGTCCGAGCCCTACATTGGGCTCTCTGCTGTCAGCACAGAGCTTGCTTCAGATCCTCTCACTCCACCTCTCTATGCCCTTCCTCTGCTCGTTTTCTCTCTCTCTCAAAAATAAATGTTTAAAAAGTAGTTTTTCTAAAAGGAAAAGACAGTGTCTGTTTTTATTATTATTTATCTTGAATATAGCTATATTCTGTATAAGAGAGATATTCAATGAACATTTGTTTCGTGTCAGCTACTCTTTAATCCATGTGTCCACAAAGGCAGTCACAGTAGTCACATCATTGCTCTGACTTTGAGGAATCTATTTTTGAGGAAATAGGTAGCATGGTCTTCTTCATAGACATGAAAATATCTTAAATTAAATAATCTGGCAGCAACATAAAGCTCACTAATGACAAGTTTATATGGTTATAGTGTCAATATGAGATTGCGAGCAGAAGCATTTAATTTTTGAACTTGTCATCAAAAGAGGTGTTGATGAAAATATTGAATAGTTAGATTTTATAACAATACTTCCCTGATAGAAGACAACCCAAATAAAATGCTTATTGTCTGCCAAAATTTCAAAATAGTTTAGGTGAAAAGAGTGAATAAAATTAAATGCCCTGGGATTGCAGATGCTATTTTTCAAACTGAATGTAGGTCATATTGTCTCTGTCTGTGTTGATGCTGTGACTCTAAGGGCAACTTGGTAATCAGAGATGGAGATAGAGGAAGGTGCTTTTAACTGGTCCCAGCTACCTGCCACACTTCAAAAATGCAGTAAGCCTGTTCTGGAACCTACAAGTAATTCGTTCTGCTGAGTTCTCCACACATCGTTTTGTAAAGCATTTCATGGGAAAACAAAATAAGAATTTTTTTTAATATTGTTTTTTTTTAAAACTGAGAGGGCAAAAAAATAAAAATAAAAATAAAAATAAATTTTTAAAAAAGGAGAAAAAATTTAAAAAATAAACTGAAAGGGCATAGACAAAATTTTGATATGTTTCATATTTTTTTCTTTGTATTCTTAGAGATGAGATGGCCATACTTTTCTCTTGCCTTTTTAGGTACCAAGAACTGTGCCCCACCAATGGAAAAAAAATGTGAATTTTCTTTCCATATTCCTGATTGAAGTGCAAAGGGCTTTACTGAAGGGATTCCAAGGGATAAATCATGGTCTTAAACTTTATCTAAGGTAATCAATTCGCATGTGTTATCCTAGAAAAAAGTGCCTGTCGATGGATATAACCATACGCCATCCATCCTTGTGGGGGCATGGGGGTGAAATGCCTACAAGTCTATCTTAGTAATATAGCAGGCTTTTATAGGTACACTTTAATTGTTTTAGCCTAGAGAAATTTCAGTGCTGCTTCATCTTGAAAGAAAAGATATAATAAAACCTTATGCTTTAGAGTGCTTTCTTCTCATAATATTTGATGATATGGCACAAATATGACCTGGTTGTGCTTCACAGAGTCATTGAGCTTTAAGTATCAAATACTTTATTCCCCTATTACAGATGGTGAAAAATCATAACTGTAATAACCTCTCATAAGGGGACACAATAAGTTGATAGAGAAACTTAAAACTGAACTCAGATAAGACCAGACATTCTGACTTTTCTTCCATGTGTCAAAAAATGCCTTAATGTATATTTCAGAATTCAGCTTTAAATAATTGGTGTTATTGATTCCTTTGCTTTCTTTTGTGAACAAGAGAGAGAAGGGAGGAGGGGGGAGGGCAGAGAGAGGGAAAGAGAAATAGACAAAGAGAAATCTAGTTCCATAAGAAATTAAGTACAATTATTATATACATATTTCATCATCCTACAATTGTGCAAGTTCTATTTACTTAGATTTTCAATTATGAGAACTGAGTTACCTTAGTTACAAATGCCTCTCATTCCACAAGGCTTTTAATGCGGGGGTGTGTGCAGGGATGGAGAAGAAATACATTCAGTTGAATATAACTGTTAGTTTTGTTTAAATGGTAGTTGCACCAATATCTCATAATTATTATAATAAACTTTGAAATATATGAAAATCACCCTATATAAGGGAATTTCCATTAAATGAGCTTATTTATATTACTGTAGCAAACAATCACAAAATTGTGAATGTGTGGGAGAGAGAAAATAATTTTTGTAGGTTTAACACTTAAAGCATCATTTATTGTATGTTACTTTGTGTGTAAATATACATATTCAATTCACACTGTTTAAGTAGGTTTTTCTTCATGAACTTGACCAAATTCTACATATGGCAGTATTTCTGATTCCTGACTTTGGAAAGGAGGTGAGTGTAAGGAAAGTAGCCCAGATCTCTATGATTTAGAGTTAGTCTTGGAATCAGTTTCCAGGGAGGGACTAGGATTAGTTTCTTTAATCCAATGAGCAGCAGGTTATACATTCCTGAAGGCCTCTTGGGAAAAGAGCTGGTTCAGAGAAACTCAAAACTAAGGATTGCTAATGAATTTCTCTTAGTTTAGATGTTCTAAAAGTATTACCTTATTTGTATAGTAATGTTGAAAAATAGTCCCCATTATATTTGATTCATTAAGACCTTGTTAAGTTATAAAGGTCTATATTTTCAAATATTATTCTGAATGCAAAGTTTCTGGAGTACAACAGGTAATTATTTACTAACAGTAAATCCTTACTCCAGTTCCTTGGGCACCAATTTCCTCCTTCTAGGACACTATCATGAGATCCAGATGAGATATCATGCTACCCGCAATGAGGTTTTTACTTCAGGCAAGGAACTCCAGAAATATAAATTTGGGTGCTTATAAAAGAAAGGGGCAGGGATAGCTATCCTTTCTCCCTTATTGCATCCAATTTGAGAAGTTCAAAGACATAATAAAATACAATTACTAAATGGAGGACACTAAAACCAGTACTTTTTGATTAATTCTAGGTATAACAAAACATTATCGATTCTTTTTTCTTTTTTTATCTTCCTTCCTTCCTTCCTTCCTTCCTTCCTCCCTTCCTCTTTACCTTTTTTCCCTCCTTTCCTTCCTACCTTTTCTCATCCCTTCCTTCCTTCTTTCCTTCCTCCCTTCCTTCCTTCCTTCCTTCCTTCTCTCCTCCCTTCTTCTGCTTGCTCTCTCTTTCTCTCTACTTTCTACTTTCTCTCGACTTTTGCTCTCTCTACTCTCTTTTTTATAGAAGTAAATACGTGTTTACTGAAACTTAAATATTCTCGAATTAAAATTCAGTTATGTCACTAAAGATATGGATAAGCATTCCTGAACATAAACATCATAAGTTTTAAACCAATTTGAGGTGCTATAAAGTAGTTTCAAATATAGTATACCAATTCATAGAAGATATTCATGATATTATTCATCCCTACCATTACCACAAAATATGGAGTCATAGATGAGATCCCAAGTTTTATGCATTAATATTTGTGACCTGAGGAAAATTGAATGTTCCTTGTGATTTTTGATTTTGATCTGAGTTTTCCTGTCTAAACATAACTTCCCCCAAGGTTTTTATTTCATTCACCCAAAGGACCCCGTTGCTTCTCCTGTAGGAACAATTCTCTAAACCAACCAATAAACTGTTCCAATTACACTCTCAATTCCTAGGCTGTTAAAATAGAAACCAATTTATTTGGGGTACAGCAGTCAAACAGTGCAACATAGTCACCTCCTCACTATATTTTTTCCAAAGTAGGATATTTTTAACCAACTAAACAGCATGGGACCCTGGATTCTCTGAAGCAGAAAAGAGCAAATGTGAAGGCATCTGCTCCTTACCAGACACATCCAGGATTTCTGTACTTCCCAAGTCAGCAACTGTTGTCTCAGTGAAAGCACAAAAAAACCTGACCCCATAACTCTTCTATAGTCTGCAACAGCTCTGTCAGCTGATATGGTGCATTAAATATGTACTTTTAAATATTAGAAATTGAGAAAGTTCAGCACTTGGTCAACTCCCAGCATGATATGACTACATGGTGTAGATTAGCAATGACACTTGGGAAGTTCCTTTCCTTATTCTTTATTAGAACTGTCCTTTGTAGACTGTTTCAGTGAGGATTCGTTTGATATCAGCCATATCAAAGAAGCAGCACTAACATGAGTGACATGAGATAAGGGAGTTATTAAAAGGAATTAAATCTTACTCATCTCATGGAAGTTGCTTGCCTCTGCATATGGTGGCCCACCTGAAGTGCCTATATAGGTTATGAAGAATAGCAATCAGAAAGAGAAAATGAGCATGCAGCAACACAAAGTAATAGCAAAGGGGAAGCCACAAGGACAAACTGAAACCACTTTCAATCTCAATGACACGGGGTAACCTGTAGAAAATCTAGAAACCTCACCATGGAGCTGCACATGTACCTGGCCCAGAGGTAAAAGATGCTCAAGGAGATCCAGTGGAAGCACAGCACTACCTGAAAAGGGTGAGTCAGTAACACAGTGGTAATTTGCATGAGTTGCAGAGTGTCTGGTGTCCTAAACAAACCTTCAGTATTGATGCTTCACTTCCACCTTTCACACTCATGCACATTTTCCTTTGGCCAACCCTAACCTGAGACCATACAGAGAAAGGCACTTTCGAAAAAGTTTTGGCTTAGCCAGGCTGATACAGCACAAAATATCTGGAGTCCAACCTGGTCAAATTGACATCCATGCAAACACCTTTTGTCTATATCTAATTCCAAGTAAAGACATTAATATAAACCTTGCTTCTGCCCAACTTGACCCAACCATCCTTATACAATGAAATGTATGACTCTTCATGGTGAGAAATTAAATTCCTTATGTCATTATAACAAACTCTGGAGGTTGTTCATTTTTCTTCTAGCAAAAGCACACACACCCCTTTTCTTAGTGAAACTTCTTTCTGATCAGTGCTTAATTCCAACATAAGGGCAACTGGGAAGCTGTGAATTCAATTTACTTGAATCAAATCCATTCACCCACAGACTCTGAATTTGGTTTTCATTTTGTTTCAAATTTTGACCCTGCAGCTACAAGAGATAAGAGGTTTGTTTTTATTTTTATTTATTTAGTTTTTTTTCCTTAAGGGCAGTCATAGGAGGTTTTTGTTCCTTTCTGTGGACCTTGTTCTGGGAATTGAAACCATTGAGCTGACCATTTTCTTTCCCCAAGTGCTCCAGCACATTTAGAAATAACTAACTAATGCCATCATTGTTCTATTCCTTACCTGTGGCAGCAAATACTTGGTTACCCAAAGACTTTCCTTTCATAGGCACTTGATTTCAGGTATCTCCAGGTTATAATTTAAGTAACTTTTTTGTCGTTGCATGTCATAAATTCTCAGTGTCCCCTTTGTCAGTGGCAACAGGGCCACTGATGCCTTTAACTCTGATCAGATCAAAAATTTCCATTCCAGATAGCCCAGAATTAATTCACATAACCCACCCATAAATATTCTTTCCCCTGGAACCACTTTGCTTATCAATTTCTGTACCAGCTAAGCTTTGATCAGGGAAGCACAATCATTAGAATGGTAAGGAATAAGCAATTTATTAGAGGTTAGATTTTACAAAGTTGTGGGAATTGGTGAAGTATTCTGCAGAATGCTCTTCTTTCGGTGCCTGGGTGTAGCCCTAAAACACTAAAGGCCTGCAGGCTTCAGTCTGCCTGAAGCATACCTAGACAGAAAGCAGGAAGGAGAGAATAAGGACAAAGTAGAACCCATGAAGACAAAGTGACACCCGTGTCTATCTCACCAGCTCCAATCTAAATAACACAGAATATCTTCAAAAGAAGCTGGAGATTTTTGCCACAGAACTTCATTCAAGCCTGGTGCAGGACGCAGGTAAGCTGCAGAAGGAGTCCAGGGAGGAGTTGAATTGTGCTCTCCTTCCTTTCTTCCCTTCTATTTCTGTTGTTTTTCTCTAGGCCATTGCTCTCAGAGGATGACAGCATAAATAGTGAAGAGTCTAAGCTCTTAAACCACCTTACTTTCATTGAAGTTTTCTGTCCTTGTTTCAAATCCAAAATCAAATAGCCTATCTGCCTTTTCTAACATTTGCTAAGAAAACAGGACCTTGCATTCATTTGGATGGTTATGATTTTGAGATTCTAGTATTTACATGCTGAAATCCCAAAGGAGTATGAACTAAAGCATGCTTGTGGAGAAATGCTGCCTGTTTCTCACAATGTAAAAAATAATTTTATCTTTTTCACTAGTTATAGAGCACAGGTATGAACTTGAAAGAAAAAAGGGGCTTCTGAGGCATTTAAAGAAACTAGTAAAGCTTATTTTCAAAGGATTTTAAGTAATTTGATGGTCTGTAAGGGTCCTGAAAGTAAAGTTGTTAAAACTTCTACACATAAAATTCATCACAAGGGGTCCAGAATGCCAGATTTATCATTGAATGGAATTGTAGGTGTGATATAAAATATAATAAATTGTTATGATTAAAGCCATATTTGAAAAATCTACCTACTAAAGGGGAAATAAAGCAAGAAATTACCTGTCAAGTTTAAATCCATAAACTTAATTAATAAATCAAACAACTAAAGTATTAACTTAGCACTGAAATTACTAATATATGGTATTGTGTGAGAATTTACAAAAATCTTAGACATAGTTCCTGCCCTCAAGCTGGCTCCAATCCACACAGGAAGCAAGATGCTTCCAGGAAGCAACATAGCAACAAAATACACTTTGTAATGTGTTCCTTTCTTGAACATCCCAATTTGTTTGCTAGCTGGATGACTCCCTTGTCTGTTTTGGTGCTGATGGAATTTTCACTGAAGACAAGATATCTCTTTTATTCTATGTCAGAAAAGAGTCTTAGTTTTGTTTGCTCTTTGAAATAAAGCAATGAGGATTCAACTTTGCAAAAATAACACATACTTGAGCTTATATATATATATATATATATATATATATAAAATATTTTCTTTTTCCTTAAAGGGATGGAAGGACTCAAGATAAAAAGAAGTGGTTTCTGTATAAATAGTTGGGCCGCACAGCCACAGATCAGACTTGGCCTCTTAGATCTCAGCACTAACAAAGTGACACCACTGGCCTTTCATGATTTGTGACAGTCATTGCATTTAAATTGTCTGAAACCAACACTACCCTCCGGCATCCTCCTCTTAAACATGAAAAGCCATTTATCAGCTCTGCCTGATGAGGCCTGAGATGATGCAAATCTTCAGCTGGCTTGTAGACCTCTTGGTGCCTGGATCTGTTCAGTGCCCCTACTCAGCCAATTTTCAGCACAGTTTAGTGTTAGCTGCACACTCTCATTCTTTGGACAGTTCAGACAATAATTTTTAGTGCATTTATGTTTACATATACCTGAACCAAACCAATGTTGAACGCAAACTTCTAGTGCAACAGTTCATGTAAGGCCCATGAGTTTCCCAAGCATTGTACAATAGAGCAGCAGTGGGAAACTGAGAAAGAAAAATGCATTGTGTTAAAATATAAGGATGGTGTCAGAGATAAGAGGCCCGAAGACTCACATAAGTGTTAAAATGTTGTTTTTGTGTGTACTTGGAGAATAGCAGGTAGTATCCTTCAGATTTTTACTATTTGTACGGGTTGAAGTTAATTTATATTTTATATGTTACTTCAGTGTGGTTACTTCTGTTTTAAGCAGGGAAGTGGAAAAACTCCTAATAGAATCAAAGAAATCAATTTAGCAAGTTTTTTAGATTATATACTATTTTTCCAACACTGTGATAGATTCTAAAGGGGATATAATCACAGTATACATGTAAAAATCCTCCTGGATTTTAAAAAGCCTATGAACCTGGTAGACACTCAAGGTTAATAAACATCAACGTGCAGAGTTAAAAACAATAAAGGACCGAAATACATGGTTCTGAGAAAATACATGCTTTTCTCGGAGAAGGTTTCCACTAGGACATGGGCCTCGAACTTATACTGACCTGGAAGCTGCAAGGTCAGATCAAGGATGACAAAGGTCCACATGTTACTTCCCTTTTGGAGTTGCCATGCCACAGGTATCCAGAGTGAGCTGAGCAGACAAAGAAGCAATCAAGAGAATGCCCCAGCAACAGAACGGAGCATGAGGTCGGGGCATAGGTCTCTTTCATTGCTATGGCTTTCTTTGTTCATGACAACCCCACAACTTTGGGTCTTGTGCTGGACTCATTTCCTCTTAGCACCACCGGTCTCCTCCCTTCAGACATGTGACCAGTCCCTGGAGGTTCCTCCATGAGTGCACTTCCTCAGAAGGCCTCCTCCAGATTATGGGCAACTACTATTGTCCATTTTCAATCCCTCTTCTATCTTGTCCTTAGAAACCCTAAATAGAGAATTCCCTGCCCCCTAGTATTCAGATGGTGCCTAATAAATATTTACTGAACAAGGTGTTTAAAGGAATGATGAGTCTATGGTATTTTTTATTTTATTTTATTTAAAAAAAATTAATGTTATTTATTCTTGAGAGAGAGAGAGAGAGAGAGTGGGAGCTGGGGAGGGGCAGAGAAAGAGAAGGAGACACAGAATCCAAAACAGGGGCCAGGCTCTGAACTGTCAGCACAGGGGCTCAAGCTCACAAACTGTGAGATCATGACCTGAGCTGAAGTCGAACGCCCAACCAACCGAGTCATCCAGGCACCCCTATCTGGTATTCTAATTAAATTTTTATTCTATGTTCTTCCCTTTGGGGCCCACAGTGTTCTAGGCTTAAAAATGTCATTTTGAATTAGGGATCAGAATGCAGTTTGGAAAAGAGGATGGAGCGAAGAAGTAACTGACCTCAGAGTTAGAGTCTTTGATGCCTGGAAGACCTCCTACAACTCTGGATCTAAGATTGTGGCAAAACCTCTTCTATCCACACAAAACCCGTTTGGCAAAATATATGATTGTGCTAGATGTTGCTGATGTCCAGTTACATGCTCTTCACCACATGGATGTGACCATCTCCAGCTGCTAAAAATGTGGGCAATCCACATTTATCCACAGTTGCATATTTCCCTTGAGGATGGTCCATGCATCTCAGCCACCTGTTAGACAAATGCCTGGGAAGCTATGCATTTCTCCCAATAGGAGGTCTGCAAGCAATACTAAGTCACAAAGAGTGCAAAAATTGCCCCTATTGCCTGAAAGAGGGCCAGTCTGCAGTGCTTTTCATGCTCCATGGTTCTCTGTATGATCAAGTGGAGGCTAGACTTCAGCTGGACCAGTGATGGTCACATTTTAGTGAGTAACAGAATCCCCTGTGGGGCTTGTGAAAACACCAATTACTGGACCCCATACCCAGAGTTTCTGATTCTGTAGATCTGGGCCTGAGAATCTACATTTTAGCAGGTTCTCACATAATGTCAATGTTGTTGATCTGGGGGCCACATTTTGCAAATCACTGAGCTGAACCTATATCTTTATCTTCCTCCTTCCCTGGTCTTTACCTGCTTCACTAACTCTCTTCTTGTTTTCTCCTAAGAGCACTTTCTCAGTGATTCAGTAGCATAAGAATACCTATCTCAGGCTCTACTTTTAAGGAATCTGACCAAAAAAATAATCTATGTTGTATTAGACCTGTGAGACTTTAAAACAATGTCCTTTTGCATATGTATGTATGTACACATGATTAAAAGCAGGATTGGGACCTGGAAAAAATGTGTCACCTAAATTTATTGAAGGCTACATGGGCTCTTTGTACACATGAAGTCACATTAGCAGTAATAGCCAGGTTTCTTTAGCTTAACAGTTCTTCCTGGAATTGCTTCTGTGACTCTTGCTCAGCAGGCATCAGCACCAGTGCACTGAGGCATCTGTAGTTGCTAAAGGACATGAAGCTTAAAGAAAAGTACGGGAAAGAGAGATAGGAGTGAAAGCCTCTCTCCCATTCATGTTAACCCTGTTAGAAGGATCACAAAGCACTGTTACAGGTGACTCCACGTTTCATAGAGCTTATTGAAACTGTTCTTGCAGAAATGAATGTCAGTCCCCTTTTCCTCAAACCCGGAGCTCAATCAATGCAAGAACGTAGAAAAGTCACGGTACTGTTCTCAAAATGCTTCTTGCCTCTCATGAATCAGCCTTCCTTCCTGGGTCATGCTTATTTGACTTCTCTCTTTTTAATCTCAGGTTGTGGTTTCATAGAAGTCCCTCATTGCTCATGTAAACGCATGTGGTGTGGACTTACCCTTATGATTTCTCTAAGTCTCTCTGAGATTCAGGCTGGGAACCACTGTACAAACTTGATTTGTACCAGACATGGGACTTCATAGCTTCTTTTCTGTAAAGTATTGCCTTATGCTGATTCTCCTGATTAAAATCTATATCTATATCTATCTATCTATCTATCTATCTATATAGATAGATAGATAGATACATAGATAGATACATAGATAAATAGCGCACCTGGGTGGCTCAGTTGGTTAAGCATCTGACTTTGGCTCAGGTCATAATCTCACAGTTCATGAGTTCAAGCCCTGCATCAGTCTCTGTGCTAACGTCTCAGAGCCTGGAGCCCACTTCAGATTCTGTGTCTGCCTCTCTCTCTGCCCCTCTACCACTCACACTGTCTCTCTCTCAAAAATAAATAAACATTAAAAATTAAAAAAAAATTTTAATAAAATAAAAAAATCTAGATATAAAGTAACAAGAGAGTAAAACTTATTATATGTATTTGTATGTATATAATTATGTGTGCATACATATATATGGATATATATATGTATACATATGGGTATACACTCATGTGTATATGGGTATATAAGTGTGGGTATAGATATATACATATATACATATATAATATAGATATAGAATTATATAGAGTTAGTGAAATGTGAATGAGTCAAACCCCACAAGGCACCTCACTATTTCTTTTTCCTTCTTATATGACTACCCAAAGCTCTGAGTCCACTCCAAGGATTCAGTGCTAAGAAAGCAAATCTACTCCTCACATGTCAAGAACTCTTAAAAATTACTGCCCTACATTAAGGAGGGGCACAAAGCAGCAGAAATATGACCTGGGTTCATAAAGGGTATGGAGGAATTATTGAAATCTAAAAATAGAAAGGTAAATCCACACAATGTTAGTATGTTTCTGTTTTGTTGTGTGGCTGGTTTTTTAACTTCACTTTTTGCAACTTTCTATAAACTTTCTTCTGGACAAACATTTAGGAACCAGTATACCATCAGTTAATCTCCCAATTAATTCACATATATTTGGTTGCAGAACTTTCAAAGCTGAAAACCATTTCCCCTAGGGGAACCATTCCACTCTAAGAAATCCACTGAAATCACTAAGATAGGCTTGCTACCAGACAAAAGGAGCCTTGGGACTGATGTATTGGTACAATTCAGAACTTGATTACATATAATTTTGTTGCCATCATTTTTAAGCCTTGGCCAGGATTGGAAGACCCAGGCATTCCGTGATATTTGAAGGCTCTAATCAGGTAACAAAAGACTAACCCTCCTGAATAATCTGCTATATGAATGAGAACAATTTAACTACTTGTGACATTTAGCAAGTTTTTATGTCTTAACCACCAGCAGGAGTCTTGCCCTATTTAAAAGTAATTTGTGATCACATCCTCCCTTTATAGAGTGAATATTATATCCTGTAATAGGTGACTATGCCCTTACACAGATTATAAACCTCCACAATTTAGGATCTGGAGGAGCGATGTTAGGGTGTCATGGAGTAGTTTATAAAATAAAAGTAAATATTTGATAAAATATGATACTGACAAATAAGTCTTCTTTCACATCGTCAGAAAGTTTGTGAAAACCTCTGCATCTCCCAAAAACGTGCGTGAACACAAGGGTGTGACTTTAAGTCTTCACAGTCTCAGACTCTTTCCGTATTAAGTACAAATCTAAACCATACGGCACCTGTTACCTAATGTTGTTACTTTATTTTGTCTTTCAGAGACTGTTTTGAAGGGGCCATGCTTTATTTAATTGAATTAAATTCTAAATCGAGCTTCTGTATAAACTGCTGACAGATTATGATGTGCTACCTCATAGGCTTTATCTGAGAAGAAACAGGAATAAATTATGAAAAGTATTAGGAAGTAATTTAACATGTCAACTTAGTTCTAGTTGCTTTGGGAAATATTTTGATGTTTCAGTTTACTGGTTCAGTGAAAACATATTTGATGTTCATCATGACTGTTCATAAGCACAGTGCAGGAAAACATGAATTTTCCCTTTTACGGAACAGGATCAAGGGAAAAGATCTCTGGGCTGGGCAGGTGGTAGTGAGACATTATTATCTCATGGCATGCCATCAGTCTGGTCTGAATATCACCAAATGTGGCAAAAACTATTCCCTAAATTTGGAAACTAGCTTAATTTTGCTTAATGTCATTTTTTTATGTGTTGTTACATAAGATAACGTGACAAAGATTTTTTATTACCTCTCTTCTTCTTTCCATTAGTAAATGGATTTAAGAAATCTCTCAAGTGCATGAAAGGTCCTTCAACTAGTTCATTCTTCTGAGAATTTGCAAGTATAATAAGCAGGATTCTCACCACAAACTTGAGAACACAATAGCTTTTTTACATAGGAATATATAAAGATTAGTGAGCAATTGTTTGTATCAAAGAAAATGAGAGTCTGTTGGAGTCAAATCAGACATTGACCTGTTACTCGTTGGTCACGTTATTAGTCTTTCAATAAGCTTGACCATGGTGATACTCTTACAAATTGATCTAGTTCATATAGAGGAATTTCAATAGCATCATATTGAACATGACATAATATCTATCAATACTCTTCAACAATGTCTGTCTTTTAGACTCATAGTTAATAAAATGGAACATAACAAGCTTGCTCAAAGAAAGCACTTCCTTTTTTAAAATTGTCTAAAACCTTAAACTGCTATTTAGAATGTTAATTTTCAAGCCATATGTAATGCCCAAAATAACTAATTGTGAATCTGATGACTTTATAATGCAGCTCATAACTTTGTTATTTTAGGAGATATTTAAATATTTTCAAGATAACAAATGTATCATCCTTCTGAAAAGATTATAATTTTATAAATAGCGGTATATATTTTATTTAATTCTAAGGGCAACTTATGACTGATAAAAACAAATACCATTGACATGTATTATTCCCTAACATTGTACTAACTATTTCCTTGGAAATTATAGAACCAAATAGTTAAAGATGATAAATAAATCATACAATTGTTTCAAGGACTGGAGTTCTATTTCTAAAAACATGTAAAATGTTTTCATATATCTGCAAAATGTTTAAAAAAACATATTGAACAGTCATGTATAAAATATTGACCATGTACCAAGTACTGATATAGGTATTCATGGTCTCTACTTTCAAGGTTTCAGTTTAGTAAAAAAGAATAAAATAGACTTAAAATGGAACAAGGTAATGAATAAAAGAGACTAATATAAAGTGACATACAGAAGATAGAACCATTACAGATTTTCTGGTAAATTTAGAGAGCACTTCACAAAGGAAAGGAATGGCATTTGCACTTAGAGAAGCAGTATGCTTTATGGTTATGGCTTTGGCCACTTAGGTTACATTTCCAGCTTTACCACTTATAAGCTATACAGTGAGCCAAGTAACAATCTTTCTGTCACTCAGAAACTCAGATGACATTAATAGCACCTTTCTCGTGGGTTTTGTAGGATTAAATGCATCCAAACACGTAAAATACTTAGGACTGTGGTTGACACATAGTGTTATTTAAATGCTTAACAATAATATTTGGACAATGAGGAATATTTTTTTTTGTGAGATAAACATGGGAAGAATACCTCAAACAAAGTCAACAGTATCAACAAAGGTGAGGAGTTAAGTGGCTCCTTAATTCATGAAGGCTCTTTAATCCATAGAGTAGTATGAGGATTTTGTCTGATGGGTATATAGGTGTCCAGGAATCATTAAACAATTTTCTGGCATGTTAAGAAGCTTATCCTTGAGCCATTTTGCAGTAAAAATTTGGGGATGTTTAGATTTCAGGCAGACAGACTAATTTAGAAACTGTTGTGATAGTACAGGGGTCCGAATTAAGGGAGTAAGAAGGATGAAAAATTAAGGAAAGTAAAAGGGAGATTTTATAGGTGGAATAAATTCAAGATGATGACTCTTCAGAGTTAGGGGTAAAAAAAATGTAGGAAATATATATTTATTTCCAGCCTACATTCATTTTAAAAGTATAAACAATGGGATGAAATTTTATTTATTAAAATAATTATGATAAAGGATGGAACTGTGACTTCAAAATGTTTCAAAAGAAAATATTTAAAAGATGGCATATTAGTCAGCCCAAGCTGCTATAAAAAAATACCACAGCCAAGTGGCTTAACAACAGAAACTTATTTATTCATAGTTCTGGGGGCTAAAAATTCCAAGATCAAAGTTCTGGCCAATGTGGTTTCTGCTGAGAAGACTCCTCCTGGCTGGCAGATGGCTGGCTGCCTTCTCAGTGTGTTCTCACTTGGTAGAGTGAGAGGATGCACTGGTGTCTCTTCTTCTTATAAGGACACCAGTCCTATCAGATTAGAGTTCCACTTTTATGACCTCATTTAACCTTTGTCACCTCTTCACAGGCCATTTTCCTGAGAACAGTGACACTGGAGGTTAGGGCTTCAACCTATAAATTTTGGGGAGACACCATCCAGTCCACAACAAAAGGGTTGGCTGAATTACCTTTTTAAAGTTAAAGTTTCTTTTTTAATAGTTAGTGTTTAGGAAAGGAAGAATGCATTGGATGGAAACTTCATCCTGGAATCAGATTGGAGTTTTGTAACTTAATATTTTGTTCATACAGTTCATTAATTTGCATGAGTTCCATCATGTAAATTGAAAAATTGTACTACTTATCATATTGTACAATTGGGACATTGCAAAGAATGACAGTTAAAATGTTTCTTTATTTTTTTAAGCTAGCCACAAAGAAAGAATTTATAAGTAAATGCCATGATTCATAAATGTAAGGCATTTTGAACTGGAAAGGACAATTGGGTGTGTTAATTTAAATTAACGCTGTCTACCATTTTACAAGAGGAGAAAGGGAAGCATAGAGAGATTAGGTCACGATCTAATCATATGGTCAATGGCAGCATGAGATCCAACCCTGGAACCAGAATTCCTTGTCTCCTTGTCCTGTGCTTTGGCCAGCACACGTCATGCAGCTCTAGCTAAATTATGGATATTTTGATGTGAAATTCCTATTTCCTGCTAATCAAGCATTTCAAGTACTACCTAAAATATTCATTTTAAATGCTCTTTCCATCTCATTCCATCTGCTGTTTGAATGTTTTAAAAACCAAATAGAGTCATTAGAATGTTGACTTATTTCTTTTAACATCATTACCAGGAGATTCTACATTTCTCTTATAATGGGAGATATTAGGCCTTCTCCACCAATAGCATTGACATTAATATGGGTCATATTTATAGGCTTGGGGAAGTAACAAAATATACGGCTTCACACCACTGTCATCTATCATGGGAATAAAATCAAGATTATGTTTTATGTAGTCCCTACAGTTGCTGATGCAACCCGTTGGGAATTAGTGTTCCTCAATAAAGAATCCACTGAGGCAGTCCTCTGTCCTTTGTGGTGTTCTTTCTGGAGGAATCCTGCAGCTAGAATTACATTCAACTCATTTTCCCCCTCTTTAGAGACAGAGGGAAGAGGCAAATGCATTTTGTTTTAAAGTCATAACCATTTCAACCTGGAAACATTGAATTTTTCATTTTTCCTTCCAAATATAAATGAAAATAAATAGGTGGAATTCATGCTTTAAATCAAATATTTTACAAGCCTATGGAAATGAAGGCAGAGCATAAGCACTTCTATTATATGTATTTTCTTAATTGCTTAAACTGACCAGATATCAAAACAAATGCCAATGGTCCATCAGAAGTTTGCTGGAGCCAGTGACTCTCACTGCCTTTGGAGAAATGATTGTTTATCATCTCCTCCCCACCCCTCTCTTCCCAAGTGTGCTTTCACTGAAGTCACAGTGGCCCCTGAGATTAGCTGTAGTGGGAGTACTTAGTCCATGGACATCTGCAGTTGCTATAAATTAAGATTGTATTATTATCATCATCATCATCATCATCAACATCATCAACATTCTTATTACTTAATTTTGAGGAGAGCTGGTCTACCAGCACACCACTGCCCCCAATCCATAGTACCTGGCACAATGTGCACATATTCTGTCTCACCTTGACAAAGGGCTCAGAATTCCATCATGTAACACAACATGTGTGTTAAATACGTAAAAGAGAAAAGTTTCATCTGCTTATGATGATATGATAGAAACCAGAGCTGTAGAGGCTTTGCTCTGAGACTCAGCAAACAGTACCAAGATTCTTATCTTACTGCACTGTCTACAGCCATCCATTTTATTGGAACAAGAGGATGAATGTGGAAGATAAAGAGCATTTGAACTTTATTTTATTTTTATTTAAAGAAGATATTTTTAAGAAGGTTCATGAGTCCTATATATACCTATTATATCTATATTAAGAATAATACCTAATATTTCTAGGTAGCTTTGTTCTCTACAGTAGTTAAGATAAACTTTCCTTGTTTAATACTCAGAGCAGTCTTGTGAGCCAGATATTACTGTTCCCATTTCATATATGAATATATAGAGACTCATAAAATGATATACAACTTCAAATTCATAATTTCTATCTTGATGTCCAGTGTTTTTTCCACCACAGCACAATAATCAATTACATACGTTATGTAAATTATGTTATTCAGGGTGTTCAAAAAGATTAGTCAAACTCTTACTAATTGGATGCCTGATTCAGTCGGTTAAGTGTCCAAATCTTGATTTCGGCTTAGGTCATGATCTCACAATTTGTGAGATTGAGCCCCATGTTGGGTTCCTTGTGCTGACATCATGGACCTTCTTGGGATTCTCTCTCTCCCTCTTTTTCTGCCCCTCCCCTATTTATGTATGCTCTCTCTCTGAAAATAAATAAATTAATTTAAAAAAACTCTTACTAATAACTGGCACTATCTTTCCTATTCAACAATATTCTGCAAGACTAAAACAAAATAAATAAAATAAGCAGCCCTTCTCCAAGAGTCCTCATCAGAGTAAAATTTGCTCTTGCTAAAATTTCACAAAGTATTGGCATTGTCAGAGCATAACTGAAATGTGTGTGTGTGTGTGTGTGTGTGTGTGTGTGTAGCAACTGGTGTATAGGCTTTTTTTGGACATATTAGAAATAGGACTCATAGTTTCTTCTTCATTTCTAAATTGAAATATTTCAGATCTTTATAGTTTAATCTGTTTTGAGACAAATTTCAAAACTCAACTGACCCTCTGTGTTCTGCCATAAGGCATAATATGAAGGATGTATGCCTCTTATACTCCTCCTTGTAACTAACTGTTGTATGTTATTTACAGATTAACCTATGTGACCGAATGTTTGCATTTCTTGGGAATTTAGAAGAAGAAGAAGAAGAAGAAGAAGAAGAAGAAGAAGAAGAAGAAGAGGTAGGGGGAGGGGGAGAAGAGAAAGAAAGAAAGAAAGAAAGAAAGAAAGAAAGAAAGAAAGAAAGAAGAATCAAATAAGGTTATCAAAATTCAAGAGAAATATAAAAATTTCTGGCAACAGAAACATCTGTGAATCTATAGTCTCTATAATAGAGAACAATCCTTGCCACTGTACACTTATGCAAAACAATTTAAACCAGGTATTATGACCCCGGGAATTCTTAGATCATGAAAGAGAGTCTTTGGGAATATAAAAAACTCTGGCATTCAGAAAAGTTTTAGTACACCTGACATTTAATATATTTAGATATTAAAAATGTATAATATTGCCAATTATCTATTATGATGATTTACATCACAACTTAAGAGTAGACCATTAATGACTTTGGAGGTCACTTGGTCTTTCCTCCAGGTTTACAGTGAGAATACTGAGGCAAAGAGTGGCTGAAAGTCATAAAGTTTATTTAGTTAAGTGAGGCTCCATTCTTCCTTAATTCAGTGCTCCTTCTTCATTACCAAATGCGACAAGACTGTCCTATTCATGATGTATCTGATGTAAGAAATGTAGAAAAATTGATTAGTTAGTTGTCAGTTAAGTCAGATAATTTCTCTAGCCAAGAAGAGACTTCTAAAGTGAGTATAATTTTTTGGAATTATAATGAAATTTTATTTAAGTTTTTTTATTTATTTTGAGAAAGAGAGAGAGTTCTCTATTGTGCTCACACTAGCAAGTAGGGGAGGGTCAGAGAGAAAGGAAGAGAGAGAATCCCAAGCATGCTTGGCACCCTTAGCGCAGAGCCTGACATGGGACTTGATCCCATGAACTGTGGGATCACAACTTGAGCCGAAATCCAGTTGGACGCTTAACCAACTGAGCCATTCAGGCTCTCCTGAACTGTAATGAAATTTGAGAGACATAGGCCTGCCAATCAGAAAATCTGAATTTGGTCTTGGCCTTTCTAATTATCAGCTAGGCTCTGAAGCTGCTGAACAATACTAGCTCTGAGGATTGTGAAAATCCAATAAGAAAATGTATATTATGTTGGAAAATTGTTAAGTGCTATCTAGACAAAGGATTATTGCTGATATGATTGCTTTAAAATGTTAGATATTGGGTAAACATTAACACCTACAAAATACTTGCTAGAAGTGGTCTCTAGAAGCTTTTCATTAGGAGTGGGAAGCCAGCACTTACTCTCCTTTTAGATCCTTAGACAAGCAATGAATTATTATTGGGAAACCAAACATCAGTCAAAATAAGCTAACAACTAGGAGACTTTTGGAACTTTTGTCTCTTGTATATAGGTATCTAAATATTACATTTATCCAAATCATGCCTTTAACTAACATTTATAAAACAAATGCTGCCATACTGTTGCTGTTTCAATCAGTTTTTGAAAGAAACTGGTAAGGGAAGGTGGATAATCTAGGTCCCCAGCTTGAGCTTCCCAGGTGATTGTTCCCAGTCTATATAGAATTTGAATAACTTAAAGTGGGACATAGGATTTCTTGGTCAGAGCACACATGCAGCACCATTTCCTTTCCATTCCCATTAGATGGTGTGAGACCTGATAGGGACATATGCTTTCCATATTTCCATCTGACTGAGCTCTGACGTCACTGGTGCATGGAGCTAGAGTAGCCCAAGCAGCTGTCTCCTGTCAAGTTAATTGGCAAAAGGCAAGGGGAGTCAGGTCCCAGGCCAGGCAAATACTATGTCTCCCAGTGGATGCTAATGTCATCATGTGCCCTTTGCCAATCATTCAGTATGAACTCTCCCATTCCTCTTTTGTTCATATGCTGACTTATTTCATTGTATTCTTACCTTGAATATATATCCAGCAAAGTTCTGGTTTCTCTAGCAACTAACCTTCCAAGGAGAATGCAGTTTGTATCCTCAAAGTCTAGTAAAGAAAATATTGAAAGAAGAGACATGGTAACAGGGATTAAGAGCACAGACCTGGGAGTAAGACCCCTAATGCTTTATTACTCTGCTTTCTGGGTAGCTCAGTGGTGAGGAGGTCTCTGAGAAAAGTAGAGATTTAACCTCTCGTTGCCTTGGTTTCCTCATGTGAAAGTGTGGTTAATAATAGTTCCTACCACATTAGGTAATAATGCATACAAAGCTCTTTTTGTAAAGTGAGGGACATCTAAACAATGCTCTACAATGTCATTTTGAAACCTTTTAGATTTCATAGTGTAATACACAGTGCATTAGGCAATCTTCTAGATCAAATTGCTAATTTGTATATTGTTCAACTTATGAAATTCTGACCACAGGGTTTGCAAAATAACTTTGTACTATGAATGGCATACTTATTAATATTTAGGCATGTTTAGTCTTTCATCCTTACAAGGTAATGTCCTTGAAAAGCACCCCCTGTAAATATGTGCTAGGAAGGTTGGTTTCTAGACTAAAGTAATTTACACAATAATGCATCTTACTTAATATGTCTTGTGTGCTGCTTATGGAAAATCTATACAATTATTAAAGTGATGAAATGCTTTAGCCATACTGTAGTTACCTTAGCAACTTGTTGCAATGTAGGTTGTAAATAACTGCCTCTTTTAAATTCTGAAGCAATTAAAAAAAATGATCATAACATATAGGCTACTTTAAAATGACTTGAAGAACCCATGTTTTGGTAGTTTAGCTTCATTATAGTAATATTAAGTTAGCTGTAACATACTGTAATTATGGTAATTTAATAGTTACCTTTTCTAAAAATAATTTTCCTAACTCAATTACTTTTTAAAAAGTAAACTCTTATGTATTCATTTGTTGAAAAATATAATACCTAGCATGCTTTGCTCTACAAAGGCACTACTCTAAGAAAAATAATAAAGTGACAACAAATTCCCTGCCCTCTTGAGTTTAGATTCCATTGGAGGAGGTAGACCAAAAAATATTCCAAATACATATTAAACACAGTGATATAAAATCATAGACAGTGGCCTGGGGTTTGGAAGTAGGGATGCAGGAAGGTTTACACGGAGGTTTACAAGGGGAATGATGGGAGGTTTATTTAGAGAATGCATCAGAAAGTCCCCTCTGTAGAGGTGATATCTGGGCATAGATTTGAACGAGGTGAGCAGGTCATCAGACCATGTTGGGGAAAATTACTTCAGACAGAGGAATAAGATATTACAATCTCAGGAACAGAACGAAGGCCAGGATAGCTAGAGGTTACTATAAGTTGACTAGATGTGGCATAATCTGGTGGCGTTTCCAAAATTTGTGCTAGTTGTGTGCATAAAGGATGGAGTAGGATGGGAGCAGTGAAGGAAAGAAAGGCAAGTGTGGAAATTTGAGACCAGTTAGGAAGAAACTGCTAGAATCTAAAGAGATATGCTGGTAATCCAGTCCAGGATCATAACAAAAGTTATAGTAATTAGCCTTTGTCAAGGTATGTTTGGGAAGAAAAATTCACAGGTCTTGAGGCCTTCCTTAAATCTAGGAGCATGGGATATCTGGAGATCTCCTTTACAAATGACAGCAGGTAGTGTTTCCTGGAGCAAATATCATCAATTTGAGTGTTGACATTGACTTCAAAATCATATTACCCAATTCATCAGCATCCTACCTGCAGGTGGTTATTCAGTCTTTTTGAATACAGTTGTTAGGATATCTTTTATTCTTCTTGTATTAAACCTAAAATTGACTAACTGGTTCTCCCTTGCAAAAAGGGACTGGAACAAATTTTCTACTTCTTTACAACCATCATTTCTTCTCACAGTGTTATATTTCTTGGCCAGGGTTTTTTAAAAGGTATTCTGTGAAACACTATGGTCATATCATTTGGGAAAATGCTGCATACATAAACTTCTCCAAAAAAGTCACCAGTCACCTTAGCAAAAATTTGAGATGTTCTTCAGTAAAAAAATCTTTCTATTTTGATTAACACTGCATTCCTAAAACATTTTCTACCATGGAACACTTAGATACTTTTCTTTTTAGAATGGGACTCGTTCATATTTCAGAAAACTTGTGTATATGTCATATTCTTTGTAATTGACAGTATACATCTAAAAATATGGCAGATAATTTAACAAAACAATTCTTTTATTTTTTTTTAACGTTTATTTATTTTTGAGACAGAGAGAGACAGAGCATGAACGGGGGAGGGTCAGAGAGAGAGGGAGACACAGAATCTGAAACAGGCTCCAGGCCCTGAGCTGTCAGCACAGAGCCTGACGCGGGGCTCGAACTCACGGACCGCAAGATCATGACCTGAGCCGAAGTCAGCCGCTTAACCAACTGAGCCACCCAGGCGCCCCTAACATAACAATTCTGATGTGGTCTCAAGTAGCAGTTTTTTCTCCGTGGCTTTTTTTTTTTCTCATGTAAACCTGAATCTGTGTTCCTTTTGAAGCAACTGAAGACTATGTTAAATGTGTTGTAACCATATCACATCATCAGTCAGGATAAACACAGATGTCCCCTCTAGTGAAAAGTTGCCAAAGCATTTCTTCCCTGTGTAGCTGATGTTTTTAGCATACAGGCTGGCCCTAGAATTCTCATTGGATGTCAACAGGAAAGAAGATATTACCAAATATCTCATTCTTGATTCCAGTTTTTATTGGCAATGTCTTTGTGCCATCTATCTCCTTTATATGTTTTATATTATCTGCATTCCTTATATATGTTGATCCCAGGAAATGAATGGAATTCGAGCCAGAGGAGGAAGAAGAAGAAGAAGAAGAAGAAGAAGAAGAAGAAGAAGAGGGACGGGTAGGGGGAGGGGGAGGGGAGGGGAGGAGGAGGAGGAGGAGGAGGAGGAGAAGAAGGAGAGGAGGAAGGAGGAGGAGGAGGAGGAAGAGGAAGAGGAAGAGGAGGAGGAAGGGTAGGAGAAGGGGAAAAGTTAAAGACAAATGTAAGTCACTTTACTAGAGCCCTCTCCTGATATTGATATTGCGTCATTAACAAATCAATAACACTGAGCATGGTAACACTACCAGTTTTAAACCCAGACAAAATTTAGCCATGTGATGCCAAATGAGGTAACCGGGATTGCTTTTTTCAAAATATAATATTACCTTATTATGTTTTAACCTGATATGTCAGTCACTCTCTTATTTTAAAATGTTTACTCATTGTTAGACAGTATATATGCATATTTAATGCTCTCTACACTTTTCTAAGTTTTCTTTTAAATCATTAAGTAAAATCATTTTTTTCTATGATAGTGACCTCTGTTAACCAACTTGTATTTTTCAGGATTCCCCGCTGCTTCCTTTTACCAAAGCAAAACATTTGCTAATTTTCCTTTTTAATCTCTCTCAGGTCTCTATGATTTCTCAGAGTTTTCCAAGGGTAGCCCTGAAGTCACATTTACAAGTCCTTTGATAATGTAATTCTATGAACTTACAGTTTAAATCCCTTTACAACTGAAGCTGGTATTCTGCATGTTGCTATAGTAGTGGTGGAAGGAACATGCACAGCTAGGCAGAAGTGGAAAGGCAATTAGAAGTGAGTCATAATTAAACGATTGCAAGATGAGAACAAAAGATGGACACTTTAAAAGAAAGAAGAAACTGACTAACGTAACTGTTCAGATTTTCACAATGCCAATTATGAGTGAAATAGGCATATCTCATGCAAAGTCTAATAAGGTTTGAGAAAACTCTGATACAAAATATCGTTCTGCCTTACCTGAGCTGTAAGATCACTAGCAGCACATTAAGTGTATTATTTTTAGGCCCTGCCATGTTCTTCATCTAAATGCACAATAAGCAATGAAGGAATAAGGGATTATAAAGAATGGTGTTTGAAGGGAGGTCTTCCCAGTCTGAATGGTATTAGGAACCATTAGAAGATTTACCAATTCATAAATTGCTGTATATAAATGAATGTTAGTCACCCAAATCATGGCATGTAAGACTCTTCTAATCATGTGTGGCTCTGACACTTCCAATTAGTATAGGTTAGTGATGTGATTGGATACAATAAAAGAGAGGTTTTGATCATGAGAAATTATCTCTATTAATGTGAATAAATTAAAAATGCCAGCACTTTATGTATTAGAATGCTGAAAACAAATCTACCTATAAAATAGCAGATAAACATCCATTTGGTAGGTTGTTTAAATATTCTCCAAGCCCCTACTAAGTGCCAAGAATTTTTTTGGGAACTGGACAAACAAATGTAGTTTTATCTCTACCTTCACAGAATTCAACAAGCAATCTTGTCTAGGAATCAGACATTTAAGCAAGTGCATTGTAATAGTAAATGGCAAGAATAGCAAGAGATGCCTGGGTAAGATACATAGGCAGTATTTGTGGAACATGATCAACTCTATCAAGTAAGGCAGGGATATTGTAAGAAAGAATATGCTGCATTTGCATTCCTGTAGGGAAGCATACAATTTCAAACAAAATAAAGCAATAGTCTCCTTTTAAATGGGTAGTATTTTAAATAGAGCAGTGACATTATGTTACTATAGTTAAAATAAAAGGAAAATGGGAAAAATTGAGTTTTTAATAAATTAGAAAGTAATCCTTAAGTTAACTGAACCACAGTATTAAGGCCAGATAAATTAGTGTTTGCTAATCATGAATTTTCATTTAAGAGCATGGAACCGATATTTCACATTTCTCTTTCCTACTTAATTTTTTTTTTTTTTTCCAAAAAAGCCCATGACCTCATGGCTTCGTGGATTCAGGCCCTGTATCAGGCTCTGTGCTGGCAGCATGGGGCCTGCTTGGGATTGTCTCTCTTCCACTCTCTCTGCCCCCCCCCCCCCCAACCTGTGCTATCTCTGTCTCTCTCAAAAAATAAACTTTAAAAAATAAATAAATTCCATCATGAAATTTTAAGATATTGAAAAAGAAAATTAATACAAATCTTAACGCAGTTTGGATGAGGAAGCTAGAAATTTTATAAGTTGGGATTTCTGATGATCTAGGTAAGTATGAAATCAATGGTAGATGTAAAGATGGGTAAAGAAATCTTAGGCGTGGAAGAAAGTGGAGATGTAGGTAACAGGGAGGAGATTGCCCTGAAATGTACAAACATTTTTTTGAGTAGGATTTTGGCACACTTTTTCAAATTACTTTTCGAAAGACCTAAATATTTAATGGCCCAAGAAGAAATATTTTAAATAGTAGAAGATACATTTCCAAATCCCAAACTAAACCCAAAAGATTTCTTTTCTAGCGCTGTGGTTAAGGAAAACAGTACAAAATCATCAGTGCTGTTTGCAAATATTACTGTGTGCAGATGCTATATTTCCAGGGTTCTAATTATCTACAATAAGCAGTAACGTAAGCAATGTTCTACGATAGAAGCAATGAACATATATCCTTTCCAAAGATGTTTTATTTGAAGCAAAACTGTACAGGTTAGCCTAATAGTAGTAACATTCTTAAGCTACTGATACAATCTTAGAAACTTTTAGCATTTATACATGCTTCCTGCTTGAGTTGGCAGCTGGCAATGATTGATTTCTATTTATCATAGCACTAATTGTCCTTTGATCATCTCTCAGGTAAATAAAACATACAATGTCACACTGTATGTTTTACATTTGCTATGTTTTTTTTAAGACTGATAAAACAGATTAGGAGGTGTCCCATTCATAGGAGGTACAATGAATTTAGGGGTTTAGTTACTTTTCAGTAAAGCTTTCATAATTTTATCAAGGACACTTCAGGGTAACAAAAGATTAAACATGAAGAAGAATAAAGTCACAGGTGAAACCTACAAATGAGGAGATTTATTTTTGTGCTGACAAAACAACAATAACAAAAAGCAGATCTAAGAACACATAAAGAACTACAAATCAATAAGAAGAGTACAAACAACCCACTAAAAAAAATGATCAAGGTACATAAGTAGGCATTTCACAGAAAAGGGAATACTCATGCTATGAAACATGTAGAGATGATGAGAATCATAATTGATCAAAGGAATGAATTCCATACAAAAATATCATTATATATCATTTTGATTGACAAAAATGAAACTCTGACAATGCCTCATATTGCAGATGCTGTATATTCACATGATATCTTGTATATCGCTGCTATAAATGCAAATTTGTGCAAACATTTTGGAAAGGAATTCAATAAATTCTTCTATTGTTGAACAAGCCTATCCTCTATGATTCAACAATCCACTTGTACAAGCATAGCAGCAGATATATACAAGAATATTCATAGAGAAATTATTCATGATAGCAAAAATAGAGAAATCACCTAAATGCATGGGAAAGTAGATAAATTGTAGTATATTCATATAAAACAGCAGCCAAAACAAATGAACTAGAGCCAGACTGCAATATATATACAGTATAATAATACATGAAAAATATAAGCTCCAAAAGCTTAAATACAGCATGATAATTTTTCCATAAAATTAAACAAATAGATTAAATTATCTTTAGAATAAATATGGATATAGAAAAACAAATAACAAGGAAAGTAAATGATGAATATAATATTTAAGATTATATTTGGGAAAGGTAGGAAAATAGGTTAATTATAGGATGAGATGAGAAAGGGTTAGAGGTAAATTATTTCTAAGATCCAAACTTCTGTTATACATAATGGATTTATGGTTGTCTATTACATTCTTAAGGGGAAAAATTGTAATTACATTTTTAAGTACGTCTTTTTTAGAATAATGATAAGGGTATGTCATGAGCCAAGGATTAATATTAATAAAATTATATGAAACTGTGATCTTGTGTATATACAGATATATAATAATGAGAATATATGACGCTGCTAAATATTCTAGACCCAGCAAATAAATTTATTTGTTAAATTTCTGCTGTTTGGCTGATTTTCCTCTTTTTGATATTCCTGAATATCAATGTTTGATATTCCTGAATATTACTGAATAATTAATTTATTATTAATTCATTTCTGGATTCATTTCTGGATAATTTAGATTGTTCTGTATTTCATATATCAACCACTAACCTCTCTCTCACATGTCATACCAATTCTTGATGGAAATTATCTGAGTACTGTTAGAGAGACCGACCTTATTATTATTTTGATGGATGAAAGAAAGAGTAAACCACAATCTCTTTGGTAATAAGGTCTCCTATCATTTAAAACTTTGTGGATTATGTTGCCATTCAACAATTTGAAGTATTGTGAGAAACAAAGGAAAATAAATGGTCTCTGGGATACTGTTGATCAACTTGGCCATGAAGCTAAAACAAGTATCCTCTCTATATCTATTATTTATACCACAGAAACCCACTCAGCATTCCTTTGAGGAGCTTAGGAAAAAGGAAACTAGTAACCCAGAAAAATAAATAAAAAGCATTCACTGAAATTTTACCACGTGTTCATTTTTACTTCCAAAACAATCACTGGGTCAGGCAAGTGGGTCATTGTTTTCTTGATATTTGTCAACACAGTCAGTAACTGAGTCCATCACTATGTTGCTTTATCTCCCCACTAAGAACACTTGTGAGTTGGCACTCTTTCAGAAAGACTCACATTCATCTTACTGTCAGTACACTTCTTGGAATAGAAGCTATCCTTTGTCTTCCTGATGTTTGCAAAGCTTTAGAAAACCCAGCGTCCACAGGCAGAAAGTTAAGGCACGTTATACAACATTCAATTTAACGGTGAAATTTTTCATTGATGCTTTATGCTAAGTTACTGGTTTTAGGACAAAATTTTAGCAACAATTTCTTCAGAATTATATTCCACTAAGAGACCTAATTCTGTGGACATAGGAATATGAAGAGAGAAGTCAGTTAGAATATTTTAGAAACTACACATTTTCAAGGTGACAAAACCTCACTTTTGTACCCCTTTGTGACATTATCATCTGTTCTATGTGGCATTGCCACATGAAGATTTCATTATTTTAGACTTCAGATTATATTGTTCATACAATCATACTTTATCGATGAAAACATTTTTTTTTGCACTTACATGTATGCAAAACCAAAATACTCTAATATATTAATATTGGGTACCAGTTAGGCAAGATAAAATTTAAGGACAAAAATGTTTATAATCTGAGACAAAAGAACACAAAAAGTAAAAAAGAAAAAAATCTGGGAAAATTTAAGAACAATAATAAGAAAACGCCTCTTCTATTATTCTGTAAAAATGAACTCAAGCAAAAAATAACCAGTGGCCCAGAATGGATCTCTAACTTGAATATTCATTCTCTCTTTAGCTTTCTGTAAGTGATCTCCAATTAACTAGGCACGTTGCCACGTGGCTGAAAGGGAACATTTCCCTTACTCTGCCTTATTGTTTTGGTGACCGAGTGGCTAAAATCTGGGTGAAGATATGTCAGCCAAAGTATTGTGCGGGAACATCCTTGGAGTTGCCTTTTCACCTTTCTCCATCCTACTCTATTTGATGACTGGAGTTTCAGCTGACTTCTTAGATCACAAAATGACCTTAAGAATGGAAGCTAGGTATAGCAGAACAACCACCATAGGGCCCACAGTGGAGACACCGCACAGACCGGGACTGCACACAGACTTCTTTCCTACAAGAGAAATAGAGTATTATATTGCTTAAGGAATGATGTTATTCACAACTGAGCCTAGCCATTACTAATGCATGGCCCAATGACAATAACTTATGTGTCCCCAATATAAACAGGATAAAATAATCCCCATATTCATCCCCAAATTCAAAACTCCTTATAGTGTCGTTCACATGTAGTTCCAAAAACACTTCCAATTATATTCCTTAATTGTTTTGTCCAACCTCTGTTTCACTTCCTGTGCATGAGTAACCATTATATGGTCTCACCATATCTTGGTTCATCTAATCTTTGTTCATTTTCTCTATCTCTCCCTTCACTTTCATATTCTTAAATACCACATCCTTGAGAAACCAGTTGCAATCACTTCTCTAAAGTGATTTTATGAGAATGGGCTTATTAATAATACCCCAAGACTTTGAAAATAATGTATCCATGATTTTTGCAATATGTTGTTCTTATCACCTAATTGCAGCTAGCAAGTCTTATCAATAGCCAGCTTCAAGCTGACATTTCTAATCCCACGTCTTTGATGATCTTCCCTTCTGTATTAGCTTGTTGGGGCTTCCATAACAAAATACCACAGACTGGGTATCTTAAACTATAGCGATGTTTTTTTTTTTTCTTGTTCTTCGGGCTAAAAATCCAAGATCAAAGTTGTTTTTGTTTTTGTTGTTGTTGTTTTTCTGAGACCTTGTTCCTTCCTTGCCTTGAAAAATGGTTGCAATCTTGTGATTTCGTGCATATGAGCCCCCGATGTCTCTCTCTGTTGTCATGATCTCCACTTCTTACATGGGTATCAGAGAGATCGGATCATGTTCTGCCCTACCAGCTTCATTTTAACTTAATTACTCTTATCTTCAAATGTAGCAACATTCTGAGGTACTCGGGGATAGTTGTTGCTTAAGCATAAGTTTAGACATTTGTCTGTAGTTACCCCAAAGGTAACAAACTCTCCTTCCTCTCTCTTTTCCTACCTCCTTTCAGCCCTCAATCGATTTTCGAAAACTTTGCATAGGTTAGTGCCTCTCAGTTCATATTTGGGCTACTGCCAAAACTTGTCCTTTATACTTCTGCTTAGGATGATATTCCTCTGTGTAGGAGCCCCTGACCTTTCCTGACCTTTTCTGTTCCTGTGTTTCCTAAAATGATTTACAGTGTCCTCCTATGTGCCCCCGTGGGACCCTTGATTTTCCTTGGAAGACTCTGAACAACTAGCAAGTCTCAGAGCCAGAAATCAAACCCAAGAGGTTTAACTGCAGACTCTGCAGATTTAACCACTACACACAAATGCATGAACCCAGAGACAAACTGTTTATAAGATGACCATTACTGTCAGGGTTAATTTCAAACTCCTTGGCCTGGTATATGTGCCCCACCGACAGCTGGTCTCTGGGCAACGACTCTGGCTCATCTCTCAACTCCCATTCCAAGCACTGCTTTATGTTTAGGATTTAGGGAAAAGACAAATTTGAATTAGGGTAGAAATAAAAGTTCTCTATTGGTTATTTCCTTTTTCTGATGTGCAATGGAGAATGCCATTTTGACATTTTATGTGATGGCTTTATGAATCCACTGACAGACCAAGAGACAGTGTAGGAAAATAAACACTGCTTCTGTGTAAGAAATAACATGGGCAAAAGTTGTGCAAAGAGAGGACTGTATTTTCCTGACCACATTCCCTTGTCTGATTTCCTCCCTTTTCAAAAATAAAATAAAATAAAATCACAAGGGTACCTGTTTATCTTCGGAGGATGGCAAGTGGCAAATCACTGACTGTTAGGTAGTTTCATCAGCAAAGCACTCCTACTGCTTAGAGAAACATATATTCCAATTCTGTGTTTAGTTTCTGTTTTATTGTTGCATGTGTTTTGAATTAGAAAAGCTAGAATGTTTATTCAATTTTAAGCAAGTGACTTTGTTGCAAACAGAGCATTGTAGTTTAAAATAATGACATTAAGTTAAAGGCAATGTGACACAATGGTTGAAAGCAATAGGTCTGGGTTAAATCCTGGACCTATACTTAATGGGTGTGAGACTTTGAGGAATTGATTAGCTTAGCATTGATTATTAGGAAAACAGTAATATTGCCCAATGTATGTTTCTTTTTTCTGAAAATTTAATAGGATAATGTGTATTATGTAACTAACACAGGGCATGGCACACAGAGGATATTTGGTTAATGTTATTGCCATTTGTACAGCTCTCTCTTCTGTGTTTTTTTCCCCAATCAAGAGTCATGTACAATTTGTGGCCCAAGAGTCTATGATGAACAGTATATCCGAGTCCTGCTCTAACAGACCTTACAGCCTATACCGAACATTCTAGTGCAGTTTAAGGAGCTGGGCTCCAAATCAAGACAGTCAAGGTTCAAACCTTGCATGCACTACTTAATCAGCAGTGTAACCATGGCAAGGTCACTTGCCCTCTTTGTGACTGTTTTCTCATCTGTAGAATGGAGATGATAATAACTAATACTTTTGCTGTTAGTATGAAATGAAGCCATAAATTTAGTTCTTTAGGATCGTGCCCGGTACATAAAAGATGTTCAGTAAAGTTGGATATAATTTGAATTAAGCCCACAACTTTTTGAGCAATTCATAGGACTGGACTTTTCAAATCAGACTGCTATGAATCAGAGACCATAAGCAGTATCAACCTAAACTAAATAATTTCAAGGATACAAATAAGAGGTTCACCAAGAATGGCTTGCTCTCCAGGTCTTTCCTTCCTATAACAGTTGCTTTACTCTAGCCCAGAATAGAGAAGTAAGGTGTGCATGGCTTCTCACACTGTGGGCAGCATTTAAATTATGAAACATCTCTATTTTATATTTCACAGTTAGATAGCCGATATGACATTCTCCAGGGATCCATGCCTTGGTTCTATTCATTATAGGTAATTCTTAGAGCAATCCAACTAAAGACACTTCACTGATAGACCTCTTCTTCCTAGCAAATATCATCAGTCTATTTATCCAGAGGATGTCCAATTGACAAGGAGATTAGACTTGGTCATTTCCTATTGTACACTGAATGTTTGCGACTCTCCTCCAAATTCATACGTTGAATCCCTAATTTCCAAGGTAATAGTATTTGGAGATAGGGCATTCAGGAGGTGATTAGGCTTACTTAGGGGGCCTCATGATGGGATTAGTGGCTTTTATAAGAAGAGGGGACTCTCCCTCTCTCCCCATATGTGCTCATCAAGGAAATTCCATGAGAACACATAAAGAAGGCGACAGTGTAAAGGTCAGGCAGAGAGCTCTTACCAGGAAATGAATCAGTTGACACCTTGATCTTGGACTTCTCAGACTTCAAAACCATGAGAAATACATTTCTGCTGTTTCAGCCACCTAGTCTGTTATATTTTGTTATGGCAACCTATGCTAAGACACTTCTCTTCACTCTGCCCCAAGGTCTCTCTCTAATAAAGAGAGTGAATGAGAAAATGTACCACAGGCCAGATTCTCATCTTTTTCTCTTTCAGTAATGGAGGAGATGCATTTGTTATATTCTTATTTCCATGCAATTCCTCAAGAACACTTTTTTTTTTGAGAGGTGAAACTTTCACATGGTTCCAGATACATACATACATACATACATACATGAAGTCTTTCCTCAACCCTTGACACCATTTGCCCATTTACTTCTCAACCCTAACTACTTTTACTAATTTCTGGTGTTTTCTCACTGCACCTTGCAATTTTCACCTAAAAAATGTCATGAAGCCTTTTCCACATCAGTATGAAGATAACTTTCTTATTCTTTTCCACAGCAACATAGTCTCCTGTGGAATGGATGTACTGTAACTATACTGTAATGATACAAGGCTTAAAAAATGTTTTGTAACGTGAGTCTCTGGAAGTGATAATTACATCTCTGTAGCATGTTTCTATGCCATTCTATATCCAACGTCCTCTGTGTTCCCAGACTCTTATTTTTATTTTTTAATTGGAGTTGAAACACCCAACATGAGAGCTACTCTCTTAAATTTGTAAGTGTACAATATAGTATTATTAACTATAGGCACAATATTTTGCCAATCTCTAGAATTTATTCATCTTGCATTACTGAAATTTTCTAACAGCTTTCCCTTCTTTTTTTAACATAAGGAAATCAACATGGACATGAACAATGAAAAGTTTTCTATAACTTTAAATTCATGGTGTCCCAATCCCCTTCCCTCAAAAAACTAAAAACAAAACTTATATTTGGCATTCTTGTGGCAATAATTCCTAGAAGACAGTATCATATTTTAACATGAGAACTACACTGTTTCAATGTTCCACACTTAAACTGATATTGATTATATTGCATTAGTGCTAAGGAATTTATTCTAAATTTGACATATTCTTATATTCCACATTAAATACATATATATATATACATATATATATATACACACAGATATATATATATATATATATGTATATATATACATATATATATATATATATATATATTGAACATGTGGTGCCTGGCTATTTGAATAGAGCAAAGTTGTTAATAGTCCAGGCTTCAGAGTCAAGCGCATATAGATTCTAATCCCACCTCGTTTGTGAAAATAGCTTTGTGATCTTGGATAAATTTACATATGCATCAATTTCCCCACAATTTGAGAATATACAATTTAGACCAGAGGGATATAAAGAGGATCAACTGAGAAAATGTACCTCAATCACATCATATAATAGTTACTCAGTAAATGGTAGCTTTCATTATCATCCCCAACATTATTATATGCATCTATTCTGAGATAGATTCTGTACTGGATGTTGGGGGACAGCAATGTATACAACACCATCCTTGCTCCTGGGGCTTATAGTACAGTGGGAAAGGCATGCCAGTAAGCAAAGAATAACTTTAATTTATAACAAGCAATACACCAGTAGATTAAATGCTATCTCCTGGGAAGAAAAGTGATCTGAAAATACATTTTCCTCAGCAATTATCTCAAAGAAATAAAAGGTTCAAGAAAGTTTTCACTGGAAGAGATACCATATACCAACTTCAATTTTCACTTGTCACAGAATATAGGGAAATATATAACACCGGAACAATGAAGTAGTTATTTGAATTTACTGGTGGGATTCGGAGGGCTCCTGGAGTACCTTTGAGCCTCAATAATTTTTTCTTGATAATGTAGACTCATCTGAAGTATAGGGAATGAAGTGAATCCACTGACCTTGAGATTTGATTCTTTTGTTTATTGTCAACTATTTTTCCTCATAAAAGCATAGTGTGAAAAGTGGGAGGGAAAAGTGATTCACACCCTCACATCCTGTTTTGTTTTTTTGTTTTTGTTTTTTGTATAACAATAAATGTGAGTTTGGTTTTGCAATAATCAAGTCATTGAGGAAACTGCACTTTTTGAGGAGAAGTGAATGCTTCTTGAAGGGTCCATAAATCCACAGACCTTTTTATTTCATTGAAGCTGCTTAAATATCAAGAATATCATACCTCTGACTACCACTGTTGCCTACACATCTTGTAAACCAAAAGCTCAAGGTAAGTGAAAAATACTCCTCGGAGCTTCCACAACATTTTCCAAAACTATAAGACAACTTTTCAGGTACGAAATGTGTAAAAGTCCTGTTTACTTATTTTATTTAAAGAGAGCCCTTTAGTAGCAGACAGCAGCCTGCACAAAAACAGCAACCAGGAAAGGAATTACCAGCCAGAATCTTTATGAAGAGGAGTAAACTCTGAATTCCAAATTTTCTTTCAAGTCCCTCCACTAAGTCCCTCCACTAAGTTCTGCAATTCTTGTCTAATAGCCACAGTATTTTATTATTAATCTGTAGGCTTATGTCAACAGAACTCACAAGCTAGATGGCCTTTGTCGGAAATAGTTCATTATAACTATTACTGCCACTTCACTTCATTACCAGAAACAGTCGATTAGCACTTATTAATTATTTGTGAGAATCAAAACTCCTAGGAGCATCCAACCTTGTGGCAAGCTGACAATGTACAGATTTACGCCGGGTTAAAAAACACTGGGAACATCCTCCACTTGCAATTCTGCAAAAAGTCGGTGTCTGTCCGTGATACATCTTGGAATACTAAACCTAAAAAGTCGCTCCGGGCAAACTAATTCACACAGAAATTAAACGCCTCTTTATCCTTTAGTATCTCACCACCAAATTCATTATTGACTTCTTCATGCAGGCTCCCGGGTTGAGCTTCAAGCTTTTCTCTTAACTGCATCAGAAGGGAAGCCAGTCCGTGGGAACTGCGCGCTGCGATTCCCCAAGCGTGACTGTGTGAGTAGCCTTTTGCACAGACGCAAGTTAGCGAGAAGGTGTTGCCAGAGGTTCCCTTGGTTCCGAGGGACAGCATCGAATGATCCATCACCCTCTCAAATGGACAGTCTCCCTTGGTCTCTGCTTCCTCCAGAGTCGGCTCAAACCGAATCCAAAGCAGGTTCTTTCCTGAAATTGGTAGCTATTGGTCCACAGACTCTGCGCGCGGCAAGGCTCACCTTCGAACGCTCTGGATGGATTTCTGAGCTGTGAGTAGCGCCGCTAGGACTCCTATCAACACAAGTTTCATCTTTTGCACCAAATCATCCACTTGTTCCACTTTTGCGCCTCGGCAACTGTACCTTCGGCTTTGGCATTCATGCACTGTCTTCCCGGCAAAGTCGGCTGCCTTTCAACTCGAAGCGGATTCCCAGAGCCAGGCAAGAGCTACCTGAAGGGAGACCTTGGCGGAGCCAGGCGCCCAGAGTGGGGGCAAGAGAAGCTCGCGCCATCTCCTCGCTGCGCAACTTTTTGTGTTTCCTTCCGTCAGGTCCCAAGCTGCAGAGATTCTCGAAGCTCTGGAGTGAAAAAACCCACAGCAGTCCTCGGCCTGGCCAGCCCTTGGGATGGCAGAGTAACGCTCTGCTGGTGTAGCGACCTTCCAGAGCACAAAGGCGAGCCACGGTTAAAAAAAAAATACCAACAAACAAACAAACAAACAAACAAAAAAACCCCCAAAAACCCGGAGGGTAGAAGTTTACTTTCGGAGAGCAATTCCAGAATCCCAGTCTGGGTAAGACAAACTCCCTCCCGCTGGGAGTCTCCTTCTCCGGGGAGGAGTGAAAGAGCCTGGGGCTGTTCTGAGAGAGGAGTGTCTCCGACTTGGGGCTCCCCAGCTGGGTGGCACCCAGTGATCCTTCCCGGCTGTCAGAGAAGAGGCAGAAGTTGGGAAAGGAGCTAGACCGAGAGCAGGACACCTACACTTGGTGCGAAACGTCGGAAATGGCTGCTAAAGGGGCTGAGTCTCCAGACTCCTAATCCCTCCCTTTCTCCAGCTGAGCCCTTCACCTGCTACCGTCCACTTTACAATATAAGCGTAGACAGTGCATTAGCCCGGTTCCAAAAGCTGGGCGTCACAAATCCCTGGGCAGTTCCTTTTTGAAAAATCTACCTGAGTTTCAGGGGCTCCTGGGAAAATGTTACGTGATGGAGTACGCAGGAAAGGGGGCATGAGAGGGGACTGTATATTCCAGGAAAATATGCGTTGGCTCCTCTATTCGAAAGACCTCGGGGAGCCCCTCGGCTCCCTCGCTGGCTGCGGCAGCCACTTCAGTGCTCCGCGAAAGGGGCGGAGGTGGCTCTGGAGGGTGGAGACCGGGACCGGGTTAATCTTTAGTCCGGCGACCTCACGCAGGCTGCCCGGAGAGTAACTGGCTTCGAGGAAAAGAGGCTGGGAGCCGAGATACCTGGGAGGGCAGGGACCAGAGAGGCGGCCGAACGCACTTGAGGGCTGGCGGCGAGGAACTGCCTGCCAGCAGCAATCCGCTAACTAGGGAGGAGTGACTGAGTCTCCCCGTCTCCTGCATCCGGGGAGCCCCTGCCCCGCTTCGCTCCTCGCGACTTCTCGCTCGCCAGTGGCCTGGGGCCGCCGGCGCGGGGCTGGGCGTGCGTGTGTTGCTGCGCGCGCGCGCGGGGGTGTGTGTGCGCAGCCCGCGCGCCGAGCCCGGTCGCCGGGACCCAGCCGCCTGCCGCCCGTCTGCCTGGCGTCCCACCTCCTTGCAGCCGCGTCTTCGCAGGCTCCTCACCTGGCGCCCGCCGCCGGCCGCCCGCTCAGCCCCCTCGGCTGCCGCTGCCTCCCCTCAAAGTTTCCTCAGAGCGGGCACCTTGGCGAAGGGCTGCCCAGGGAGATGGATTTCTGAAGCTGTGCCTTGGAGTGGCTCTTCTTCCAGCACCTCTCAGCTGTGCTCTACCCCCCGCCCAAATCCGGGCAGAAGGTAGAAGCTTTCCCCAAATCGGGGGAGTGGAGGGGGAGGGGTTTTCATCCAGAGAAAGGGAGGAGCGGCCACAGCTGAGGATAGGCGCTTCTCTCCTGCCTGATGCCGCCGAACTGACCGATGGGCCTGGAGGGCGAACGAAGAAAATTAAATAGAAAAGCCAAGTTGACGGAGGAGGGGCTGGGAGGCTTCCGGACGCCGGAAAGGTTGTCCCCGTCCCCGTTTCCACGGGCGTGAAGATTTAGAGGCGCCTCCAGCGCGAGGGCTTTGAAACCGCCATCACCTCCCGATCCCTTCGGAAGGAAAAGCCGGCAGAGCTGAGGCCAGGGGTGGGTGGGTGGGGGGACAAGTAAAAGCTTGGACTTGTGTTCAACGCATCCTTGGCTTTGGATTTTAAGGACGCGAACGAGAATTAACAGCGTTTCAAGGTAAGAGGCAGCACAAGCACCGCCAGGAAGAAGAATAACTTAAAATAGATGTCGGGGATGGGGTGGGGGCTTAAGCCAAGTTAGGATGATCTCTCCGGGCGTCGCCACGAGATTGCTCAAGCCGCGCGAGTGCCTTGGAGCGGACAAGTCAGGGAGTAGCCGGTGCCGCCGGTGCCCAGGTGGGAGGCAGCAACCGAAGGGAGTGTTCTGGTGTCCTGACCTTACACTTTTTGGAGCCTATTGGAAATAGGTGTGTAGCTGGGTCGACTTGTCTGGGCTGATTTACAGCGTGGATTCGTGCGTGTGTTTCCGGCGAGATTTTTTTTTTTTTTTTTTTTTTAACCGCCGCTAGCACCGCAGACCCATCCCCTCGTGGCCACTCAGCGCTGTGGGCACCGGCGAACGCCGCCAGGACGCGGTGGCAGGTGAGCCTGGCGCAGGTGGGCAAGTGGGGGCGGCGGCATCCGGCCGGCGGATCGCGGGGCGCGCGAAGCCCACGCCGCCGCCTGGCTGGCTTCTTGGAGCGGGCGTCGGAGCCCAGGCGCCGCGGGTCTGCTGCGGTTCCCTTCGCCTCCGCTAGAGGCTCCCAGCGGGCGCCGCGGAGCGGGTGGGTGTGGGGGCGCCGGGAGGCGGAGGGGCGAGCGCGGGGAGCGAGCGTGCCCGCGGGGTGGTGGAGCGGGCGCGGCAGGGGGAGGCGAGCCCGGCTAGGGCGGGGGACGTGAGCCGGAGTCCTGGCGCGCCTCCTGGCCGAGCGCAGAGCTGCGGGGGACGCGGGTCCGAATCCGGGCTGAGCTCGGGAAAGCTGTGCCCCAGAGTCGGAGACACTTCGAGAGGGCGATCCTGGCCCGCGCCCTGAGGGCAGTCCCGGGAGGTAACGTCCCCTTTCTCCACTCCTTTCGCCCCGCGCTTCTCCGTACCCCCTCAGCCTAACGCGCAGGGTGGGAGGGAGTGGAGGGTGAGGGTCTGTAGGGTCCATATCTAAAGGTGCCTTTCAGTCCTGTTCCGAGGAGCTCCGTAGAATGTGTATTCGAACTAGTCTCCAATTTCACCCCCCCTCCCTCCCCCGAATATTTGACTGCTTTGAGGGAAGTTTTCTGCAGAGAGTGCCGGGTGGCTGGTTTGGGGCCGGGCTGCTCCAAGGTGAGCGAGGGGACCCGTTGTGCTCCCCTGAGCCGCAGTGGACTTGAAGTGCGCGACTCCAGGGTTGGGGTGTGGTGAAGAAAAGCGTACCACACCCTCTTCTTTTCCTCCCCTGTCCTTCTCACCTGATGATGAGGTCTCACCATCTCGCATTTAACTGATTTCTTTTCCCAAGGGTTTGGCTCTGAGAACGGATCGAAGCTGCTGAGAGACTTGGAGAGAGAGAGAGAGAGAGAGAGAGAGAGAGAGAGAGAGAGGAGAATGAGAGGGAAGTCATGGCCAGAACATCAGGGAAGGAAGGAGGGTGAAGTTAAGCTTGTGTATAGGGTGGGGGGTGCTGGGAAATAGCCTTGGAGTTCCAGATTATTTGATAAAGTCTGATTCAGCTCACATTTCACACTGTCTTTGACATAATCCTTGCTCAAGCTACTAACAGAAATCATTTCTGCTAGGTATTGCCTTGGGCACGGTGGGCACAGAGTATGTTTGATGATTGTGTCTAGGCCAAAAAAAAAAAAAAAAAGCGGGTATTGTGTGTGCTTTGGCATGATTACATCGTGTCTGTCAGGCAGCAGGAAATGTATGTGATTTTCATTGTGCTGTGTTGTGTTTGTGCATACCATATGTGGTCATTTTACATTCAGTAATGCAATTTCAGTCTTCCAAAGGTGGCTCTTCACAAACATGACTTGTGATAATAAACCTCCTGCAGAATAACACTGAAGGAAGGCAGGAAATGTGATGGGCCATGGACTGTCCTAGGAATACTGAATAAAACCTGAGATCCAGCGTTTGTGAAATATTGGGCCACATAGGGAAGGAGTGCCAAATATTTCTTTTTTCAGGGATGAAGCAGTGGGTAGCATTTTAAAAGAAGGGGATGTTCTGTAGTTACTACCATCATCATCCAGTAGCTTGCATTACTTCCAATACAGTTAGAGTGTGAGGCAGAAAAACATGAAGCACTTCCTGCTGAAAAACAGTAAAATGTCTTGTGAGATACTGTCTGATATTTCACCCTAAGAATTTAAATGGAATGGTCTGCCTATTGGTGAGGACCATAGTGGTTTGGTTATGTGTCGGACATCTGTTACTTTTGATCAAGGTAAATATGTGAGTTAATATTATATAATAAGTGTAATTTAGTGCAAGTGAAAACAGGCCAATTTACTGATGTTTCTCATTCCAGAATAACACATGGCATGATCTCAAGGAAGATTTATATAAAGTTTGTCGTTAAATGTATTGCATTGTATGGAGCTCTGGGTAGAAGACAAGAATAAATATCTTGTTGAAATCTCAAGAAGGATGGCTTAAATTCTTAAAATAAACTGTTGTAGAAATCTTATTGTGTGACGAAAAAATAGTTACTAATCTAAATGTACTTATCTGCGTGCATAGATAGATACAAATTATTTGTTGAATTGAATTAACCAAGACAAATACACAATAAGGGCTCAGCTTTCATTGTGAAAGAGATCTCTGAAACCAGAGGGAGATCTCCTAGTATGAGGAATCTGTGTACGTGATGAATAAAAAATGTTGTGTTTCTTGACACTTAACTGAATCAAACTAGTGAGGCTGGTTTGTAACCTCAGATTCAGTTTTAGGACTCTATCTCCACAAAGAGGTTTTTCTGTCTCTAATAAATGTGATTTTAAAAGAGACCAAACACTGAAATGTTCCAGGGATGCTATGGACCTGAAAACTGTTTTTGAGTCCTCTGAAACTTCATGTCAAGAATAAGAGGTGATAGGATGTTGTCACAAATTAATTGGCTTGATGCTTCAATTAAAAACTGATTATTATCTGGCTCTGGTAGTCATTATGGTTGATTTCATTTGGTCTCTAGATATTCTGTGAAAGGACTCTAGGTGGAAATGTTTTCCTGTAGTACAAGGAGAGGAGGTCACTAGATGCAAAAAAAAAAAAAAAAAAGCTTGCCAGTTAGTGATTCTCCAGTTTGGTTGCATTTTACCTATAAGGCAGGATGCGGGCTTGGGGGGAAAAATCAGTTTTCTGAATTTACATGAATGTTTCCCTCTTTGTCATAACCCTCAACCTGTGGGGACTCCATTTATAATTTTGATGAGGAACTATTTCACCAAGCCCTTTCCTTTTATGGTTTAGGGGCTATTTCAGTGTAAAGAACTTTAAGAACTATCTAATCATAAAAGATCATATTTCCTGAAAGAAAATCAGTTGAGCTTTAAAAAGATGTTTGATGAGGAAATGAAAAGAGGATAGGAGAGACAGGTTAAATACTCTAACTGCATGTATGTCTATTATTTCTTCTCTCAGCAACATTTTAAAAAATTTAAACTTAAATGTAATATTAATATTTTTCATTCTGCCCTTCTTCCTTCCTTCTACCCTCCCTCCCTTCTTTCTTTCATTCTTTTCTTTTTTCTTTCTTTTGGTTAAATATTTTCTTCAGAAAAAAAGCCATGCCAAAATTACAGTTAGTTTACAATGATCAATTGATAAATTTTTTAATGGGATGTAGTTTTAAAATATTGACTGTTGTGTTTAGTTTTAAAATGTATATAGAAGAAACCTGCTAGAGTGTGGGGATGATTCTTGAGGGAGCAGAAGTCATCAGCTGGTGGTTCTCTCTTACTTTGTTGGTACTTCTTGTGTCTGGTTCTAGCTCCTTGTTTCTCCACAAGCCTGGATAGTAGTCCCTGGAGGTGGATGGGCTGCCTTGAAACATGGTGCATTTGTGCTTTGAGTGACTTATTTCCATGTAGCTGATACTTTGTCCATGTGCATCTGGCCAATGCAATCAAACCTGAAATATTCACAGTAAGCAAATAGTTGAGTTATACCTGTCAATTTATACCTGGTCAGAAATTAGTAATCCATTTTGGAAAATCCTTAACTCCATCTAAGTCTTTACTAAATGTAATTCTCTTTGTGTCATTCATCAAATACCAGTTGCTAAACAGTTTTTAAATGTCCTCCAAGAGAAAATCTAGTATCCAAAAATCTCCCAAGAGAAACTAATTCAGTGCCACCAGGAGGCAGCATGAAGTAGAAAAAAATCACTGGATTTGGTTTTAGAAGGCTTGAATTCTACTTCTCTCTTGCCACTAATGGTGTCACTTTTGAAAAGCTGTCTTGTTTTTCTAAGGCTCAGTGTTGAATTCTGCAAAATGGGGAAAATTAAAAGCTACACACTGTCTTCTTGTATTTAAAACTTGACCACACCTAGCTTTAAGCTTTGAAAAGAGAAGAAAAAAACAAAAAACAAAAACCAAAGAAAACTCCCAAACCTTTCAGGTGGCAAGTAAATATCAAACCTTGTAACACTTGATAGAAAAGTAAATTAACTCTATTTAAAGAATATC
This sequence comes from Panthera leo, assembly GCF_018350215.1. NCBI lineage: Eukaryota > Metazoa > Chordata > Mammalia > Carnivora > Felidae > Panthera > Panthera leo. The sequence continues at coordinate 52,137,792 of NC_056691.1, read as the reverse complement.
TATCAAACTTCCATAATGAAGCATGGATTTTGAAATGCCTTTGATGAGAGTTGTTGTTGTCCCCCACCCCACCTGCCCAGGGGACTATTAATGAGTATCATGAAAGTAAAATTTACATTAATATATATGTATGTGGGATGCTTTCCTCAAAGTTATTATTAATATGGTAAAAATTATGTGATGCCTACTGTGAGAGACATCTGAGCATTCGAGTTACTTTTAAAGAGGTATGATGATAAAAGAAGAAAAAGAAAAGAAGAGGAAACTATTTTTGAATAAATAAGGTTTAAATGGAACCCCCCCTGCCTTTTTAAAGCATTCTACATTTTTCTTCTTGTGAATACTTAATGCAATGCAAGTAGCAATTTCCATTGATTTCATTATTATCAGGTTAGTTACCCATTTTGTATGAGCAGTTTAAAAATATTTTTCTTTAAAATGTTGATTCAATGGTTTAATTTGTGATGTTTGACACAAAACTAATACAGTGTCTTCATTTTTACAATGGAATTTTCTCAGGAATGCTGATAGTCCATTTGTCTTATTTTATTAAAAACTAGTAATATTATTTATAGATTATTTTAATCAGGTGAATTAGTAAGAAAGTAAATGATAGATATTACATGACTCATTGATTTGAATAAAACTTTAAAAGCCCCATTGAAATAATTATGTGCTCTTTTGATAAAGTATGGTGCCTGCTAGAATTTGGACTAGAATAATTTTTGTTGCTTTTCTACATGTAAACACTAGTTAATATTAGGAACAGCTTATCTGTACCAGTTGCAAGGATAAGACAGATACCATTTCTTCCCCTAGAATTTTAGTTTCATTGTTAATATAAACTACAAGTGTATTTTCTCTAATAGTATTAGTAAGACTAAATGTAAACCTAGGAACTTAGCCTAAAAAAACAAATTACATTTTTTATTGCAGGTGTAATAGAACATAATATCAAATTTTCTGTAAAAAAAAAAAAGAATTATTGTCTTTACAAAAATCTTTGCCCAAATCCAGTGTAACGGAAATATATGCAAAAATCTAAGATTCCCAGCACATTTCAGTTTCTAGGTATAGCACTAGAGAGTTTTTGAAATGGATTCTAAATTGGACTGCATAAGAGGATTTTGTGTCTTCATACAATCTCATTCTATTATAATGTAACTATGGTTAGCTGCAAGATATCTATCTAGTAGCCAGCATGAAGGGAAATAATTAGCATAAAAACTGTATTGCTCCTGGTGTACCAGGGGAGCCAACAACAGTGCCTTGTGATAAATGTTGATTTTGAAATGGTGGGCTTCATTTGTCAAAGAGAAAGAGTCTTTATCTTCTCAACTATTTTTTTATTGGACTTTTCTATATATTTTTTTCTCTCTCCCCTCTTTCTGTCTCTCTCTGTATATATACTTTGCATACTATACTTCATATATACTATAGTCTTATATACATTGTATTATATGTATTATATAGTGTATATTACATATATTATGATACATTCATATAATATTTTACATATATTAGATAGTATACTGCATATTATAGATTATGTATTATGTATAATATGTATTATATGTATTAATATAGATTATGTATTATGTATAATATGTATTATAGATACTTAAATCTCCTTTTAAAAGCAGTTCATAGTCCTTGTGTAATTATATTCTTGACTATTACCCATTAGTTAAGTATATGATTATGGCTTGCAGATGGTTTTTCTTTATGGTTTGCCATTAATTTCATTGCAGGTAATGAAAAACCCTAGCTTTGGCCTCAGTTAGTTACATTCACATCAATTAATTCTCAAATACTTACTGACATTAAAGTGATTTTCTTTATGATATTCAGGATTGAATGGTGTATGTATATTATATTTTGTGCTTAAGAATCTTGTAATATTGTTAAAGACAGAAGGCAAAAAGTGAACTGGAAGTTAACAAAGAATAGTCTGTCAACTCATTCAGAAAATTCTTAAGTATCTATTGTTCACAAGACTACAGAGAGTAATCATAACAATACAAGAGTTGTATAAGCAGGCAATTCAGGATAGGGTGAGATGAGAGTGGCCTGGGGAGTTCTCATAAAGAGGGGAGGAAATTGGGGCTCCTGGGTGGCTCAGTCGGTTAAGCACCCGACTTCGGCTCAGGTCACGATCTCGCGGTCTGTGAGTTCGAGCCCCGCGTCGGGCTCTGGACTGATGGTTCAGAGCCTGGAGCCTGCTTCCGATTCTGTGTCTCCCTCTCTCTCTGCCCCTCCCCTGTTCATGCTCTGTCTCTCTCTGTCTCAAAAATAATAAAATAAACATTAAAAAAAAATTTAAAAAAAATAAAAAAAAAGGGGAGGAAATTGATCTAAGGTGGAGTAGAATTTAAAAGAGCAATAAATATATAACTTCAGAAATAATTGAAACAGTGCACATTTACACAATAGTGAGATAGTCTTGGTGATGAGTTAGTACAAAGATGTGAACACTGATAGATTTCCTATGTTGTTAATGGAGTGGGAGAACAGAACTCATACATATAATTGGAGATATTGTGTATCAGTTTAACCCCATTGGAATGAAATGTAAATACTTATTATTTAAATATCTGTTACATTACTAATGTTCATAATAATTGGCTTCATAGTTCCTCTTCTAGGAATGTATCTTCCAAAATGCTCTCATCAATTTACAAAGATTTATTATGTATATAAAAGAAAAACATACATACTAAGTAGCTTCATATCCTGTAGAGAAATTGTGTTAGTAGTTAAAACCTTCCTATGTCAAATCAGCTGATGAGTACAAAAATAAGATATATTCATACCATGGAGTAATATTCTGCAAGAAAAAGGAATGAAATACTGATGTATGCTATAACATGAGAAAAACCTGAAAAACATTATGCTAAAAAAAGAAGCCAGACACAAAAGACCACATATTGTGTGCTTCCATTTATACAAAATGTCCAGAGAAGCGAATTTACAGAATTTGCAAGTAGATTAGTGTTTGTCAGGCCCTGGGAGTGGGGATGATAAGTTACTACAAATGGGCATGAGGAATCTTTTGTGGTGAAACAACTATTCTGTAATTGGATTGTGACTGTGGTTACACAAATCTATATATTTACTAAAAGTCATTGCATTGTTTACATAAAATGAGTACATTTTATGGTAGATAAATTATATCTCAATACAGCTGTATGAATAACCACAATTCCAAACAAAACAGTACTCCACTAAGTCTTCCCACAAAGTAAACCCCAGGTGCAGATGACCTCACTAATAAAATGTCTGAACACTTAAGGAAGAAATAATACTAATTCTGCACAATCTCTTCCAGGATGTTGTAGAGGAGGAAACACTTTATATTTTATCCCATGAAGCTAGCATTGCCCTGATACCAATACCATGAGAAGGCAATATAAAGAAAGGAAAGTACAGACCAGTACCCTTCATGAACATGATGTAAACAGTATTAATAAAACTTTAACAAATATAAATCAACAGTATATGAAAAGGTAATACATCGTGACCAAGTTGGGTTCATCTCCCAAATGCAGTGGTAGTTAAACATTAGAAAATCAATCCATGTAGTTCACTTTAACAGAATGAGAAATAAAAAGTACATGATCATCTCAGTAGATGCAATGAAAGTATTTGAGAAAATCCAACATTTATTCTTGATAAAAACTCTTAGCAAATACTCTAGGTATATAAGAGAAGTTCCTCAGCTTGATATAGAATATCTGCAGTAAGCCTGTAGCTGATACGATATTTAATGGCAAAAGACCAACTTCTTTTGCTGTAATCTGAGAAGGAAGACAAGAATGTCTGCTCTCATCACTTCTACTCAATGTTATATTGGAAATTCTATCCAATCAAGGCAAGAAAAAACTCAAAAAGGCAGATAGATTGCCAAGGAAGAGGAAGACATGCTCAACTGCTTGCTTACTGAAGAACTGAAAAACAAAAGAAAACAAAACAACAACAACAAAAAACCCAGACATCCCTTGGGAATATAGTTCAATAAACTTTGGAGTATGAATACAATGGATTCTGTTGCTGGTTTAATAAGGTAAACAGAGTGTTACAGTTCTTTAAATATCATCAGAGAAAAATCTGCATTATATATTAGAGATTAAGAAGAACAATGTAATTGTAGAACAATGCTTAGTCTATGGTAGGTTGATTGATATAGTCAACAGGTATTTATTATATACCTCCTCTGTGTTAAGCACTAGGATAGGCCTTCTGTATATATTATTTGTGGGAAGGGGCAGATATAATTCTTTTGAAAGACTTACAGGCTATTGTGGGAGAGAACTATAATGAAACTGAAATAAATTGAATATGTAATGAGAAATTGTGTTTTTTGCAGAAAAGAAACTAAGTAGAATGGTGTGGATTTACCCATGAGTGTTAGGAGAGGGATGGGAATATTTAAGACATGTCTGGTACCTAGTGAGCACTTGGTAGAGAACCTTGTAATAAACTAATTCAAACCATTCTTCTTTCCCACCTCATTTTATTTCCTTTCATATCCAGTAACTTGCCTATCCAGTGTTTAAGAAATACAGGGCACCTGGGTGGCTCAGTCGGTTAAGCATTGGACTTTGAATCAGGTCATGATCTTGCGGTTCTTGGGTTCGAGCCCCACATCGGGCTCTGTGCTGACAGCTCAGAGCCTGGAGCCTGCTTCAGATTCTGTGTCTCCTTCTCTCTCTGCCCCTCCCCTGCTCGTGCTCTGTCTCGATCTCAAAAATTAAATATAAAACATTAAAAAAAAAATACATACTCAGGGGCGCCTGGGTGGCTCAGTCGTTTAAGTGTCCGACTTCAGCTCAGGTCATGATCTCATGGTTTGTGGGTTCGAGCCCCACGTCAGGCTTTGTGCTCACAGCTCAGAGCCTGGAGGCTGCTTTGGATTCTGTGTCTGTCTCTCTCTGCCCCTCCCCTGCTTGTGCTCTGTCTCTGTCTCTCTCAAAAATTAATAAGCATTAAAAAAAATTAAAAATAAATAAATACATACTCTACTTTCTTATCACATTAACTTCCCATGTGTTGTTACATGAATCTCTCACGTGCAATAATTTTCATATCACAGTCAGCATTCATTGAGCACCCACTATGAACAAATGCATCGTCTTAAATGCTAGGGATTCACAGTTGTTTGAAGCATATCCTTGTTTTTTAGTTAACCTAATTGATGTCTTTTTCTCCATATGTAATTTTAAATCATTTTTCTTTCTTTCTGATTATAAAAGTAAAATACATCATTGGAAGATTCAGCATTACAGAAATAACATAATTTCAAAGTGAAAGAGCTACCTGAGGTCCCCTTTCACAAAGTAGGAAACTATATTGCATAAGAAATGAGAGAAGAGTGAGACTGTGTACTGTGTGGTTAAGAGGCAAGAGGATTAAGTGGTCAGGGACCAGAAAAGATTTGAGAAGACAGATGGTACATGGGAATTTTAAAAATACAGTGTTAAACCTTGTACAGTGGCACTGCTTCCTGTGATCTCTAAATCTTCAGAGTCGCATAAGTCTTAGTAACATTAATGCAACTGGATGCCTAGTACAGACTGACAACAGAGTTCATTTTTGTGTCAGAATTGGGGCAGCGAGGCAAAAGAGCCAGCCTGTGTGGGTAAGAGGGTACTAGCAGATACACCACAGATGCCCCTCCCTTCATCTTTTCTTTGAGGGGACTTACCCATCTAATGCATTTACCTGTGTCTTGGATATATGCCTTCCAGCATACCTCCTCCAAGTAATTGTCTAACATACCCTTAAACAGTGGAGCCTATAGTGGGTTGTTTTATGATTCTGTACATGGCTTTAATTGATATTTTTTTATTGTTTGCCATAAAAACTCATTCTACATAACCAAATTAGATTAATGGCATTCCATCTTTTCTTTCTTTTTTTTTTTTTTTAGTTTATTATTTTGAGAAAGACAAGAGACAGCATGAGTGGGTGAGGAGGAGGAGGAGGAGGAGGAGGAGGAGGAGGAGGAGGAGGAGGAGAAGGAGGAGAAGGAGGAGAAGGAGGAGAAGGAGGAGAGAGAGAAAGAACTCCAAGCAGGCCCTGCCCTGTCAGTGCAGATCGCAACTTGGGGCTTGAATTCATGAACCCTGAGATCTTGACCAGAGCTGAAACCGAGGGCCAGATGCTTAACCAACTGAGCCACCCAGGTGCCCTGTTGCCTGTTCTTTCCTAAAGAACTTTTTTGACTAAAATTACTGGAGAGCATTCTAGAACATATTCATATGTTAATGATCTTATTTTTGTAGATGCTAAAATTAAGAGGGAAGCATTTACGGTTGGTTCAGTATTCAAGATTCTTGCAGGGTACTATGTAAACTTTGAACAAAAATGTAGTGTATCTTTGGCAGAGAAATTATAATCAAAATAAAGAATGGATTATTTTGTCATTCATTCTCCTTGAAAATATGTATGAATGAGACTGATAAAATTAATGTGAAATATGATATGAAATGAATTGTGCATGTTATTATCGGTGCTTATGGAGCTTAGCAAAAGCTGTTGAGTAGAGGTACATTGGATGACTGTCTTGTTGGACCTGGAACTTTTACTTCTCTTTTCTGTCTACAGGAGAACCTACTGTGCATTTTATAGAGAGAGGGATGAGGGGAGCAAAGCTTAGAAAAAGAACATTCAATGATTATGTTAATGTAAAGTTCAAGGGAGGGTACACAGTTTGATTCAATAGAAATTAATGATTTAAAATTATAGCTTTAGAATATGGATGATAATCAGAAGTTTTATCACTAGTAATGGTAGAAAAACATGGAGAAGTTTTTGCATTTGGGGGAGATAATCACTCATCTTACCATTTAGTTCTTGTGGGAGAAGAAAGAATGTAGAATCAAGTGTACTAATTGCTTTATAAGAATAAAGTGCTAATGAATTTAATTAATAATTCATACTAAGTTTTGATATGTTGGAAATAGTATTTAAAGGTAAAATAATCTAGTACTTACTGATAAAACTATTTAATTTTTAATGTATCTGCATAGCTTTGTACACTGGGAGCCCCCTACATGAAATATCCTTTTCCAGAATATCCAGGCAGGATCAATAGATCTTTTGAAAACTAGCCTATATCATATTCTCAATAAGGTATTCCAGAAGCCTGAGACAAAATGCAATCTTTCTTCTTTTATAAGTTTCTGTTATTATATGTATTTTTAAAATATATTATTGTTATTATTATTATTATTATTATTATACACTGCTCTGTGTATCTTTCCAAACCATGATGGGTCCTTGATGGTAAAAATTATACCTTATTTGTCACCATTTTAAAAAATAATTTAGAATACTGTCAGTTTTTATTCAATATTTTTGGAATGGATTGAAATGTGATTTTTAGAACATCCTAGACAGTTTAAAAATGTGTCCCAAACTATCACAATACTATTCCCAGTTGGTAAAGGAGATAGCGTACAGTGGTTAAAAGTTTAAAGATTTGTTTTCAAATCCTGATTCTGCCATTGACACTAATTGTTGGACGTCAAGCAATCTCTTAGTCTCGTGAAGTGTTAATTTCCTAATGTGAAATAGGTGTGATAACACCTTTCTGCCATACACATTTTATATAGAGTTTATGGTAATAGAATAGTGAGTGAAAATAAACTTGTATACTCTGTACCTGTACAAATGACGTCATTATTGAATTAAATATATATTTAAAAGCCATTGATAAAATATCAAATGCAGTAATGTGAATCACTTTTAGAAACAAAGTGTGGGATTTATATAGAAAACCAAAACCCAAACTTGAAATTGATTTCTTTCTATTGCCTTTTTTGTAATATTTCATCAAATTTTCATATACCAATTGTATTTTATAGATTACGAAGCAAAGGTGACAATACAGATTGGACAAGGGTTGTTTAACACTGGTTATAGATGGATTAGTTGATAACTTTCATGCAGTCATTTACAGTTGGATTGAAGACTGTTGAACAACTCTTTTGGTGAATAATCGCTCCAGTGTTTTACCCTCTCTTGAAATTACAATTTACGTAAAATAATCTGTATTTTATTTCTTTATTTTGAACATTTGACCTCTTCAAGCACTTGTGTCTTATTTTCTTATTTGTTACTTTCTAGATCACTGATAGAAAATTCAAAGAGCAAGTAGTTACTGATTTAATAGTAGTTTGCTTCTGGGAGATCCACTATTAATGTGTTCTGATAGTAATAAGGGGTTATCACTCTATGCCTAAATCTAGTTTGTTGGAAATAAATTATGTTTTTCGTCTCTGCCCAGCATTCCTATTTGGCCGATGTTACAGAGTCTAATCAGATTTTCTGCCATTCATTTTGCTGTGATGGAGCATTTTTGTAGGTATTTTTGACTTAAGTCAGATTCTTAGGGCATTTTTAGCTTTAACTTGGGTTTCATGTATCTGAGAAAAACTCCAAGGTAGATTAGCCTCATTTCTAAACTTTATTCCCATTTCTGTAATAGCTTTTTATCTTAATGCTTTTGAGATTGTCTTGGTTATATGTGATATTTTTCTCTGATTTTCTAAAGGTGTATTGATAGTTTTGTTTTTATTCGGATTCACTTTGAAGTGTCTTTTTCTTTTGTCACTCGTATTCTTGCTGACCATAGCATTCAGTGAAAATGCATTCACCTAGCACAAACTTGTTTTTTTCATAAGTGTTTTTAAGCAAATGGGTATTTATCCCCTTTGTCTCTACTGCTCTCCATTTAAACCTGCTCAGCGGGTCTAATCTTTTCATTGCTTGTGAATAAAATCTCAAATAGGGCTCATATCTTAACTTATTTACTATTAGAAAAAAAAAATGCTCTGTGATCAGTTCTAATCATGAGAATAGTCTCATTTCTGTTATAACCTATTCATTTAGTAAGGAAGTCCTGAACAAACAAAGAAAGAAGACAGACTATTAAATACAGAGAACAAATTAGTGGTTGCCTCTGGAGAGGTGAGTAGGGGGATGGGCAAAATAGACAAAGGGGATTAAGAGGTACAGACTTCCAGTTATAAAATACATAAGTCTCAGAGATGAAAAGTACAGCATAGGGAATATAATCAATAATCTTACAATAATATTGTATGGCAACAGTTGGTGACTACATTTATTGTGGTTAGCATTGAGTAATATGTAGAATTACCAAATCAATATGTTATACCCCTGAAATTAATATAACATTTCATGCTGATTATACTTCAATAGAAAATCAAAACATTGCACACCATTAAAAAATCATGTAGAGTGTAAATATATACAATATTTATTTGTCAACCGCACCTCAATAAAGCTGAAAAAAAAAGTTGGTTATTAAAAAAAAAAAGAAGGAAGTCCTAAATTCATTTAGTGATAAAGTTTTGCCTACCTTAGCTGCTGCTAGTTTTCTCCTGTCCATTTGTCATGGGAAAAAGAGGAAGTTGGTCAGCCTCTCCTGTGTTTCCCCTAGCTGACTTCCATGTTTTTTGTCCTGTTTAAATAGGGTGCCTATGACCCCTTTAAAGCTGAGTTTCAGAAAAGTAGAAGAGGTAAAGGTGAGGTCTGATTTATTGGATGTGAATGTCACCTTGGCAATGTTTTTTCAGGGCTTGGTGGACTCCTTGTTTTACCTTAGGATGTCATGGTAGACATTAATGTTGCTCATCAAAAATTTCTGTGCCTCTTGAGCACATGGTAGGATAGAACTTATAGGCTTTCTGTGTTTAGGTGAGGCCCTCTGACCAAGGAGTTTTGAGCAGAAGTGGCAAGTGTCACTGATAGGGTGAACTGGTGCAAGCATCTCCAGAGATCTTTTCCTTCTGACACTGCAGTCAGGAGCTTTAGAGATGGTGGCTGTTCTGTCCTCTTGAGCCACTGAAACTTTAACGAAAAGACCCAGTCTCTGCCCACTGCTGACACACAGCAACCATGTTGTATGAGCAAGAAACTAATCTCTGTGGTTTTAAGCTACTAAATTACTGGGTTGTTTGTTACCACAGTGTAACATAAGCTATCAAAACAGAAAGATACATGACTTTCTCAGAGGGAGTGGGAGTATTTGTATTTTCTATGACACAAGAAATGCTTTTCCTTTCAGCTAGATGCATAATATTCCTGTCCTACTTCCTGGAAATCCAGAAATCCATCTCTTCTGTTGGGATGACTTTATCCCTGTATGCATTCTTCTTGGGTTGGATTTGAAATGTCTTCTAAACAAGTTTTTCTTCTAAGTTGCCCACCTCTGGTCTTCTGGAAACATTTACACAATCTTGTGTCTCCTGGGAAAGTATAGCTTGACCTCTCTCTACTGTGCCAGTTCAGGAGCATAGTCTTTCATTTTTAATGCCATTTATAAGTGGCTTAGAAAATATGAGATGACACAAACTGTGCTCTAATAATCCTGTGGAACACACCCTACAACAGTGGTCTTAGAACAGTCTTCTAAGACAGGTATTGGGCTTTATTGTTTCCCTTAGGCATTTCAAGCTTTTGAAGTGGTTTCCTTAAAGCTTCTTCAAGGTGTGAGGTGAGGAGATGGTATTTATACTACATCAACAACTCAAAAAACTTTTTTCTGTAGTTTCCAGCCTTTTGACCAATTGAGCTTCAAGGGACATTGACCACAAAACTGGCTTTTGAGTTTCCATGAAAGTTTTACATACATGACCTAGCACTTCCATTAAAAACATGGGGTGGGGCGCCTGGGTGGCTCAGCCACAGTGTCTAACTCTTGATTTCAGCTCAGGTCACGATCTCGTGGTTCGTGACTTCAAGTACCTTATCGTGCTCTCTGCTGTCAGTGCAGAGCCCACTTTAGATCTTCCGTCTTCCTGTTTCTCTGCCCCTCTGTGTATGCATGTGCTCCCTCTCTCTCAAAAACAAACATATATGTATTTTTAAAAGTCTTATTAAAGAAAAAAACTCATGGGGATACTTGTCAACTACTTTTGCATTTTGGCTTTTGGGTCTTAACTGAAACCCACACAGAAAATGTGTGATTTTATATCCTGCCTAAGACCGTTGTTGTAGGGTATATTCCAGAAGATGATTAGAATGTGGTATGTGTTATTCAGTATTTTTAAACAATTCATAAATTGAATTAAAAATACATTTGCCTACAACTGCAGAGTCATGTCATCCCTGTATCACAACATTATTTATGGGAAGCTTTGACAAGTTATTGTTTTGTTGTTAAAATCAGTATGATGCTATGCAAAATAGTGTCCATTCACTCACTGGTCATTAAAGCTATTTGGTGTTTCTGCAGGTGTCGCTAAGTGGAATTTAGTGAGGAGACTTATGCAAAGTGTATTTATTCTTGCCATTTTAGGAGGACCTATACTGAAACTTCTGTTGTCAGTCACCACCCACTTATTCCAAAAGATTGTTCTGGCTAAAACAGTTAGTGAATCATTCTTTCAGAGTGGTTACTTATAAGTAATATGAAACACTTTAGGTTTGAGGAGGGAGAGACTATGGAACTGTACAAAAGCATAATGTATATTATAGATTAATAGCATTATCCAGTGCTCACTATAAAATTTTAAACTTGATGAAACCATGAAAGGAGATGATACATTTTGCTACCCTGAAGTGAAACCCTGGATGATTTATCCTGAAGTAAATAATTTTAGTTAGCAAACAAATAAGCAACACTTCTAGTGTATAAGTACCATTATAACTTTATAAGTATTATTTTATCTATTATTATTATTAATTATTATTATTCTCTTTATTTTCTGATTCACAGTCTTTCTTGTGACAAATTTATCATCACATTTAGATCTAAGCCAAATTGATGAAGAGACATAGACATTTCCATGCAAAATATTTTTAGACTATTGGCTCTTGGCCTTCAGGATGATCTAATTAACAGGGTTTGAATAGCAACATTTGGAGTATATGAAGAAAGGAACATTTTCATACTCTAGTCAAGGCTGGGTTATTGTATGGCTGATAATTATGCACTTTTAAGTTTCTGTTTTCCAGAGAATGCTAGCAATTTAAACTATACATTTCTGAGCATCAGATGTTTCTTGGCAATGTTTGTGGAGTGTGACATCTTCTGTACAGATGATTTAAAGTTAGAACTGGACACTGCCACCTCCTGGTAGCCTTATAAAATGCTGTCACTTCATTCTGCACTGTAAGCTTTTGGGGTATCTATTTAAAAGCTTAAGTGAGGTTAAATGCACTTGGAGGCAGGGAAAAAAAAGGTAGAAAGAAAGGTATTTGTATTACCAATTGCAGCTGAGTATGCTTCACAGCTCCTAGTAGTGGATAAAAGAGTGAATTACCCAACCTGGGATAATAATGAGCAGGTGTGAAAAAGGTCACATTGTAATAGCCAATGACCGCATCTGTTGGTCCTGAAATATTTCCTAGCACTTGTGGCATGTTCTTTCAAAGTCTTCTCTGCCCCAGCTCAGAAAATCAGGCATTTGTTTTCCGCCATCTAGAAAAATTTCCGCATATTAGGCATTAGACCTCAATTACCTGTCTACACTTTCATAGCCTTTGTATTGCTTTTTAATTAGTTAATTTGGGTTAATCTTTTATCTCAAATTAGACCATGGGCTTCTTTAGGGCAAAGACATTATAGATTTATTTTGCATGCTTGAGACCTGGCACACTTAAGAGTGTGTTCTATCTTTGTTTAACACCTGGGAAAGGTTTTCTGTCAATTTAATGGTGGCATTAAGGAGGATCTTCCATCACAACAACAGTTGTACAAAGTGCTAGGAGGAAACCAAAACTTTTTATTTGTTAATTTTAGCATCTCTTTTTACCTTTAAAAAGCCCCAAGTTGCATATGTTAAATATAGTGTCTGAGGAAGATGATGATATTCTGAAGAATCGAATGAATACTGTGATACTGTAGACAATTCTTTACATATAAGAAATACAGCAGGAAGGAAGCTTATCAGTCAAATACGTATATTATAGGAACAAGAGAAGTTCAGTGGAAAATAAAGGTTTTTAATGAAATTAGGTAGTTAGAAACCATATGTAATTGAATGCTAGACAACATCTTCCTGGTTGGAAGGAGTTAGTCACAAGATGCATGAAAGTCCCAAGGAGCCAATATAGTTTGATAATTCAATGCCATTTGTTTGTGGGGGGAGCATTAAAGGAAAAATATATTGCACCACAATATATCCCAAAGGTGCAAAGCATCACCTGTCTTCCCCAGTCTTTCTTAATTTTCTCATCTAAACTGGAACACATAGAAATGATTTACGAGATTTTATTTTCTAAAATCTCCCAAGAATAGTGTATACCTAGTACCATGCTAGATGCAGAGAAGGGGAGTTAACTTATTACATGCATTGATGGCTTAGGGCATTAGAGCTTTATCCAGGTATAAATTATTGTTGAGGTGAGGATATCTGCAGCATCAGGAGATGCTCAATTTATGTCTTTATGGCAGAGAGCTGCAAAGAAATGGATGCTCTCTTGAATATTTGCCTGTGACTGAATCTTAGTATATTTAATACCATAGAGAATATCCAGATCAAATTTAGCTACTTGGCTAGTAACCGAAGTTTAATATGAGCAATGTATTTTTTCCAGGTGAAACTTTATGAATATTTTTCAGTGTTGCCCTTAACAAATTTTCCTAAATAGTAACTACGCAAAGATTAAAAATTGCTAGTTAAATAATTTTGCTCTTATTTTTCTAGATTGTTTTGTTTTAATAGGGATACTTTTTTTGTACTTTCTCTTTAATATTTTGAGTCATTTAAGCCTGGTATAATTGCCACAGTTACTGGGGACAGTAACCTTAATGTGGCCATAGATCTCGAGAATAAATTCACTTTTCTTTGACTAAGTCCAAATGTGAGCATTCAGTAAATAAAAGCTCTGAATAATATATTTAAAAGTTATTTATGTGCTGGAACAATTGAACATCTATAGCCCAAAAATGAGCATTTAGCTAAACTTACCACCTTGTCCAAAAATTAACACAATCTGGGTAGCTGACTGAAACACAAAGCATACAACTATGTAACTTTAAAAAAAAATGAGAAAATATTCATACTTAGTACTAGGCAAAGAGTTCTTAGATTTGACACCAAAGGTACAATCCATACAAAAAGCATAATTGATACGTTGGACCTCATCAGAATTAAAATCTTTTGCTCTGCAAAAGCCCATGTGAAGGGGATAAAAAAGCAGGTTAAAGACTAGGAGAAAATATTTACAAACCATGTATTTGGCAAAGGACTGGTATATAGAGTAAATCAAGAATTTTCAAAGCTCAACAGTATCAATGTAAATAATCCAGTTAGAAAAGGAACAAAAGGTATGAAGAGACATTTCACCAAGTATATATAGATGTATATATAGATGATGGAAACCCACATGAAAAGATGTTTAACATCATTAGCCGTTAGGGATATGAAAATTTAAAATTCAGTGAAGTATTGGTACCATCAGACTATGTAAAATAACATTAAATACTGGCAAGAAGGCAGAGAAATTGGATCACTCATACTTTGCTGTTGGGAATATAATATAGTTTAGCCAATCTAGAAGAAAGTTTGACATTTTCTTATGAAATTAAACCTGTCTCCAATATACCACCTAGAAATTGCATTATTAGGCATTTGTCAGAGAGAAATGAAAACATATATTCACACAAAAATTAATACACGAATGATCATAGCATTTTTATCCATGATAACTGCAAACTTAAAATAATCAAATGTTTCTCACTCAATAGGTGAAAATTTAAACTGTGGTGTTCATAGCATAGAATGCAATTCAGTAATATATAGGAGTGGTCTAGAGATATATGTAACAATTTATATGAATCTTCAGGGAATTATACTGAATCAAAATTGCCAATTTCAAAAGGTTATGTACTACATGGCTCCATTTATTATAATATTTTTAAAATGACAAAATTATAGAAATGGAAAAAAAATAGTTGTTTCCAGGTTTTGGGGTAGGTTTGGAGGTGAGTGTAGTTATAAAAAGGCAGCATAGCATTTTCTGTGGTATTGGAGCTATTCTGAATGTGGAGTGTAGATATGTAGAACTTATGGTATAAAATTGTGTACAACTAAAAAAATACACACTCAAAAATAAGTGCAAGAAGTACTGGGGAAATTTGAATATTATCAGTGGATGGTTTCAGTGTCAATATCTTAATGATACTGTACTGTAGTTTTGCTAGGTGTTACCTTGGAGGAAACCTGAATAAAGGATGTATAGAATTGCTCAGGAGAGATTGGAAGTTTTAGAGGAGACACCCACATCCTATAATCTTCTGTGTTGCAAAACCACTCAGGGACCTCTTGCTACCTTGTGATGAGAGCAGATTTGGTGTGGGGGAGGTAGATGTTAGGAAAATTTGACCTTCATTCCTTGTAGAGTGTAGAGACTGTTGTCTGATATCTTTCTGTAAAAAAGCCAAAGACCAAAGTCTGGATGAAGCTGTCTAAGGTAGCAGAGCAAAGAAAGAAAGCTGCATTGAAAGTAGGTTGTACTTCTTCCATTGAAGATGGGTAGGAGATCCTGGTTTTGGTGGACTGCAGAGAACATTGGATACCTAAGATGAGTCAATGCCAGGGTGGGAGGACCCCAGAATAAGTCTACATGCAGTGGACCATGGCAGTGGGTGGGGTGCGGCTTCAACAGTCAGCTGTAGGGCCATGGTTTATCCCAGTGAGTATTGTAGAGAAAGGTCATCAGCAAACTTGGATTGAGTTGTGAAGGAGAGTTGACCTCAGAGTCCCACAGAAGCTCTCCTTGAAAGAAAGAGCCAACATTTGGGGGATTTGCCGTGTCATTATTGAATGTGACCTTTGCAACCTTTTTCTTTTTATTCACCTGCCCATCTCTCCAACTTAGGTGAGGCCAGAGACAACCCAGTGAGTGGTGAAGGAAGAGTGGAAAATTAAGATGGGGAAAGTAGTAAAGATGTGAGCCTTCTCCCTGAACTCCCTCCTCTCTCCAACCTTATGCAGATTTCTAAGACTGAAACAAGTGTGAACTAGGGGAGGCAAATCAACTTTAAACTGAATTACAAAGTGAAATTTTTCACATAAGAATTAGACTAGTTATTAATACTTCAAAGGTTCAGAAAGTTTTGGGATTGGCCTAAGATATTTCAAGGACAGGAGGTTTGAAAGCCAAATGAAGACCCAGCAAAGCTATATCCTTTATACTCCACTGAATCTAGCCCGTTCAATAAAGTGGTATAGATGCATATATATATATAGATACACATTTTGTTTATTATCATTGTCTTGATATTAAAGAAAGACTAGAAGTTTACATAATAAAATATTAATGATAGTTATGTCTGGGTGATGTTATTTCAGCTATTTTATATTTAGTTATTTAATCTTTTGTACATTTTTTAAATCTTTTACAATAAGAACACTTTACCTTTATAGTTATAAGAATATTATTTTAAAATAATGTAGAAAGCATTTTGGACACTAATTTCAGTGGCATATAACTGTGCCCCTATATATAGCTCTTAAAGTGTTTGAATTTTTTGCTGATTGGCCAGACTTCCCAGATTTGAGAAATCTATATCTTGGAATAACAGCTAAGAGTAATTTTTTCATCTATAATTGAAGGTTTAGTTAGATGATTGTTAATGTTTTCTTTTCAACCCTGTAATTCTTCCATATTTTTCCAAATGAATAACTTATTCATTATCATTAGATGTGGCAGTGTTGTTCTAGGTAATGAGATTATAGCAGAGAATAAGAGTTCATTTCCTCAAGCAACTCAATACTGCAGATGAGATAATGAAGAATTATAAATCTGTGTGGTCAGGGCAATAACAGGGGCATGCACAAGGTGTTGTAAATCACAAAGGAATAGGATGTTTTCTAAGAAGGGGAGGGAGGAAGGCTTTCATAAGGAGGTGATGTTTGAGCTGAGTTTGGAAAATCAACAAGCTAGGAAGAGTAGAAGTGAAGGAGGGTCACCTAGGTGGCTGAGTCTGTTGAGTGTCTAACTTCGGCTCAGGTCATGATCTCATGGTTCATGAGTTTGAGCCCCACATTGGGCTTTTTACTGTCAGCATGGAGTCCACTTGGGATCCTCTGTCCAACCCCCTCTGCCCCTTCCCCCTCTCTCATAAATAAGCAAAAATTTACTTAAAAAAAAAGTGAAGGAGCAGAGGATGCCAGGCTGTGGAGACAAGGGAGGAGGATCCTGAAAACTAAGAGGGTATGTTGCATTCTGGTTCACACTGAGTGTGAGTGGTCTGAGTGTGGACGATGGAGGTGGGTGGAGTTATCAGATTTGAGGTGGAGTGGTCAACAGGCAATAGGGATATGAATCAGATTCTGAGTACCCAGAGGGCCTGGAGGAAAGACCAATTCAAAGGCAGTCAAAGCATTCCATGTGAGAGAAGATGAAGTCCTAAACAAAAGGCAGTGGTAAGGGGATAAGAGAGAGACATGTTGCTGTGTTTGGATGTGAAGAATGAGGTCAAGAAAGGAGTTACATGATTTCAGTGATACACACACACACACACACACACACACACATATGTAGGTGGCACAGATGAGTAGGTGGCAAAAAATGACCATCCCCCAAAATTACAAAGAGGTACACCTTCCTCTAACATGCTCCAGAAGCTGTCAGTCCTGCAGCAGGGCAGATAGTTTGGCAAGCATAGCAGGAAGTGGATTTCAGTCCTTATTCATCCCTCTAGCCAGCATCCTATGTTATGTGAACAAACTGCAGAACCAGAGGCCTATGCCCTTACTCTAGCCAAATAGGTGGAATTTCTTCAGCCCTTTCTGGGTTTGTATCAAAAGAGGCCTGTGAGGTGCAGAAAATCAAAGCAGCATCAAAGCCATTTTACCTCGGCTTAGCTAAATTGAGATAGATTAACAGGATGTAGTTTCAGAGCAAAGAAGACATTTATGAGCTGTTTTAGCATGAGTAAGTTGTTCTTCCTCCCAGCAATTTGAGAAAAATGTTAATAATGTTTCACTAGAAAAATATTTTTCTCTATGTATAAAACGATCAGTTGTTTTTCTATATTATTTCTATTGTACTTTGGGACCAACATTACTTTTGCTGAAATGAATCTCCATTGTAATAATGGAGATTATTGAAAAAAGATAATGTGAAGAATACAAGTGCAGGTTTTAGATTTTCAAAATATTTTTTTCAAAATGCTTCCAGAAAAATAGAAAATTTATCTTACAAACCATCTTCAGATGTTCCTTCATATTTATTACTAGATTGGTAGCATTTTTAGACTATAGAACCAGCTCTAAAACCAGGTATAAATTAACTGGATGCAAATACAATAATGATGTCTACTTCATGTGATAGTACTGAAACCTTATAGCAGCATTCATATAATAAATATATTTTTAAAAATGTTTATTTATTTTGAGAGCGAGGGAGGACACAAGCAGGGAGGGGCAGAGAGAGAAGGAGAGAGAATCACAAGCAGGCTACATGCTGTCAGCGCAGAAACTGACGTGGGGTTCCGTCTCACAAATTGTGATATCATGACCTGAGCCTAAATCGAGTCAGATTCTTAACCAACTAAGGCACCCAGGCACCCCCCATATAATAAATACATTTGAGAACCCCTGTATAAATGCTGCTAGTGCAATATATAACATGGATGCCACAGTTGGGAAGAGGTTGGAGAATGCAGGTAACTTTATCACAGATAGTATATGGGTAATTAGGTCAAAAAAATGATCAATTCCCTACCTTACAGACACCATAGAGTATTTTACATTAATGCTGCTTCTAGTTTAGTGGGAAAATTGAATTAGCTGAAAATAGTAACATAATCCTGAATTGAAGATGAACTCAGTAGTAAGAAAGCTTGGAAAAGTCTACAGAAAACATATGTGATAGTGTTCATGTGAAAGATTGTTTACAACATAACTGTGAAATAACACTATTTACTGCTACTGTTTAATCTTACTCATCTTTATATCCCTGGAGCCTAAGCACAGTGCCTGACCCCTAGTAAGTGCTTCAAAAGTGTTAAATAAAGTCCTCATTAGTGGAACATGCATTATAATTGTATTATCCTAGCTTCCTGATTTCTGGGTCCTGCCATCCTTAAGATGGTGTCAACCACATGGAGAAATTAGGCAATGAAACATCCCCAGAATGTTTTGTGTTCTTGGCAGCTCAGGCAATTTTAAGAACCTGAATATAACCTGCCAGATGGAAAACAATGAGAGTAATAATGATAATTAGCACAGGGATCAACAAAACTAAGTTGAAAGTGATCAGTAATGGTTATTTAAAATCAGTGTTACCAGAATAAACAACCAAAACAATAACAACAAAACCAGTCATAATAAAAACATCTATTGGGGCACCTGGGTGGGTCAGTCGGTTAAATCTCTAACTCCTGATTTTGTCTCAATTCATGATCTCATGGTTGTGAGATTGAGCCCTGCATCAGTCTCCATGACCATTGTGAATCCTATTTAAGATTCTCTCTCTCCCTCTCTATCTCTGTTCCTCCCCAGCTCATGCACACGCATGTGCTCTCTCTCTCTCAAAACAGATAAACAAACGAAAGCACCCATATGTACATTATGACTAAAATTGAATAAGAAACTTTGAAAAAAGATTCCAAGTTTCCTTTTTATTAATAATCTATTTGGAAATGAAATATATGAATAACATACATTTGAATAACCTCCTGAATAACATTGGAAATTCTTTTTTTAATTTTTTTTGATGTTTATTTATTTTTGAGAAAGAGAGAGACAGAGTATGAGTGGAGGAGGGTCAGAGAGAGAGGGAGACAGAATCTGAAGCAGGCTCCAGGCTCTGAGCTGTCAGCACAGAGCCCGATGAGGGGCTTGAACTCACAAACCACAGGATCATGACCTGAACCGAAGTCAGATGCTTAACTGAGCCACCCAGGTGCCCTTTTTTTAAAAAAATTTTTTAAACTTTGGAAATTCTTAAGCTACACAACATGCTTTAAAATTTTTCTCATATATACCAGAGTCATAGTGATAATGCATTTAAACGTATCTAACATATTGAATACAACTATATTAATATTGTATATCTTGTTTCTACTTGTCTATTGGGGGTCTTGCTTAAATCATACCAGACATTTTGATTCTTATTGATGGCAAATGTGTGTTATCTCCCTTTTTGTCACCATGGACTAATGGATTTTAATGCAGTTGGTGTTTGCAGTCTTTTAGAGTCCAATATCAGTAAATATTAGCTACCCTTTGTTCTAGACACCATATAACAACTTCTCTTTGATACTGACCTGCTTTTTACTTAGTATTTTTATCCATCCAAGACCAATAAACCTCTATGATTAGCCCTGGAAATAACTATTCGTATGCATATTTAGAAAACTACAAAATTATTAAAATTAGAGATAATACCATGTCATATAATTAGCACACATTTTTGAATGAGAAGATGCTTATAATTTCAAAATTACTATAATTTTTCATAGTTATGAAAATATTAAGATGGAAATTTTGGACAAAGGCAAATATGATTGTTTAAAACACAGCAGATTATAGTGTCCTTGTTGTTTGCCCTACACTGATCTCGGTTTTATTGTGCTTGGATTGTAAGAGATTAGCATAAACTGCCTAGTAAAATGTTGTCATTTTTTATGTTAAATTATGTAGCAGTACTTCCTACTTATTCTAATAATATGAGTTAAAAAGGTGTCATTTTCAGAAAAAACACTGGGAATAAGTAAATAATATTATGTTAAATTTCCTTACACTATTTTAAAAATGTATATATTAGCTTTATTTGAACCATAAGAATGTTTGGGGACCCATTTTATTGCCAAGCTATCAAGTAGGAATGGGTACAAACAAGTCAGTTTACTCACATTTTGTTATAATTAGCTTTCTTTGGTAATTTACAGTAATTACTGGCAATTAAAATATGTTTAATTATTATAATCATATATTTTGTACACTTTATTCTAGTTAGATTGGCCATCTGTCTGATGACTTTTTAATCTGTTGCTTGTGGTAACAGTCACTAGATTATGATTCAATACCAACTGCTCTTTAACAAAGAAAAAAGATTAAGATTCCATATTAATGCATCTTTAAATTACAAAGTTCAGGGGTGCCTGAGTGGCTCAGTTGGTTAAACGTCTGACTCTTGGTTTCAGCTCAGGTCATGATCTCACAGTTTAATGAGTTCAAGCCCCATGTCAGACTCTGTGCTGACAGTGCAGAGCCTGCTTGGGATTCTCTCTCTTTCCGTCTCTCTCTGCCCCTCCCCAACTTGCGCTGTCTCTGCCTCTCTCAAAATAAATAAATAAAAGTAAAAAGATGTGAAGTTCACAATAAAACTAAAGTTTACAGCTCTTCTCAAAAAAATTGAAACGTATATTTTCTGTTTTCAGATTACATTAGATAGAATAGTACATGTACATAGCTGATGAGATAGGATTGATTTATACATACATACTAGATTTTTGATTTCTATAGAAAATAGACATGGTGTATTTTCCAGATGGAACACCTAATATAAGATGCAAAGTTATGATTTGAACCTGTTTTTTTCTTACATTGGCTTTGGCAAATGCTAAAGAAAAGGAGCTAAGTTTCATCATGTTTTTAATTTGGAGTTTAGAGACTTCTATGAACTGGGTAAAAATTGGATTAAAATAATTAATTCCAGAGTGAATCAGTCTACTGTAGAGACTTGAATCTACATAGTTCCCTTAGAGGTTAAAGCACTATAAAAATATAAGGTCCTACATTTTGATTTTCCTTATCAATAGATGTTGAGTTAAAATTGTGTTCTTGTAATAATATGCAATGCGGAAAGAAGATTCTCTTCACAGGAATCTGATTTATAATTGTCTTTGCTCAGTTCTCTAGCAGAGTGAGGCATGCTTATATATTTATTTTTAACGATGTAATTAAAAATTCACTTGAACTATCTGTAATGCTCTATGCAAGCAGGTTGATTGTGAAGGAACATTTTACAGTGAGCTGTGGTACAGCAGGAAATGTGCTGTACTGGGACACAGAAGACCTTGGTTTACATGTCGCCTGTGCTTCTTTGCTTGTTTTGTGAGTTTGTGGAAGGAACTTAACCTCATTGAAACTCCAGGGGAGGTATAATGATTTGTCTGCCTATGATTGAAATTTGTATGTATATATAAAAACTAAAGAGTGAAAAGCCTTTAACTTAACCATTTGTAAACTACAATTTTATTATTATTGTCATACCTAATAGTATGCAAGTTTTATTGTTTTTCCTAGGGCCAAGTATATCTGTGTGCCTTATCTCATGTAATTTTCAATGCAGATATATTCAGTAGGCATTGTTAGCATCTCTTTATAATAAATGGTGGAGCCAGGATGCAAACTAAATCTTACTAAAACCCGTGCTTTTAGCTAGTACGCTTTTGCTATGATTTCACTTTTATCATATTGCTTATACTAAGGAATCCTAGAAATTGTTACCTTACTAATCATTAAATATTTTAATGTCAGTGAAGTTCTTTTCAATCATTTCATAAGTACCAATTCACCCTGCCTTTCAGGGCACCATTTGTAAAATGGGAATACTCTGCTTTACCCACTACCATTGTACAGATTAAAAGGAGAGAGATTATGTCAAAGCCCTTTGCAAAGTTTAAACTGATTTTTCTCCTAAATTTTTACGGAGATTAGCTATGTGATCTTGGCAGGTCGCCATTTCACTTCTTTAAACATTAATGTCCTCTTGCCTTTCTCATGGGGTTGTTTTGAGTATAATTGAAATAATGTGTTTAAAGTATGTAATGTACAAAAACAATACCTGGCATATAATAGACATATGTGGTAGATTGAATGCAGAAATTGCCCCAGTTTTTCATGTTTTCAATGTGACTTTGCAGTTCTTCCCATCAAGAGATGGAATTTATTTCCCAGCCCTTGAGGCTTGTTTTGTTCCACAGAGTGCTATTCTGAGGTATGCCATTTTTCGCCAAACTCTCTAACAGCCCAGCATGCTCTGTTCTTTCTCTTGAATTCCTGTTGCACCATCAAAATCCTAGAGGGAAATGTGATACCCCATGGAATAGCGCCCAGTCATAGACCAGCCATTCCCTTGCCCATTCACCAGATGAATGAATGAGCCCAGCTGAGATCAGCTGAGCGGGGCTTAGATCAATGGGACTTCCCAGCTGTTCCTCGAGAGTCTATTTAGATTTGTTAAAATAACTGGTTGTTGTTTTAAACTATTACGTTTTGGGCTATTTGTGACATGGCAAGAACTAACTGATAACATGCCCCTCCCGAAGAAAAAATAGGCGTTATTATTGTTATTAGGATTTCTATATATGTAATAAACTTCATGACAATGATTATTTACATTTGGGAACACTTATTTTGGCTTGAATGTAAGGTAATTTTTTCAAGCTTATAAAGCCTCCAAATAAAACAGAACAAAATAGAAGAAATAACTAAAGGAATTCATGTTATATAAAAGTATTTAAAACTTAATTGCATGTGGCTTAATGTAATGGGTAATTAATCCAATGACCAAATTCCTTCCAGAGAGATATATGTATTCTCTTAGAAGAATTGTCTCATACTTTAGTCATCAACCTGAATAATGATGCTGAGAAGCAGAATCACCCTCCCCTCCACTCTCTCCCGCCTTGTCCCCAGTAGAGCATGAATTTAATGTGGTTTAAAATACATCTACTTGCAACTTCAGTAAACACATTAACCAAAACTTTTAGCTTGACCTTAAGAACATATTAAGTGAAATTCCCTAAGAGTCCATATAAAAATATTTTTTTAATTTTCAGAACATATATTTGTGTGTTCTTTCTTTATTATGAACATTAACCAATTGCAAATGCAGTTGACTACTTTCTCTTGGTTTGAGAAAATCCTTCAGTTGATTGAACACAAAAGGGAAATGGCACATTGAGCCTGCTCTGTTAAAATTTGGTGTTTAAAGTGTGTTTTTCACTGCAGAGCACATTTAAACAAAGTTATTTACATATGCATGTATATACTTGTCCAATTACTTTCTTTATCCTTGTTATTCACGTTGTGGTGCTTTAGATAAGAGCATGTTCTTTCACTGCAATCTTCTTATTAAATTAACTTTATTTTCAAGAAGCTCTAAGGATGAAAAGCACTCTGCATGTTAAATATCATTTAAATATTATATGAAGTGCTTCTTAAGTGTTACATTTGTAGGTAGTAGAACAAAGAGAAACAGGTAGGCAATGTTGAAGGGAAGGCTGAGGGCAACCTAATGGCTCTCTTAAATTTTTGGAGGGCTACTTTATGTAAGAACACAAACAGCTATTCTCTGTTGTCATCAGGGGCATTATAAGAGCAGAACATGAGCAAATGGCCTTAAATCTCAACAGAGGAAATTTAGGGGATAGATAATTTATTCATTCAACATAAATGAAACAAATATTTACTGGGGGCCTACTGCACAAGGCCCTGTTCTAAGTGTTCAAGTTAAAGGTGAATAGACCAGACGAAAGTACCTGCAGTCATTGTACACATCCCTTCTTGCTCAGAGAATGATTTGGAAACTCAACCCCAGGCCTACTGGCTCCTGGACTTTCCACTTATTTACGGAGTTGCACAATGGAGTTGCAGGCATTATAGATTCTATGAATGATGCTGCAGAATATTTCTGAGGCTTCAGGTTGTCTGAGCCTATCGTTCCCCTGTCATAAATGACCAGAGAGATGGTTAGACCCTGTTCATCCTCTCTACATTGAAGAATTTGGTTCACTTTTTCATTCAATAAAAAATATTTTGGGGTGGTGAAATAATTTCTTAGCTTATTCAATCAAGATTTCTTGTTTCTGGGCTGTGGCAATTCATTTCTTGATGATATTTTTCTTAGTTTGTTTCCATGAAAATAGAAAATTGATTGCCCTTGGCATCCTGGTTCCTATTTTATCATTTGCAGATTTATATTCCTATTCCATTTGTTTTCTTTCTGCTAATATGGGCATATGTCACATTCTGGGTTTATCATTTATCATTTCCTGGATACAATTAGCATTTTCTTTGGCCCATATGCAGAAAATGTTTTGCTCATGATTCCTTTTATAGACTTCTTAATTTACCTATCCTAAGTAGGGGTCAATTTTTACTACTTGAGATGTGAGTAGCTTTAGTTTTTTATTTATCTCACTGTGCTTGGAGGGTCTGCTAATTTAGGTGAGTTCTTCTTTCCCTTTTAATCCACCTCTTTGAAGGAATAATTTTAAAATATGAAATGTGTCATTTTCTTTTCTAGCAAATATGAAATGCTGTGGATTTTTCTTCTAATGGCATTTACCCATTGCCATGGTGATGGATTCGCAGACTAGATCACTTAAAAAAAGAAGAGAGGGAAGGAAGGAAAGAAGGAAAGAAGGGAGGAAGAGAGGGAGGGAGGGAAGGAGGGAGAAAGGAAGGAAGGAAAGATGAAAGGAAAGAGGGAAGGAAAGGAGGGAGAAAGGAAGGGAGGAAGGAGAAATATAGAGACGTATTTCTTTGCTTGGTTCATAGGTAGAACACTTACACCAAAGGAGATTAATCTGTTGACCCACGTTTGGTTCACATGCTGGCTTTGCCGTGCATTGAGGTCATTGGGCAGCATTTCTCCCTGTTGAGGGAGCTAGAAAACTAGAGTTTATTGTCAGTCATCCTGGGGAGTGCCAATATGCAGATCTGTAGTATTTACCTTTTCTAGCCCAGCTTCTCTTTCAACTGTGAAGTTTCCTTTTCTTCTATTGGACTCTCCAGCTGACTTCTGAGCCGGTATTTGTGATTAATTTTATATGTGCCTCCTGTTTGAAATCTGCTTCTTGACCTTGACCTGCCATACTTAGGACTTGGATCCTGTGTCCTGATTCCTGCCAGACAGATTCCTATCCATGGAGACTTTTCTTCTAATTGGTTGGTAATGCAAATCTCCAACAGAATAAGAGATGGGTTCCTGAAAATTTGTTCCCTGTGATGTTTTCTAAATAGAATTATTTAAAATACATGGGGGGGTACTTGCTGTTTAAAGGCCACTGGTTATAAGGTATTTTATAAAGTGACGGACCTTTTTATTTTACAAGGCAATTATAACCCATACCCCCCAAATTCACCTGTCTGTATGTGTTTTGTACTAAAATTCCTCAAGCCTGGGCATATCCGGGGCCAGCTCCTCTAGTCACAAAAACTGAATCTCGCAGTTTTAGGTCATATAATTCACTGAGACCATAGTGGCAACAGCCATACTCAGAACTACATGGAATGTGGCATTTCAACATTTCTTTTATCTTTCTTTCAACTTGAATTTAATTAATTCAGTATTTGTTATCTGTTTGTATTTCTTTTAATGTTTACGGTAACAGATACCTTAGCTTTTTGTTGTTGTTGAATCAGGAGTAAAAAGTAGGCCAGTGCTGGGGTTGTTCTGCATGGGTTATGTGACATGTCACATTGGCTAGCTATAAAGGCCCGTGGCCCTGCAGTGGAAGAAACCCAACATCTGATTCCTTTGCTCATTTCGTACTGTAACAGTTTATTTCAATTTCACCTGGCTCTTTTATTCTTCTTTCTAGGATTGTTTTTGGGTTCTCACTAAATTTGAGGTGCTTTCTCAACTCCTTTTCTGGTCCCCATATTATCATGCATCTAAGAATGTTGCAGTATCTGAGATTTATAGTTTTTAAAAAATGTAACTATTTCCAAGCAATAAATTTAGCGAGAGAGATTGCTCAAAAAATTTTTTATTCAAAGTTAGTTACATAAAAATTTTGATCTGATGATGATACATAAGTGATGGAGTCAATTTAAGCATAATAATAGAAGATAATACTTTAATAATAAAAGCCACCTTATAATGAATGCTCACTTTGTACTGCAGAGAAATCATTACTGATTTTTACAGTAACTCTGTGAGGTCAACATTTTTGTTTCCATTTTATAGATGAAGAAGCTAGGCTTCCTGGAGGTTTTATAAATTGTTCAAGGTCACTAATTAGTACATTTGAATCCTGCCATTATAATTCCAAAACTCATCCTTTTGATTATTCCATGCTGTTACATATATCCTAATTTTCAATATATATAACAGTTTGTCATTACGAATACGAAGTATTCTTTAATAGATGTCGATTGTGCTTTTACGGAAGTAAATTCTACCCAGAACCATCATGTTATGAAAGTAATACAATGGATAAGGAGCCAGTCAGTTTTACAAAATTTACTCTCTGAGAAACATTCCTATACTGTGTTGTTGTTTGTCTTTGTTTTCTTCCTTCTGTTTCTTCCCTTGCTGCTATGTTGCAACCTTGACCAATGGCTCTTCTCTCTTTGCCTATTTTCCCTTTAATTGTTAAAATGTAAAGGATAGATAGAAATTATAGAAAGAGCCCAGATGTTTCCAGATACCCTCAGGGTATACCAACGTCCTTTATACTTATGAATGATTCTTTCATGGGACGAAGGTATATCTGAGGGAAAGATGGTATAGAAGCTTTGCAAAAGTGTGTGAGCACATCTAAAGGAAGCGGTCTCGAGAAGCAGCAAATTTTTATCTGTGATTTTTATGATGCTGTAAAATTGAGAAACAATACAGGAGAAACAGGGATTCATATAGTCTTTTGCTGGTCATAGTAGTCTAGATTTTAGCAGTACTGGTTTTTGAGCTTATTGTTAACTTGCTGAAACCAGGGGAATGTCTTTGAGGTGTAAACTTGGAAGGATGTGCATTCTTCTAAAGCTGAAAATATGCATACCTCTCACACATAATGTGGGGAATTTTCACCTACTAAAGTCCCTGTAATTTGGTAGATGTCTTATTTACACTCTTATTCATGATCACCTAATTCTGTAGAGCTGTAGGTTCAAGTAGTGTTTATTGAAAGTTTATTGGAAGTGTTTACTGAAAGGGGCAAAAACATAGGTAAAAAATGGATCAGATATTCTTATTTACTCTCCATTTTCATGTTTGTATGTGTGGAAGAGAGAGGTGAGGGTAATTGTGTGTGTGTGTGTGTGTGTGTGTGTGTGTGTGTGTGTGTGTTTCCTAGTGTGATAAATGAAAGTTTAATTATGAGACTTTCCTCCCAATATGGTATCTTCCTGTAATTTACTGCTGCCTTCCTGCGATCTACCTACCTATTGATTCTTTTTCATTTTTTATTCATTCAAGTTCATGGAATAAATGTGTTTTTCAATAAGGCTTTTTAACTGAGTTGCTCCCTTTTAACTGTTATCTGATTGAATTTTAAGTTTTGATTTTGAAATTAAATCATTGTAGAATGTTAAAAATGAATTGAATATTATAGCAATGATAACTTGAAATGATAATGCATACTTTTGCCCAGGGTCCACTTTATTCTATATTTTAAGATTTTATCTGTTGTAGTTTATCATGGAAATATACTGCAAAAATGTGCATCCACGCATCCATATTTTTAGAGTGTACTAAGGAAGTAGTAGAGAGCACATATAAGCACTCAGAAATAAATACAATGAATAGGAACTGAGCATTTTGCATAGTCATTAGTATCCTAGAAAGGTATCTAGGTTAATTGAGAATGTAACTATGTTTTCCTGGGAAACAAGCATACCCGGGATCTAAACAATGGTATTTGTCCAGAAGTTCAACTTGTAGGGGCGCCTGGGTGGCTCATTTGGTTAAGCGTCCAACTTCGGCCCAGGTCATGATCTCCCGGTTCCCGAGTTTGAGCCCCACATCAGGCTCTGTGCTGACAGCCTGGTGCCTGCTTCGGATTCTGTGTCTTCGTCTCTCTCTGCCCCTCCCCCACTCTCATTCTGTCTCTGTCTTTCAAGAATAAATAAACATATATATAAAAAAAAAGATGTTCACCTTGTTTTGTTAAAAGGCCATGATGCAGCAAGGAGTGAAAATGGTATATAACATCACAGAAATGATGAAAGAAAGCCTTATCTTTGAAATAATTTTAGATTTAGACTGTGAAAGGAGCATTTTATCATGTCACTTTCCTTAGGAGGTAAAGACCAGCATCTTTAAGGAGATAGCTGTTCCTAGGTGATTTGGTGCCTGCCTATGTCAACAGCCTCAACCAACTCGACCTATAGCAGTCTGAGTATAGCCACAGAAGCTTTCTGTTTGTTTCTGGAATGCCCTAGTTCTTTGTTTTTCAGGGCTTTGCTGCTTCCCTTTCCAATTCCTGGATGGCTCTACTTGTGTTTGGTTAATTCCAACAAATCCTTAAGTACTCCGCCTAGGAGATACCTCTTTGAGAATGTTTTCTCTTCACTCCCACTAGAATAGGATTTATTCTCTATACACATTGCTTCCAGCAAGTGTCTTTTTAGCTTGTAACACATTCAAAGTTTAAAATATGTATTATATTATCAATTGTTTGCTGTATTTCTTGCTAGAATGTAAGATACGGAGACCATTTTTGTCTTGGTTCGTCAACCCTCCTCCACCCCATGCTTAGTATAATGATGGCATATAGTTAGTGCTTGCTACATGCTTGTTGATTGATTGAATGGGTGGATAAGTATGTGAATGTATAGATAAATTCAAGGCCAGAACAATGGAAAGGGAAAGGGCATGGAATAGAAAGGGTCAGAGAAAACAAGAGAAGGAACATAATGTAAATATTAAAGGTAGATGACATGGTGGGAGGGAATGGTGGAAGAAGTTGTTCAATACTTGGTTAACTATTTGAAAAAGGATGAGCATGGAGGTGTGGACATTGGTAAGAATGGAAGAGAGGGATAGTGTTTGCCTTTGTAATTTTAACTTTGTCAAGTACTGTATCCTTGGCATTTGATTTTTGAGGAAAGTTTTCAACACAGTGTCACTGATAACTGTATTCATCACTTTTCTTTGTAGGGTCTTTAGGGAATAAACTCCTCTTGTCTTCCACCTAAAAGTTCTAAAATATTAACAATTTCTAAAACATTACATTTGTAAAGATAGCATCAGCATCATCATTAGTGGAAGAAAAAACTAAGAGATGTAAATTAAAAACCCCGTAAGAGGGTTAAGGTTTTAAAAAAACTTTGGATTTGGGAAAAGAAGATCTGAGTAATGCTTTCTTTTCTGGGGGCAAATCCAAGTTTTATGGGCCCTTGAAGATTATATATTTTGGGAGGCTGTTTTAAAAGTGTTAATATAGGGGCGCCTGGGTGGCGCAGTCGGTTAAGCGTCCGACTTCAGCCAGGTCACGATCTCGCGGTCCGTGAGTTCGAGCCCCGCGTCCGGCTCTGGGCTGATGGCTCGGAGCCTGGAGCCTGTTTCCGATTCTGTGTCTCCCTCTCTCTCTGCCCCTCCCCCGTTCATGCTCTGTCTCTCTCTGTCCCAAAAATAAATAAAAAACGTTGAAAAAAAAAAAAAAAAAAGTGTTAATATAAAATTAGTAGCAGGGCTTTGGGAATAGTCATTGAAAACAAGGGCCCCCGATTTTAATTAATTGCACTAAAATGTTCCCTTTGCTCAACAGTGTTCATATGAACTGTACAATTTTAGGAAACCACATTAACCTCTTCAAAAAAAAAAATTAAAAAAAAAAAAAAGAGGGTGCCTGGGTGGCTCAGTTGGTTAAGGGTCCAACTTCGGCTCAGGTCATGATCTCCCAGTTCGTGAGTTTGAGCCCCTGTGGGGCTCTGTGCTGACAGCTCAGAGCCTGGAGCCTGCTTCAGATTCTGTGTCTCCCTCTCTCTCTGACCCTCCCCCACTTGCGCTCTGTCTTCTCTCAAAAATAAATAAACATAAAAAAAAGTTTAACTTCTTCAAACCTCCATTCTCTCTTACGTAAAAAGTGCAAGCCGTAATTTCCAGTGCAATGTTGGTGTGATTTTGTAAGCATATAGTTTATTTTATAGGAAAAACTGCTTTGCAACTGGAATTAATATAGAATTATCATTGCTACCATTATAATATTAATTAATTTACTTCATCTTTATGACCACATTTACAATATTGCTTTTTTTTAAGTGGAAGAACAAGACAAATCAGTACCTTTTTAGTGTTTCTCCTAAAAAACTAAAACTTGCTGACTGGTATTTAATGCTCTTTTTACTAACCCTCATTTATTCATGGTGATCATGATCAGTTAGCACTGACCATTTATGAGGGTGTGCTGAGTCAGGTGTGGACCTAAGCCAGCTGACTGGCTAGGGCTAAAAATACTCAACCATCTACTATGTTGCTCAGTTAAAGTTTTTTTCTAGATTCCAACTCTTACTTGTCAGTCAAATTCTAATTTTTGTCTTCAGGGAATGAAATTATTTGATAACTCCCTTTTCCTTACTGCTTCTGGTTCTTGTCATTCTATCAGAAAGAAAAAGGAAAATATTTTTTTATGATAAAAGTAAAAAGTTGTATTGGAAGTTTGTAGAAATTTCAGTTATGTTTTTATATAACATCTGTCTCTTTAACTTGATAGTTGTCTCATATTTCTGCATTTCCTGATAGCATTCCCTGGGGCTGAAATGCTTAGAAACAAATTATTATATTTTCAGTTATTTCTTGGGTGCTGGATTTTCTGCACAGGATGTAATTAGTTACGCTCTTTCTTGTGAGTATAAATGTAAGGACAGACATACAAGATGATGCACCATTTACCTAATACACCCCTTTACCTGTTTTGAATGCTGAAGGGGAACCCAGTACTCCTAGGTCTGATCATAGCACTGCTGTGTGCGTGTGTGTGTGTGTGTGTGTGTGTGTGTGTGTGTGTGAGAGAGAGAGAGAGAGAGAGAGAGAGAGAGAGAGAGCTGGGAAAGAGAGGCAGAATGAGAAGGGGTGGCAGAGGCATAGACGAGGCAAGGATACACATGTCTCAGAATGTGTCTGATTATACTGCCACTTTCCCTAACTAGCTATCTTTCAGTTGTTGACAGATCACTTCCAGCCCCAATAAGACATATCTGTCTCTGAGGCCCCCTGGATAGCCCTAGTAGCAGTCCGAGGGGAAGCAGACAGATGATAACAGAAAACACAAGATGATCCTCAGCAAGTTGCCTGTCTTTTGAGAGCCTTATTTTTGTCATGTGCAAAATGGGAATAATTATAATTACCCAATAGATTGTTGTGAAGATTCAGTGTGATAGTATATGTAAAATGCCTGGAAGGTTCTAAGTGCTCAGTAGTATTTGTCACTCACCAAAGGGTTTTCGATGGACATTGAGGCCTTGATGCCATGCGGGGCCCATAGGAGGTGGTGGGTGAAGATTCCCACATCAAGACTAAGGTGCTGAAGCTGCTGTTTGTTGCTTGGCACCACCCCTGTGTGAAGAAGAGGGTGGAAAAAGGCATGTAGAGCGAAGGAAAGGTGGAATGCTGTGATTGGAAGAATTTAAGGATTAAAAACACTTTTTTAAAAGATTCTTTCCTTTTTGAAAGCTTCAAATATATTTAAAAAATCATTCCCTCAGGACTCATGGTATTAAAATGTTGCTTTATAAGTACTGCTGAGTGCCCTGAGAGATGCTACTCCTTAATGTTGCATTTTAATGCAGATGTTCAATATATTCAGCAAAGTAGTGTCTAATCTCCTAGAAGTAGTGGAACCACTGTTTCTTCAAAGAGCAGAATCAGGGCTTCTATAGAGTAATTTTCATATCAGTAAAAGCCGATGTAAAAATAGTAATCCATTGACTTCCATAAACAATGAATACTGGGATTGGTGTTGCCATTATTTTAGTGAAAGCCTCAGAGAACTAACGGGTCTTGTTCAAGCTCACAGAGCTATAAGTGACAGAGCTGGAATTCAACCCTGGCCTGGCCTATTCCATAACTTTTAGATTTTTTAGAATGAATTTTTAAAAAGTCATCCAAAAAAATTGTCTTTGGGCTTTGACCCATCTCTCTGCCCCCTATGAGTGTGGGGAATTCTTCCTGTGCACATAGATAGACATCATAAGCATCTCAACCATGCCCTGATATATATTTATAACCCAGTCTCTCTAGGTCCTGACTCAGCCCTTCATGATCTTCCTTCCCATATTAGTGTTTTGACTCCATCCTTTCATGGTCAGCAAATTAACTTCAATAGACTTTTACGTTCTTAATAAATAATTGATAGGTTTGGTTGACATGAAGCATGAAGGGGATTTGTCATGTAATTGCATTTAAGATTCTATATTTTCAAAAGCTTAGTTGAAAATCTTCCACTGAAACTTCTGTTAAATAATTTTCCAGAAGTCAGTCTAAACCTAGGAAGTATTATGAAATACTATTCTTGGAGTTATGTATTTTTATAATGACACAACATGAAGGTTTGGGAACAGTCAGACTAAGTATATTTTACTGTGTTCTTCAGTTCAAGAAAATTTGATTTCACTTTTTCACAATGTGGTACACATGAAGGATGCCAGCTGGTAAAACTTACTTCTTATTTATCACTCATGCCTTAGGGAGGAAAAAGGATGAGTCCCAGGGAGAAAATGAAAACACATGGTGTACAATTTTATTTGAAACGATGTGAAACTTCAAAATGTAGTGTGTAATAGATCATCTTATTTAATTTCCAGTGCCTGTTCAAAACAAAAAGGAAAGTGAGTACTTTTGTACATTAATATTTTCAGTTTTTACGCAAAGCATAATCTCATTTTACACATTTCCCTAAATTGTTCATTATTGTAGATATGTGAAATTCATGCTTAGTCTCATGTCTGACTAATGGTTTTTCATAAGCATACATGGTAAATCTTTTATATATTTGTTTTTAGTTCTGATTCCATTACATATGCATTGAAGGAAAAAAAAGATTTTTGAAATAATACAAAACACTATAAATAGTCTTGATCATTGTGTTGATGTGGTAAAATAGGATACAAAATTTATTCTCAGTTGTTGAGATATTAATTTCCTTCTTGCCCTAGATAAATATTCTCATGAATTTTGTATTTATAATTAATTTCAATAATTGTTTCACATATACGTATAGATTCTTTCTAGCATATATGTCTGTGGTTTCCTTTGAGTTTTTAAACTAGACTTCATTTTTCTTTCATGACACTTAATATTTCTTCAAAAAGATGAAATCCAAATGGCCGTTTTAATAAGCTTAGTAGGATTAATCTCACACATGGGTTTCAAATGGAAAATATTTAAAATTGATGGGAAGAGACATGGTTAAATGCAGTTTGGAGAAATGGTTGGAAATTTTTTTTTTTTTTTTTACTTAATCATCTTTAATTTTCTCTCTCTTACCACATCAAGAAACCATAATCTGACAGAGACCAAAACACGTGAATAGAAAGAGCTTGCTCCTGCATAGCAGTGACTTACTGTTAGGACCATAGTGTAAATTGAGAAATCCTTTATCATAGCTTTTACTTTATAAAAACTCCAGTTTTTGATATGCCATGTCTATAAAATGTGTGTTGATATTTTAAAAAGTTGAAGTAAAACATACAGGGAGAGAGAAACCCTAATTTAATTACTGCTGCATTAGAGGTGATATTTTTAAATTATTGATTTCCAGAATATACAACTAAACTGAATATTAGGGGAGGAGTCAAGAGACCCTATTCCAATCTTGGCTAAGAGCTTTCCTCCCACCACACGACAGATGTTCCTATATGTTGAATGAAAATAAGATAATTGCATAATTTTTCTCAACCTTACCTCTATTCATATAAAATAAAATGTAATGTAATAAAAATTTAAAATATAAGGATGAGGTAACATCTTCAGACCCAAAATTGTGATTTCCCTAATTCAGGTTTCAGACAGGCTTACTATAATCACATTATACTGAAAATAATCACTAAATCAACCCAGAAACTATGAATTTGTTTGATAGTGTGTGTTGTATGTATGCATGTATAATGGTTTGTGGAGAGTGACTACTGATTTATTATTATTTTTTACATGTTTATTTGTTTATTTTGAGAGGGAGAGAACATCCTTGTGTGTGAGATGGGGAGGGACTGAGAGAGGCAGAGAGAGAGAGAATCCCAAGCAGGCTCCATGCTCAGCATGGAGCCAGGCTGGTTCTCATGACTGTGAGATCTTGACCTGATTGGAAGTCAGGAGTTGGATGCTTAACCAACTGAGCCACTGAGGCACCCCTTAATTTACTCTTAAGTTACAGACTAAGATTATACATGTCTGCAGAAAAAGAGGGTAAAAAGTAATTGCCATATAAATTAGTCATGGATGATTCGTGTGTCCAGGCCTGCTGTGTGTGTGTGTGTGTGTGTGTGTGTGTGTGTGTGTGTTGTCTTTTGTTGTTTTCTTGCTTTCAATGCAGATTTGTGAAGGAAGAGTTGAATTACAAGGAGTAATAGTTGGAACACACTGATATCAAGTGTATATTCTCTGTCATTAAATTTATTTAGGATCAGCCACTCTTAAGATTGTTTTTCTTCTGCAGCTTTGAGTTGAGTCATTTTGCTACTGCTTTGATCTTACTTACATTTAATTTCTGTGATTGTTAAATATTTTATGAGTAACCAAAACATCTGTGAAATCAAAAATTATTTACTGATATATTTTTTTTCATGTTAAGTCGGTGCTTTCTTAATCCAGAGTTCTCTTTTTCATGTATTTCTCTGACTAAATAATTCTTTTTCAAAGTTTATATTAATTAAATGAGTTTTAAATGAACTATAACCAACTTTGGGTTCAGTCAGTCAAGAGCCATTTCTGTGATTAGTTAGAAATTAGTGAAACATCACTACTTGTGTAGATTTGTATTAAAATAAGTGGAATGATTGAGTTTATCTGTGATTGCTAGATTACTAAAATTGGCTGTCATCCCTCATTACAGCTTTTATAATAAAATAAATAACTATATAAAAATACTGTAGTCACCATTTTATAATTGTCAAAAGCTATTGAAATTTAAATATATGATTTACTCTGAGAAAGAACTTTATATTTTAGGAGTTCAGCAGTAATCCATAGGCAGAGACTTTCTCACCTGTCATTTGGTAAAGTATGCACCACTACATTAATTTTAAAGAAATCAGTATTTTTTTCTCATTATAACCACCTTTTCTCTTTGGAGGGAAGGTAAACTTACTTAGGCTTTTGTATTTCTTTATATAAGGTGTATGTTAATAAACATGATAGAATTTCATCTAGCATTAAACAGAAAATTTTGAAAGTCTGAAATTTTACTTCCTCGGAGTTAAAAATTAAAAACTATTCACCCTATATCTTTCTAGTACTTTTCTATCAGTTATGTAATATAGGGATATCATTTACAGAATCAAAACCCTGTGCTATGGCACATATTACATTGCAACTCTGCTTTTTCTGTGTGTCAGTATATGTGGGAGACTTTCCTTGTAAGACATATTGGTCGGCCTCATTTTTTTTTAAGTTCATTTATTTATTTTGAGAGAGAGAGCATGCAGGCAGGGGTAGGGTCAGAGAGAGAAGAGAGAGAGAATCCCAAGCAGGCTCCATGTCCAGCACAGAACCCGACGTGGGGCTCGGTCTCACAAACTGCAAGGTCATGATCTGAGCTGAAATCAAGAGTCGGACGCTTAGCTGACTGAGCCACCCAGGTGTCCCAGGTCTACCTCATTATTTTTTTAATGCCTGTTTAATATCATATTAATGAACCATCATTTATTAAACCTTTCTTCTCCTTTAAATGGATATTTAAATTGTTTCCAGATTTTTGCTATTAAAATTAACAATATAATATATAATTTCATGTACAATGTAAATATATAGTTTAATATAATATGAAATATATATGATTTATTTTGTAAGTGTGAGAATATTTAGGTGTATCAGTATATTTTTAAAAGCAACTGACAGAAATCCAAATAAATAACTGACATGCCCAAACTGAGAAAACACTCTATTGTCTAATATAAGAAAAGTTTTTCAGGTATATCAGTTTAAGGTATGGAAAGGTTCAAGTTCAAGGTTTTTAAATGTCTCTGAATCTCTGACTTTCCTCTGTATGAGATTTATTCTCAGTGAAGTTCTTTCCATGTGTCAGAAAAGATGACAGTTTAGGTTTATATGGTCCTTACATGTGTCAGCTTCTAGCAGAAATTCTCTCCCTGGAACCATGTGAAGATTTTCCAATGGGACTACATACACTTCTGTTAGTTAACTAAATTTTGAAATAGTCAAAGAAGGGAGTAAGGACTCCATAGTAGTGCATGTCCAATACCATGGTTAACAATCTCCGCCATGACAGCATAGGATGGAAGAAGTTCTTCAAAGAAAAAAGACAAAAATAATAGACACAGGGAGACTTAACCCTTCAGATGTGGGTAGATGTAGCCAAATTACACTTCTGAAGCAGTTTGTACTGCAGCCAAAGTATATGAAATAATTTCTCTGCATCATGCCAATCCTACATCACATTGATCATTTTAGTTTAATGCGTTTAAAAAAAAGTCTCGTATTCATTTTATTTCGTGTTTCCCTATATTAGTGAGTTGTGGTTTTATTTTCATATATTTCCTAGTCATTTCCATTTATTCTATGGATTTTTTTTGTCTATTTTATATTAAGTGATTTGTCTTTCTTACATTAATTTCCCAGAAATGTTACATATTCTGAATAGTAATACTCTGTTACCTAGGTATCATAAAAGTTCTCGTCTAAATTACATCTTTCAGCTTTTCTGTGTCCTTCATTACACCGTATTTTTTATGGCTTCTGTTTAGTGCCTGTTCCTCGGGAAGGCTTGCCTCATTATAAGATAGTCTCAGTGTTTCTTGTAACATTTTTGAATTTTTAAAAAAGTTATATCTTTATTGTTTAAAAACAAAACATATGTAAAAACACATATAACAACAAAACATATATAAAAACATAAAATATATTCTGCCAATAGATAGGGGGACAAACAACCATGCTTTGGCTGTTGCTGGAGAGGAGATTAAGGCTTCCTCTAGGAAGGTGTCATGGCTATTACTCCCTAACCACAGACATCAGTAAGGAAGTGCCTATGTCATCTATGTCATCTGGACCGCTTCTTTCCTTCTTTCTGCACCACCGTCCTCAGCATGTTTGCTCTTGTGTTCAGACTTATTTCACCTTAGTCACAAGATGCCCAGCGTTGTATCTTCCCTTGCTGGTGTCCAAAGCAGAGAGGAAAGAAATGCAAATGGTGGAAAGGACTTCATATATGTAGCAAAATCTTTCCCAGAAGGATTCCCAGCACACATTCCCCTATATTTCTTTGGCCAGAAATGAGTCTCAGCCTCCTTCCTAGGTCAATCCTAGACATAGGTGGATTCAGTCTCTCTAATCAGTTTAAACCAATCATTATTCACCCACTAGAGCCAGGGGTATGCCACTTGAACGAATTTGTTAGCAAGAAAAAATGTGACAGAAAGGTTGATGAATGGGCAAACAATAAAGTCTAGTACCACAAATCTATAACTACTTTAGAAATATACAAATACTTTAAATTTAGAGAGGGTTTTCATATATTAGCTTGTTCTGTTTATCTGGCGTTCATGTTAAGGACAGTTTTTTCTTTTATGTTCACAGATAAGAAAACTGAGATCCAAAAAATTACATGATGTGTCTGTAGTTGCAAAACTGGTAGGAGACAGGATAGAATTTAATTCAGGTCTTTTAATTCCTAGTTTAAGACTTTATTCTTAGTTCACACTGTTTATTATTTAAACAAATACGTCTTTAAATATTAAGAAGAATGCAATAGTTTTAGATACGTGTCTGAAACATCATCCACAAAATTCTAATTTCCTTTTATCCTTAGATATATTAAAATTGTCTTGGAAGGAGCTAACCACTAGAGAGTTGCCTTTTGGTAGAAGGAAATAGTCCCTGCATAGCAATATACATAAGTAATTTCTCTCACAAAGGAAACTTGCAACTATTAAATTAGGTATAAAAAACTTTTTCACAAATGTGTTCAAGGCAAGTTGAAAACATGAATTGGGTGGTTTCATGGATGATTTCCATTTTTGTGGGAATGAGATACAAGGGCGAGATATTTTGTGCACAATATTGCACAGTTCAAAAATATGTATGAAAGACTTTGTTGCTGTAAAGGACTCCACTGGCTTTAAGATATTGCTAGACTTTTATTTGTTTTGTTTTCTAAATAGTAGAATAAACCAGAACAGATGCTGTTTTTGTTTATAGTCTCTACCCATAATACTCCTCTATCTTTTACAGAATATCATTCAGGTTTTTTATTGTCTATTGTAGGAATTCATCCTAAAGCAATCTGACATGTCACATATAAGCTCTTAAGACTTCAGCTCTCTCTTGTTTCAAGTGATAATGCAGTACTAAGAACATTAATGTCTGAGGATCTCTTCTGCTGACAGCCAGTCTGACATCCTGGTTCAGATAAACTAAATTTAAGTGTGAAAACAGAAGTAAACATTTTCTGCATTTATGAATATTCCAAGCACCCAGGGTCTTCATGGATCCTTATTATGTTAAAGTTGTTTGTTTTTCTTTAAAACGTCCTTGTTCAGTGGACATACATGACTTGCAGGGGTGCCAATTTATAATTCCTTTGATGTTTTATGGTCTGTTCTTGGATGTCTAAAAAGTGAAGAGAAAAATCCTTTCCCATTACTTGTTTATGTGATAGAAGATAAGCATTGTTTGCTTGCAATGCAGATTTTAGAGTCCTAGATTCCTGGATCAATCAATTGATCAGTCTGTCTATCTATCTATCTTCTATCTATCTATCTATCTATCTATCTATCTATATCTCTACCTATCTGTCATCTTTCTACCTTTTGGGATTTCTTTCTGGTGGCTTATATTTTTAGTATATTATTTCTTTTATGATGAGAAAGAGAATCCAGTCATATGAGTAGGTTTACCTAGAAATGATTCGTGTGAATGGATTAAAATAAAAGTTTGACAAATTGGAGAGAGCAGCTGAAGTTATGCAAGGAGTTTACCAAACATTTTAGTTGAGCAGATTTTGGACTAGACCTTACATATTATAGTACATATTTCAAATAGTGATTAAAACATCTGCTTATATATTAACATCTTATAAAATACCATTTATACAATAATAACATTGTATTGTATGCCTCAAGCAATACTTCAGCTTTTTACCTGTAAAATGATGATCTTACCAGATCAAGGTCAAAATTCAAAAGTCCATGGAGAACCAGAGTATATAGGGAGCAGCAGGCGCTCTGGAGCTAGAGAGTGCATGGTCTGTCTAAGGTGGTCTGTTTATTCCTTCCCTTCCCCATTTCTCCCTCCTAACCTCCCCCCTCCTCCCTCTTTCTTCCCTCCCTCTTTCCTTTTCTTTTCTCATTTCCTTCTTATCTCTTTCTTTTCTTTCCTTTTCTTTTTCTTTCTTTTTCTTTCTCTCTCTCTCTCTCTCTCTCTCTCTTTCTCTTCTATACATTCTGGCTCAAATAAAATTTGTTTGAGAGCTGAATTTGGCCAGTGGGACTTTAGGTTGCAAGTTCTGAATTAAGAGAATAACTAAGATCACATACACCTTTAAAAAATTGATGCATTTTTTTTCATGTCAGTTAGCCATTTCTTCATTCTAAACTTTTACTTGCTTCATTTTACCCTTAAAACTTGGCAATGTATTTGACTCTACATTCTATTACTACATTTCTTAGTTCTATTTGAAAGCTATTAATCCAAGAACTATTTTTTTTCATAACGATATACTTTATTATGAGAAATACACTATATATATACATATATATATCTCTATATACATATGTATATATATATGTATACACTTTATATACACACACTACACACACATGCACACTTATACTGAATACTGATGTTGTCACTAGCATAGAAGTTAGATAATGTGGATCATATCATCCTTTGCTTTGCCTGACCTGATTCTTAAGCTTTAAGTGTCTGTAGATCACACTCAATTAATTTTATTTTTGTAAATACTTAAAGCTAATGGGGGGAAAAAAGAGTAGATCCATTTAACAAAGTTTTTTTTGTTTTTTTTGTTTTTTTTTTTTTCTTTCAGTCCACATTATTCCTCCTATTTAGTACTGGTAGTTATGCATTTTGAATACTTAGCACTATTTAGAGAAAATCAATTACAGCTATCCTAGGCTCAGTAGACATTATACGATTCTGGTGATGTTCAAGTTTAAGATTATGCCAGGATCAAGTTATGTTTAGTATCATTCATGTCTGAGGGAAAATGATCAATTCTGGGCTATTCAGTCTACCACAGTATGTGTTCATAAACTTTTGGATCTCCCGGAAGATAATCTGCACAAGAGCAGAGACTTTGCTGTTTTTATGGTATATTTCCAGTGCTTACAATAATAATACTCAGTGATGAGTATAATTTCTCAATAAATATGTATAGTGTTTGCTCAATAAATACGTGTTTAAGTAATTATTAGATTAATTTTGGAAGACTATTTTAGGATGCCATCTACAGATATTGAGAACAAGTAGTATTTTAGGGAAACTATTGTAGGGAGATTGAAAAATACTTTCTTAATTTTGAGGTTATGGTATAAACTTTTGGTTTTTCAGTGCTGTAATAGGAATCACCAGGGAAAGTTTTAAAAGTTAAAAGAGATTTTCATTTTTTTTTAATTTCCACGGAAAAGTTATGAAAACAAAATGAGACATTTACCTCAATGGTACTACTGAATTATAAATGTAGCCTTACCAAGGCTATAATATAGTTATCAAATTAGTAAATAAATGAATTATTAACTGTAACTATAATTACTCGTGTCTACAGTAATTATGAAATTATATTATTTTCATTCCTTATTTTTGCTTTGAGCAGTGCTTTGAAGAGTGTGTATACACACTCTTACATATACACATACACATGCACACATGTACATGACTGAAGCAGGTTATCTGTCCTTGTTATTTGTAGAAATTCTTCTTCATAAGTGTATTGCATGCACTATGCTCTGCTTAATTATTTATTTCTTATTATTACCTCAAATTGTCCACCCAACTGTACTTCGTTTAAATCCTGATTATCTCAGTTTTATAAATAATATATTGAAAAGTAGCATTCCTTAGCTAATTGATAACATTGTGTCATTTGAGCTTATGGAATGCCTATTTGAAAACAAACACCAGCTCATATTTATATTGTTGTGTCCTCATTATTTTATTTCATGGCTCTGGTGCAGAACATTTGATTGTTTATGTATATCATTTATCTACTGCTGCATCAGAAACCATCCCTACTTAGTGACCTAAAAGAATAATTATTAGTGTTGCTTGTGAATCTTTAATTTGGGCAGGACTTGAAGGAGTCAGTTGCCTCAGCTGGGGCAGTTTCGGGTGGTAGGTGGATGTTCACTTTCAAGATCACTTATTCACATGACTGCATATTGGGGCGGATTGTCAGCTAGAAGCTGCATTGCATCTGTAGGTCAGGGCCTTGTTTTCTTTCCACATAAACTTCTCCACTTGTTCCTCATTAGGTTGTTCATGGTATTTAACTTCCAAAACATCATAAGAAAATCAGTTATAAGTGCATGGTGTTTACATGCCTAAGTTTGGAAGTCCTGCAACACTTAATATGTATTTCATTGGCTAAGGCAGTCACAAGGCCTCACCCAAGTTCAAAGGGCAGGAGACATAGACACCATCACTTCTAGAACACCCCATGTTGGACAGAAGATACTGTTATGTTCATCTTTGGAAACTAATTTACCATGTGACTATTGATTTGTTGTCATGCAGAAACCTGTTCTTTTTAGCTTTACAAAACACTCTAAGAAATGTGATTGTTGTTGCCCTTGTCATCCTGAATCATTTTCTGTGCATTTACATGATTCTCTTCTGAATTGGAGCTTTCTTAGCTTTAGAGTTTAGCACCTCTTCCTGTATTTTGTAAGCCACACTATAAGTCTACTAGATGGATATGCGAGTGAATATTTGCTCTTTTCATGCCAAGAGTTTTTTACAGCTTTTCTGATACTTAGAAAGGACCTTTTCTAGTAAGATGGAAAATCATGAGAATAAGTCATGAGCATGTTTACTGTGTAATATTAGACACTAAGCCCCTTTTCTTACTCATTTTTTCTCTACATCCATAAGTACATGTCCATGTGGTAGAGTAAAATTATTTAATGTCAGTATCTAAATCTGATCCAGCGCCTTTCTGCTAAAGATGTTATTTTGGTATGATGAGTATTTTACTTAGTGTTAAGATATGTTTTTAATGCTTGGGACTTCAAGATGTCTTAAAACTTTAAGGCAAAGCTGAAAAAATGATTAATACAGTCACAAGCTCTTCTTTTTTGCACTGAGTGGGAAATAAAATCTAGATAATATATAATATTCAATCTTCTCTCTTGTGCTTTTTTTCTGTCTAGTGAAGCTGGACATTGCCTTTGCTACTGAAGCCAAAATACAATGAAATAATCTTTTCAGGAAAATTCTTTGGAATAGCCTGTTTGTTGCTGGTTTTCAGTAGAGTATTTTTTCCCTAATGATACTTAATAATTCTATATTTGATTCAATTTATATTGAATTTGAACATACTTTTTGTTATGTTTTTATATTAATTTTCTCCTAGTGATTGTTTATTCAAATCATGAAAAGTGTTTTGTTTGATACATGTTGTATACCAACCTGTTTTATTTCTTACGCCATCCACTTTTGGAAGAATGCTACTCAGGTATTCTGTTCACTAGTGCCTTTCATTTCCATTCATTCATTAATTTATTCTTATATCTATTTATTTATTGTGCCTTTTGTGATTATTCATTCAGTAAGCATATATTGAATTATTTTCATATGCTTGACTCAGTGTTGTATATAGTTAAATAAGATTCTCTCTCCTTTCTACAGCTAGCAATTTATTAGAGAAGGTTATCAATTTTTATTTTCAAATGTTAACTGCAGTCTATTTAAAGATTCATTTATAAGAAAGCTTCCTTGATAACTCACTTTTATAATAGTTTCATTTTTATAATAATCACAGAGTATTTCTATATGCATTTATCTATTTGTATTCCTTACATTATGTGGTCTTTTTACACTATTTAAATCACTTCTCGATAATAATTGAATATTTCCATCCTTAGCAAATGGACTGTGATGAGTTTTGTATTATGATTCAAGACCAATTACAGGCCATAGATTCATGAAAATAAGATCATTGTAATTTTTGTTGTTATGATTTGGTGGCCTGTTGCATGAAGACCCTTTTCTTTGGGTACTCTCTGTTTCTTTGATTAGGTTCCTTCACCGTAAGGCAGTAGTTTCATCGTATTGTCCTTGGACCAACAGAATTAATTGGGAAATAGGTAGGAATATGCATTCTCAGGCTCCATCTCAGACCTGCTGAATCAGGGACTCTTAAGGGGCAGCCTAGCAATCTCTCAAGCTCTCCAGATGATTCTGTTAACACGGTAAAGTTTGACAGTAACTTTTAAAATAGAATTCTGGGGTACCTGGATGGCCCAGTTGCTTGTGTCCGACTCTTGATTTCAGGTCATGTCATGATCTCACAGTTCATGAGTTTGAGCCCTGTGTCAGGCCCTGTGCTAACAGTGCCTGCTGACAGCGTGGAGCCTGCTTGGGATTCTCTGTCACCCATCTGTGCCCCTCCCCCACTCACTCTCATCCACTCTCTCTCAAAAATAAATGAATATTTAAAAAATAATAAAAGTTAAAAAAGAATTTAACACATCTCTGCATTAAAATTTTGAGATATTCACAGCATATACAGTTAGTACAGATATAGTTGTTTTACAGTTAAAATTAATGAGTGGAGGTTAATA
Source organism: Panthera leo (assembly GCF_018350215.1). Lineage (NCBI taxonomy): Eukaryota > Metazoa > Chordata > Mammalia > Carnivora > Felidae > Panthera > Panthera leo. The sequence continues at coordinate 52,093,156 of NC_056691.1, read as the reverse complement.
TAAGCTCACTAAGTTATTGGTGAGTCTGTGCTATAAGCTAAAGACACAAAGCACACTTATTTGTCAAACTATCTCTGTTCCTTAGGAAAAATATCAAATATACATGTGTTTCTTACCACGCATGGGTTTGGCATTTAAAATTAAAATCTGCATGTAGTTTTGTATTCATTACTTCTGCACAAGTTAACATTCTCTCTGATTTATAATGAAATGTTTATTACTTTTGGAGTGTTGGTCTAATTTAGAGGAACTTTAGCAGGATAAGCAATTTTCTACAGTCCATTCAAAAGTAGGAAACCCCATAATACTATGAAGAAAATAGATAATATGAAATCAGCACTTATTAATTTTAGGCAAGTTTAAATACATTATCTCAATTAATTTTCACCAACATTCTGAAATGAGCAACTATCTCCCCTGCCCCTTTATGATCAAACCAAGAGAAAAAAGAAATGTTAAATAATTTGCCACAGCAAATAAAGTGTGGAACCATTTTACTCAAACTTAAGAGTTGAGGCTTCAGAAATAACCTTTATAACCCAAATGTTTAGAAGATGTAGGTCAGTGGTTCTCAAAGTGAAGTTTCTGGACCAATGGTATCTATGTGATCTGGGAACTTGTTGGAAATTCAACAAAATTCAAAAAATTCATTTTTTATCCTACCTCAGAGCTATGGAAGTAGAAACTCGGAGGCGGGATCCAGCACTCTGTTTTAATCATCTCTTTAAATGATTCAGATATACTATAAAGTTTGAAAACCATACATCTAGGTTTAAGACCAGGTTCAATTATTTACTTTTTTTAGAATTTTTGACAAATCCCCAAATGTTTTGAGTGAAACTCTTTATCCTCAAAAGGAGGCTAATAATAATCTTTGCATGTTAGGTGGCTGTGAAATTTCTGAGGTAACTCATGAGAAAGAAAGCAGTTTATTATTTGCAAAGTACTCTTCAGATGTTACTTGATCTTAAATTATCATATCAGCCTGTGAAAGGCAACTGAAAATTTCAATGTAAGTTATGCTGTCACAGGTTTCTTTGAACCACAACTGATGGGTATGTCAGCTTGTGTGTAATTCAGAGCCAAACTTGAGGGCCATGAGAAGACAGGATGAGGGTGTGTGAGAAAGGTCTGCCCAGCATATCCACTTGGGAATGTAAGCTAAGTATACATGTAGCCATGAGGGATTGCACAGTTATTGGAAGAGGAGATTAGAAAGAGAATTTACTAAAATATACTAGTACTACCACTTACATTCTAGTTCTGCCTATTTCTGGTGCCTCAGTTCCCATTCCATCTTTTGTGCATGGCTGAAATAACTCCATCTTCAGTGTGTAACAGTAGCCCTGAGATTTGAGGCAGAGTGTGGGGCACTTTGTGTCACTTATGGAAGGCTTCCAAAAAAGGACGATAGTTCCCAGTGGGAACAAGTCTGATCTGAGCTCTGGGGCACAACTAGTGAGGGAAGGATCAAAGGTTGGGCATTAAGGCTGGGTGGAATCTGTGAAAGCTTCCCTTTCATAACCCTTAGTGAGGTTTAAGTGCAACCATTGGACTTAAAGGAGGCGGATAATGAAATGGAAGCTCTCAGAATTCAGATGGGTAAAGATCTAGGATATTCTTTCTGTGTCTGTCTTTCTGTCCCTGCTCCTCTCTCCCCCCCCCCTCCCCCCACATACTTGGATAACTAAAATAAAAACTGAGTGGGGAGAGATGGAGTAATGGTTTAGTAGGACCTAACAGTTGTAGTATAACCCACTGACAGGTACTTCTTTTTCTCTTCTACAGTAGAGATGAGTCCCAAGAGGATGGTTCTGGGATGCTTTGGAGACAATAGACTTGAGAGAAGTTTATTTTACACCACTCAGATCCTTCCTCTAGTCTGCTAAAGAGCCAACTAAATTCTCTCTCCTTTGCATGTTCTCATTTAGTTATTAATAGAATGCATGTCACTGATTAATAGAATGAATAAAGAATCTCCTAATTTGACAAATTTTCTTTATCAAAGAGAAAAGTATCAATACAAATGAATCTAGAAAGTTGCTTCTGAGTCCTATAACAAACAGAATATATAGATATACCTTAGTACTGTTTTTTCCTACACGTCCAGTGTCTTTTAGAAGATAAAATATGTTACAGAGGAGCAAGTAAGTAGTAATGATGAATGAGGAGGTCAGGATTCTCTTTTAACAACCCTTAATTTTTCATGATAGTATAAAATAAGAAAACAAAATAAAATAAAATCAAAGATTTCCCCAAACCCAGAATTTGAACTTTGATTATCGATTTAAAATTGGAATATGAGTGGAATTATTATGTTGCACAAGACAGATAATATCACTTTCAATGCAACCAAGGCACTCGACTTTCCTTCTTGACATCAAAAGAGCAAAAGGAACATTAGTGAGTGTGAAGTTACTACTCGGTTTAAATGAGAAATTGCCTATCTACCTAGATCTTTTAATGTAAGATTGAGTTTTGTTAGTTTGACACTATTTTATATTAATCCTCCCCTAATCAATATCTTTCTGCTTCTATGCATAGTGTCAGGGGTGGTGTGTATTTTATGTGCTACAGTGCATTTCTGTTTGTAGTTTACTCCTTGGCTCTCCAAATATTAAAACAAATTTGAAGTGGGAGTTAAAAAAAATCTTATTACTCATATGTTTTCAGAATGATTCATGCTCACCTTTAGTTGTTCTTGGCATTCTCTATCAGGATTCATTGTGTTAACAAGTGAGGTTGAATAGCCAGGACAGCATTCCAGTATGTATAAAACACAATACTTACAGAATTTTAAATATCACATCCTACTGTAACTATTTATTTATGAGTCTCTCTCTCCATCAGCATTCTCTAATTGTGAGCCTTTCTTGGAAAGGGACTGTTTCTCATTTACCTTCATGTGTGATAAATCTCATACTTTCAATGACATTTTGTTGAGTTTTAAAACTGAGTATTTCTTTTTTTAAATGCTGATTTATTTTGAGAGAGAGAAAGAGAGAGCACAAGTGGGTGGGGGAGGGGAGAAGCAGAGAGAGAGAGAGAGAGAGAGAGAGAGAGAGAGAGAGAATGAATATCCCAACCAGGCTCCACACAGTGTGGAGCCTGACACGGGGTTCGATCCCATGAATTATGAGATCGTGACCTGAGCCAAAATCAGGAATTGGGTGCTTAACTGATTAGGCCACCCAGGAGCCCAAAACTGAATATTTCTTAAATGGAATACCTTTATTAAAAAAAATTATGTAAGTGGTGATGTTGGAGGGTATATGCAATTTAATTCTTTATCTTTGATTTTATGAAGTCTTAATAACTAAACTAGTGGATATTGCTAAATATATTCTTTACTTCTAAAACTTGTTTTTCTTCTTATTTTTTTATTTTGTCTTTGTTCCATTCCCAAGTAAAGCATATATTGTAGGAAGCAATAATAATTTAGATATTGGGATTAATATTTAGATCTGAGGTACATTAAGTGATATGTTGGCTTCCTGAAAGAGCTTTTTCCCAGGTAATAACTTAAAATAAAAATATGGCTGAATGAGTTTCTTGTTACATTATAGTGGAAGTATCATGTGAAATTGATATTCAAAGACTTATCTAGGAAGGCTAACATTTTATGAAGTGTTCCATTAGTAATGAAATGTTATTTTCTTAAGACAAATAACTTTTTCATGTCCTTCAGTCTCAGGCGTTATCAGAAGAAATTTAATGGCATGCAAACTATGCTAGAATTTTAGTTTTATTTATTGATACTCCATCTATACGCACAAATGAGCTGTAATCATACACCAAAGTACATTTATATATGGCTTCATCTCTAGGAATAGGTAAGAAACCCAGTTTTAAATGAAAACCATTTGTTTTATCTTCTTTTCTTGCCTAAAGCCAACAATTGATTGACTGCTATAATATGAATTTAGAGGTAACTAAAATCCCAATATTGTTGAAACTACACTGCCATATAACCTGTCAGTTCTTAGTGATGCATATAAAAGCCAAATACGTTTTCAATTGCTCAGTGTATTGTGAAAAGTCTAATGGGGCTTTTTTTTTTTTTTTTTTTTTTTGCCTTTTTGCCTTTTTGCAAATTCTCCATGGGCTTTGAGTTACATCTTAAGGGCTGTGTGGTAGTTTTACAATTAACCTGTCATAGTGAAGAGTACACAGGTGCTTTGTTGTAGTTCTTTTCTTTTATACCATATTCCTCCAGTATGTATTTACCACCAGCAATCGGTAGTAGCATGAGATGAGAAGAGGGCAGAGCTCTAATTTTGAGGGCATTTTTAGAATTTCCTATATGGTTTTTGTAGTTATCACCTTTCCTGGAATATATGGTAAGAAAGCCTCTAGATTCTTAAGTTTATAATCACAATTGTTTGTGCCACTGTCCTTCTGCTGTAGCTCCTCCATGAAGGAAGTTTTTGTTTTGTTATGTGTGTGTTTATTTTGACTAACAGAGATGATTTTCTGTGCTCTTAGCTTCCTTGAGATGGCAGTATAAGCTATTTACTCTGGAATAAACTGCCTTTTTTTTTTTTTTTTTTTTCTCCTCCAAAAACAGCTACAGCTTTGTTTGGCACTAACAATGCATTGCGTTATTTCAGAGTTTTAAGATTTCATAACTTTATAGAAGCTAATTGTATATTAAATATTACTCTGGGTGTTATTCTCTTCTTCAGTAGATTATTCAAATAAAAATAGTCATTTATGTACTTTTTAGAGAGTATTAATTTCCATTTTGTGCTTTTTTTTCTCATTCATTTTTAGGTTACTATTAAAAAACTCCCAATATTCTATAAGACAGTAGTAAGAAATATCTAGGTCGTGTATTTATTTATACTAACCTCTAATTCTTGGAGACTTGCAGAAGGGAAGAATTACAGTTAGTGAACTACAGTATTCATGATCACCAACATCAGTATTATGTAGGAGGAAGATAGTAAATTGTTTCAACTTTTTCTTTAAACATTTCTTTATTTTTAAGAGACAGAGATAGCACAAGCAGGGAAGGGGCAGAGAGAGAGACACACACAGAATCCCAAGCAGGTTCCAGGCTCCAAGCTGACAGCACAGAACCCGACACGGGGCTCAAACCCAGGGACTGAGAGATCATGACCTCAATCGAAGTTGGATGCTCAACTGACTGAGTCACCCAGGTGCCCTAAGACAGTAAAACTTTTTAAAAAGTCTAGAAATGTAAAGATCTATCATCTGTGCAAGTGATGAATACAGCAACTTTTTAAAAAAATATTTTTTACTGTTAAATATTTCATGAGATTTAACATTTATAAAGGGAAAAGATCTTCCTAGTACCAAGGATAAGTACATAGTAATTTATGCCACGGTTGTACAAAGACCAATGTGAGAAGCTGAAAGGGTAATATTTCTCCTTTTTTTGGGAACAGAAATTTAGCAAATTATTCATTATTTTTCCTCATGCAGAAAAAAAAATAATGATAATAATAAGAGGAAACCACTGCATAAAAGGCCTTGTGATAAGTGCGTTCTGTATATTGTCTCACCTAATCCTTTCCAAAGTACATTATACAAAGTACAAAGGACATTATTGCTGTTGCTGGGAATTAGATTTGCAGAGAATGATGTCACTGAAAAATCAGAAATGGAACAGGGTACATTGCCCAGCCAAGGAAACTCCAGAGTCTGAGATGTTAACTCTGCAGAGATAGATTTTTGTGTTAGAGGAGACAACAACTTTGACATTTCTCTCTGCCTTTCTGCCTCAGCAAATCTGCTTTCTCCTCTTCTCTTTTTCCTTTACAAATAAATCTTTTCTATTGGTGGTAGGATAACTGCAATTTCCTGTTCTCATATGAAAACTGGGAGCAGATAAAGCTGTGGTACATGGATTCCACAGGACAAAATACATGTACATTTATTTTCCTTATAAAATATTTAGTAATAAAGCTGATTACATTATTCAGTATGTTGGGATATTTAATAAAGTTTTATATGAATCCTCCATTGGCTAACATCTGAATTTATTTCATGGCAGCCTATCTTTAGTATAGAGCTTCTACCTTTATTAAAATGCTTGCATTTACAGATTCCTATTCAATATTTGGAGCCTATGTGGGAATTTAAGGGCAGTCTTTTTTTTATGTTTATTTATTTTTGACAGAGACAGAGACAGAATGCAAGTGGGTTAGGGGCAGAGACAGAGGGAGACGCAGAATCCGAAGCAGGCTCCAGGCTCTGAGCTGTCAGCACAGAGCCCGATGCGGGGCTCGAACTCACAAGCTGTGGGATCATGACCTGAGCTGAAGTAGGACACTTACCGACTGAGCCACCCAGGCACCCCTAAGGGCAGTCTTTTAAAGGTGATTTTAAGTTGTTCAAAAAATACCATTAGCCAACAAAATTTTAATTGAAGAATACTATAAAATTCATAGGATCTTTAATTTAAATCAGAGTGACTCTCTTGTTTTTCATGCATCTGGATATCCCCATTAGTGGTTGACTAGAAGTGTGTCTGTGTCCATTTCAGTAGAGAAGATATCTATCTGGGTCACATGAGAAAAGGTCAAGGATGAGGCAGATGTTCTGTACCTTGATCCCTGTGTCATTTGTTCAGTTTTATAAAGACCCAGGAATTACATGGGCATTGGTGTAGATCGTGTTCTATTTATAGTTGGGTTATTTCATGATCTTTTGTTCAAATTAACTTGAATATATGCAGTAAGGGCCGATTTCACTGTTACCTATTTGATTTCAGGGCTTATATTATCAGTACCTTCAAGAGTGAAAAAAGTATGTTTGGTTTATAAGAAAAAACAGATTTTCTTTCATTTACTTGGTAGATTAAAAAGTGCTTTGTAGTGTTATTAAATAATGTTGTTAAGCTTAGACTTTTATTTGAAATAATATACAGACGCAATAGTATCTCTTTTTTGTTTAAAAGTTCTTTTATAAGGGCATATAGCGATAAAAATAAACACTAAAGAGCACTTTTTCATAGATATTAAATTCTATGGCAGTCTTCTTGTCTACCCAGTAGATGCTGCCAAAATTATGAGCCTTAGCAAAGAATGCAAATTGGATCATTAACATTGGGAAATAAAAATGAAGAAATTGATTGGAATGAATTATGTTAGCTTTCATGAAGGCTTGGCAAAAAAATGGATTCTGCTTACTAATATAAATGGCCTACCTAAATGAGCAAGCAACTTTCTATTCTTAGAACATATATAAAATACATAAGGAATAAAGAATATGGAACAAGATTGAACTAAAATAAAGGAAAGGAAATATGATGGTTATATAAAATCAGCAAGGACATGTACAGGCATGGATAATCTATCTTTCTTTGTGCTTTTCTTAGTACTACAGAACATAAGTTATTTATGTGTTTCTTAATTGTTTTTAACAGGGTATATTAATTAATTACTAGTGTCAACAAATGTTGTGTCCTTGGGGTGCCTGGGTGGCTTAGTTGTTGAAGCGTCAAACTCTTGATTTCAGCTCAGTATCATGATATCAGGAGGGGTTCTTAAGATCCAGCCCCATGCAGGGCTCTGCGCTGACAGTGTGGAATCCACTTGGGTTTCTCTTTCCCTCTCTCTCTGCCCCTCACCTGCTCCCACTTGCTCTTGCTCTCTTTCTCTCTCAAAATAAGTAAATAAATATTAAAGTCTCAAAAAATTTATGTCCTTTTTTGCCATGTATTTTCACATGCATTGTGCCACTTGATCTTTACAAGCGAAGTAGGTAATACTTTTAATTCCCATTTTCATATATTATTAAATAAAAATTTAGAGAGGATACTTCAAAACTATTATTTTAAGAGCTAACTCTAAGCTATTAAGAGATGCATACCTAATTTCATGTGAGATTGATGAGGATATTGCTGATACTTTATCATCAGTTTTTTATCTTTTAGACTGTAGTCTAATTTTAAAAGGTTTTATTTATTTATTTATATTTATTTATTTGATTATTTATTTATTTTTAATGTTTATTTATTTTTGACAGAGAGAGAGACAGAGCATGAGCAGGGGAGGGGCAGAGAGAGAGGGAGACACAGAATCCGAAGCAGGCTCCAGGCTCTGAGCTGTCAGCACAGAGCCTGATGCAGGGCTCAAACTCAGACCGTGAGATCATGACCTGAGCCGAAGTCGTATGCTCAACCAACTGAGCCATCCAGGCGCCCCTAAAAGGTTTTGTTTTAAATTTTGAAAATATGGAGTCTAAGCTTAATGACCTATCCCTATTGTTCCTTGACAATTGCTTTAACTTTTTTGCATTGTTATAAACCTATATATCTTACCAGGTTGTGCATTTTTTTGGACAAAGATAGAACTGTAAGATAGACATAGTCCTTTATTACTATTTACCAACTATGACATAAAATAATACTTTATTTTTATTCTATTTTATTTTCTTCTTGGTTAATCTTTTTTTTAATATTAAATTGATTGTCACATTGGTTTCCATACAACACCCAGTGCTCATCCCAACAGGTGCCCTCCTCAATGTCCATCACCCACTTTCCCCTCCCTCCCACCCCCCATCAATCCTCAGTTTATTCTCAGTTTTTAAGAGTCTCTTATGGTTTGGCTCTCTCCCTCTCTAACTTTTTTCTTTCCCTTCACCTCCCCCATGGTCTTCTAAGTTTCTCAGGATCCACATAAGAGTGAAAACATGTGGTATCTGTCTTTCTCTGTATGACTTATTTCACTTAGCCTAACACTCTTCAGTTCCATCCACATTGCTACAAAAGGCCATATTTCATTCTTCCTCATTGCCAAGTAGTATTCCATTGTATATATAAACCACAACTTCTTTATCCATTCATCAGTTGAAGGATATTTAGGCTCTTTTCATAATTTGGCTATTGTTGAAAGTGCTGCTATAAACATTGGGGTACAAGTGCCCCTATGCATCAGCACTCCTGTATCCCTTGGGTAAATTCCTAGCAGTGCTATTGCTGGCTTGTAGGGTAGATTTATTTTTAAATTTTTGAGGAACCTTCACACTGTTTTCCAGGGCGGCTGCACCAGTTTGCATTCCCACCAACAGTGCAAGAGGGTTGCCATTTCTCCACATCCTTGCCAGCATCTATAGTGTCCTGATTGGTTCATTTTCGCCCCTCTGACTGGCGTGAGGTGATATCTGAGTGTGGTTTTGTTTTGTGTTTCCCTGATGAGGAGCGATGTTGAGCATCTTTTCATGTGCCTGTTGGCCATCTAGATGTTTTCTTTAGAGAAGTGTCTATTCATGTCATCTGTCCATTTTTTCACTGGATTATTTGTTTTTCAGGTGTGGAGTTTGGTGAGTTCTTTATAGATTTTTGGATACTAGCCCTTTGTCTGATATGTCATTTGCAAATATCTTTTCCCATTTCATTGGTTGACTTTTAATTTTGTTGATTGTTTCCTTTGCAGTACAGAAGCTTTTTATCTTCATGAGGTCCCAATAGTTCATTTTTGCTTTTAATTCCCTTGCCTTTGGAGATGTGTCAAGTAAGAAATTGCTGTGGCTGAGGTCAGAAAGGTTTTTCCCTGCTTTCTTCTTTAGAGTTTTGATGGTTTCCTGTCTCACATTCAGGTAGGTCCTTTATCCATTTTGAGTTTATTTTTGTGAGTGGTGTAAGAAAGTGGTCTACTTTCATTCTTCTGCATGTTGCTGTCCAGTTCTCCCAGCACCATTTGATAATGAGACCTTTTTTTTTTTTTCCATTGGATATTCTGTCCTGCTTTGTCAAAGATTAGTTGGCCATACTTTTGTGGGTCCAATTCTGGAGTCTCTATTCTATTCCATTGGTCTGTGTGTCTGTTTTTGTGTCAATACCATGCTGTCTTGATGATTACAGCTTTGTAGTAGAGGCTAAAGTCTGGGATTGTGATGCCTCCCACTTTGGTCTTCTTCTTTAATATTACTTGGGCTATTCGGGCTCTTTTCTGGTTCCATACAAATTTCAGGATTGCTTGTTCTAGCTTCAAGAAGAATGCTGGTGCAATTTTGATTGGGGTTGCATTGAATGTGTAGATTGCTTTGGGTACTATTGACATTTTAAAAATATTTATTCTTCCAACCCATGAGCATGGAATGTTTTTCCATTTCCTTGTATCTTTTTCAATTTCCTTCATAAGCTTTCTATAGTTTTCAGCATACAGATCTTTTAGATCTTTGGTTAGGTTTATTCCTAGGTATTTTATGCTTCTTGGTGCAATTGTGAATGGGATCAGTTTTTTTATTTGTCTTTCTGTGGCTTCATTATCAGTGTATAAGAATGCAACTGATTTCTGTACATTGATTTTGTATCCTGCGACTTTGCTGAATTCATGTATCGATTCTAGCAGACTTTTGGTGGAGTCTGTCGGGTTTTCCATGTATAATATCATGTCATCTGCAAAAAGTGAAAGCTTGACTTCATCTTTGCCAATTTTGATGAGTTTGATTTCCCTTTGTTGTCTGATTGCTGATGCTAGCACTTCCAACACTATGTTAAACAACAGTGGTGAGAGTGGACATCCCTGTCGTGTTCCTGATCTCAGGGAGAAAGCTCTCAGTTTTTCCCCATTGAGGATGACATTAGCTGTGGGCTTTTCATAAATGGCTTTTAGGATGTTTAAGTATGTTCCTTCTAACCCGACTTTCTCGAGGGTTTTTATTAAGAAAGGATGCTGAATTTTGTCAAATGCTTTTTCTGCATCAATTGACAGGATTGTATGGTTCTTTTCTTTTATTAATGTATTAATGTATCACATTGATAGATTTGTGAATAAAATAAAACTTTAAAAAGTGGGAAAAATGAATTGGTATTCCCTGGATTTCAAATTCTAAGTGATTGTATTCTGAAAGATTTTTCTGTACCACTTCCTTGTCCCACTTGTCCCACTTCCTTGACTGACTGGACAGTCAGGAATTTGCACCTGGACTTTGACCTGATATTGATGATAGGTCTGCACTGGTTTATCCCTGACTTTTGCACAGTTCTCTAGCTGAGTATAATCTAGGTCCCTGAAAAAGGTTAATGTTCTCCAATACACATGGGGATTGAATACAAGTTCTTCCCATTAATTAAAATTTAACTAGCCACAAATCATGATTAACTAATAATATGAATAATATATAATTTAAGGTACCAACCTACTTAAAAATGAAGATTTTCAACTATCTATAAAATATTTGACTTAATTACAATTAATCAATTGTATTAAAATGCAATAATATGTCTAACCTATATAAAAATTAAGATTTTAATCAAATAGTTTTATGAATTATGCATGCAAAAAGTGAATGTTTTAATTTTATAAGAATTTTTCTGGGTAAGGAGACTAATATAAGGTTGTGCTGTAAGGATGATTAAATGAGCAGAGTAGCTGTTGGAAGAATACCAAGGAGAGAACGTTAACTCTGAGAATCAAAAGGAAAGGTAAAGGAAAAATTATAGTAACTTCAGCCATAGTGGTCAGGGTTTCTGCAAATCTACTGCTTTTTGAACCTCCAGGGGAGTTGGTTACAGTGGGGCCCACCCATTCTGCTCTATCACCAGAGGGCCCTGGAAGTTAACAAGTGGAACAACAAGGCTGGAAGCATTCTTAAGTACTTCACAGATTCCACCACGCCCTGGAATCCTGAGAATGGCAGCGAATGGCCTCCAAATTTCCCATTACTGGTCAGGAGAGGCAACAAGATGATAATATTTTCTGCAAAAAGACAGTTGGGCATTTCTGATTGAAATTGTGTAGGTAAAAGCTGCTCACCTCGTATTTAATGCAGATTATACTGTATAGTATATTCTGCTAATTTAATCTCCTAGCATCACTTTTAGTTAGATTACTTGTCTTCTATTCTATGTATTCTCATCTCTACTAGAGGTCAGCCGTTGAAGGGCATTGTTAAAGAGAGAAAATTGCCTATGCAAATGTGTCTGTTGGGAATTTTTGAAAGATGATGTGAGTTATGATGCTATGTCTGTTTTTACCAGAATGGGTTTGGGTAAATCTAAAATTGACCAGCTAATCTACATTGCTCTGTGTGTGTGTGTGTGTGTGTGTGTGTGTGTGTGTGTGTGTGTGTGTTTCTCTCTCTGTTTCTCTACCTATTTTGGCATAAGGAATTAAAAATAAAATGAGTTATTAAGCCCAAATATGGTTAGAAAGTGTAAAATAATAAAATAGACTCAATTTTTGTGTCTTTCAGTATTGTCACTCTGATATTCTTACTTACTCCTAATGTGCTTATATTGGTGAGGTGTAACTCTAATGGATTAGGAAGCTTAAGTGACACCAGTAAGTCTCTGAGAATTTTATCTAGAGATATTTAGGAATTATGGACTCTTTTGGGGGACAATCAATAAAGACACTCAACTTCCAGAAATTCTTAATTTAGAAGGTGAGGTAAATATAACTTAATAGATGTAATACTCTCCCCTATTCAGATATAATATCATAAGGCTTTACACATTTGAAAAACAACTGGCCCTACAGTTTATTATTTTTTTGGCACATGAAAATATTATTTTGTTCTTCTTGTAGAGCAAAATCCCATAATGATCATTCACATTTGTGGAGAAAATTGCATTCCTTCCCCTGAACATTACAATTGCTATAAAAAACAATAGGTTTTAACCAATGGGAATAAACCAATAGAAAGAGTGTGTAGGCAGTTATGTTTTCTGTGATTATATATGCTTTCATGCTCTTTGTTCCATTATTTTATCTTAGTATTGAAGGGTGAAGAATAGTGCAAATGAAGAGGGAATGAAAATGTTTTGTGTAAAATGATTGCTAAAAACATAAAATATAGCAGAAATAATAATGTTTGGAGTTAGAGGCGGTGACACTATAAAATAGCCAGATTATAGAGGACCACCAGAATTATAGAGACCAAAAGTTTAATCCTAGGTTTGTCATTTATTAAGTCTGTAAAACTGGGAGAGTTACTTAGCCTCTCTGTGTCTTTCCTCATCTGCCTCTGTGGAAAGGTGAAATTGAACATGGATAGATCTGAGAAGTTCTTTGGCAAAAGTGGATCCTTAAAACATGTTGACTACCTCCTCAGTGAAATGGCTTGTGTGCCACAGGAAGAATCAACTAAGTATATATAAAGTTTTAGGGAGATGAGTATCAGTAATTAAAATCATACCAAACAGAGGTGCCTGGTTGGCTCAGTCAGTTAACTGTCC